>NC_090447.1:768265741-768577408 GCF_031143425.1 Pleurodeles waltl | reverse complement strand
AGGCGCCAGGGCAAATTTTTTTTTTGTGTTTTTTTTTTTGTTTGTTTGTTTTTTTAGAGATGGGTAGCAACCCATCAGGCAAGGGTCACTGCCCTGGGGGGCAAATTGTATTTAGGCCATTTCTGCCCCCCTTGGGGGCAGGTTGGCCGATTTTAGGTCAATCTGCCCCCAAGGGGGCAGAAACCACTAGGCACCTGGGATTTGTTTTTTGGCGCCAATGTCAAGCAGGGGGAGCGACCCCGTAGGCAAGGGTCGCCCCCGGGGGGGGTGGGGGTTGGGGGGACAAATTTATTATTAGGCCGATCTGCCCCCAGGGGGGGGCAGAAACCTCTAAGCGCCAGGGGAAAAAAAATTTTTTTTTCTTCCAAAAATTTGGATGTGTCCACGTTGCGCTTTGGCCCATTTCCTTTCGTGGGCGCTAGGCCTACCCACAGAAGTGAGGTACCATTTGTATCGAGAGACTTAGGGAACGCTGGGTGGAAGGAAATTTGTGGCTCCTCTCAGATTCCAGAACTTTCTGCCACAGAAATGTGAGGAACATGTGTTTTTTTAGCCAAATTTTGAGGTTTGCAAAGGATTCTGGGTAACAGAACCTGGTCCGAGCCCCGCAAGTCACACCATCTTGGATTCCCCTAGGTCTCTAGTTTTCAGAAATGCACAGGTTTGGTAGGTTTCCCTAGGTGCCGGCTGAGCTAGAGGCCAAAATCTACAGGTAGGCACTTCGCAAAAAACACCTCTGTTTTCTTCCAAAAATTTGGATGTGTCCACGTTGCGCTTTGGGGCGTTTCTTGTTGTGGGCGCTAGGCCTACCCACACAAGTGAGGTATCATTTTTATCGGGATACTTGGGGGAACGCTGGGTGGAAGGAAATTTGTGGCTCCTCTCAGATTCCAGAACTTTCTGCCACAGAAATGTGAGGAACATGTGTTTTTTTAGCCAAATTTTGAGGTTTGCAAAGGATTCTGGGTAACAGAAGCTGGTCCGAGCGCCGCAAGTCACCCCATCTTGGATTCCCCTAGGTCTCTAGTTTTCAGACATGCACAGGTTTGGTAGGATTCCCCAGGTGCCGGCTGAGCTAGAGGCCAAAATCTACAGGTAGGCACTTCGCAAAAAACACCTCTGTTTTCTTCCAAAAATTTGGATGTGTCCACGTTGCGCTTTGGGGCGTTTCTTGTTGTGGGCGCTAGGCCTACCCACACAAGTGAGGTATCATTTTTATCGGGAGACTTGGGGGAACGCTGGGTGGAAGGAAATTTGTGGCTCCTCTCAGATTCCAGAACTTTCTGCCTCAGAAATGTGAGGAACATGTGTTTTTTTAGCCAAATTTTGAGGTTTGCAAAGGATTCTGGGTAACAGAACCTGGTCCGGCCCCGCAAGTCACCCCTTCTTGGATTCCCCTAGGACTCTAGTTTTCAGAAATGCACAGGTTTGGTAGGTTTTCCTCGGTGCCGGCTGAGCTAGAGGCCAAAATCTACAGGTAGGCACTTTGCAAAAAACACCTCTGTTTTCTTCCAAAAATTTGGATGTGTCCACGTTGCGCTTTGGGGCGTTTCCTGTCGCGGGCGCTAGGCCTACCCACACAAGTGAGGTATCATTTTTATCGGGGGACTTGGGGGAACGCTGGGTGGAAGAACATTTGTGGCTCCTCTCAGATTCCAGAACTTTCTGCCACAGAAATGTGAGGAACATGTGTTTTTTTAGCCAAATTTTGAGGTTTGCAAAGGATTCTGGGTAACAGAACCTGGTCCGAGCCCCGCAAGTCACCCCATCTTGGATTCCCCTAGGTCTCTAGTTTTCAGAAATGCACAGGTTTGGTAGGTTTCCCTAGGTGCCGGCTGAGCTAGAGGCCAAACTCCACAGGTAGGCACTTTGCAAAAAACACCTCTGTTTTCTGTGAAAAAATATGTTGTGTCCACGTTGTGTTTTGGGCCATTTCCTTTCGTGGGCGCTAGGCCTACCCACAGAAGTGAGGTACCATTTGTATTGAGAGACTTAGGGAACGTTGGGTGGAAGGACATTTGTGGCTCCTCTCAGATTCCAGAACTTTCTGCCACAGAAATGTGAGGAACATGTGTTTTTTTAGCCAAATGTTGAGGTTTGCAAAGGATTCTGGGTAACAGAACCTGGTCCGAGCCCCGCAAGTCACACCATCTTGGATTCCCCTAGGTCTCTAGTTTTCAGAAATGCACAGGTTTGGTAGGTTTCCCTAGGTGCCGGCTGAGCTAGAGGCCAAAATCTACAGGTAGGCACTTCGCAAAAAACACCTGTTTTCTTCCAAAAATGTGGATGTGTCCACGTTGCGCTTTGGGGCGTTTCCTGTCGCGGGCGCTAGGCCTACCCACACAAGTGAGGTATCATTTTTATCGGGAGACTTGGGGGAACGCTGGGTGGAAGGAAATTTGTGGCTCCTCTCAGATTCCAGAACTTTCTGCCACAGAAATGTGAGGAACATGTGTTTTTTTAGCCAAATTTTGAGGTTTGCAAAGGATTCTGGGTAACAGAACCTGGTCCGAGCCCCGCAAGTCACCCCTCCTTGGATTTCCCTACGTCTCTAGTTTTCAGAAATGCACAGGTTTGGTAGGTTTCCCTAGGTGCCGGCTGAGCTAGAGGCCAAAATCTACAGGTAGGCACTTTGCAAAAAACACCTCTGTTTTCTTCCAAAAATTTGGATGTGTCCACGTTGCTCTTTGAGGCGTTTCCTGTCGCGGGCGCTAGGCCTACCCACACAAGTGAGGTATCATTTTTATCGGGGGACTTGGGGGAACGCTGGTGGAAGGAAATTTGTGGCTCCTCTCAGATTCCAGAACTTTCTGCCACAGAAATGTGAGGAACATGTGTTTTTTTAGCCAAATTTTGAGGTTTGCAAAGGATTCTGGGTAACAGAACCTGGTCCGAGCCCCGCAAGTCACCCCATCTTGGATTCCCCTAGGTCTCTAGTTTTCAGAAATGCACAGGTTTGGTAGGTTTCCCTAGGTGCCGGCTGAGCTAGAGGCCAAACTCCACAGGTAGGCACTTTGCAAAAAACACCTCTGTTTTCTGTGAAAAAATATGTTGTGTCCACGTTGTGTTTTGGGCCATTTCCTTTCGTGGGTGCTAGGCCTACTCACAGAAGTGAGGTACCATTTGTATTGAGAGACTTAGGGGAACGCTGGGTGGAAGGAAATTTGTGGCTCCTCTCAGATTCCAGAACTTTCTGCCACAGAAATGTGAGGAACATGTGTTTTTTTAGCCAAATTTTGAGGTTTGCAAAGGATTCTGGGTAACAGAACCTGGTCCGAGCCCCGCAAGTCACCCCATCTTGGATTCCCCTAGGTCTCTAGTTTTCAGAAATGCACAGGTTTGGTAGGTTTCCCTAGGTGCCGGCTGAGCTAGAGGCCAAAATCTACAGGTAGGCACTTCGCAAAAAACACCTCTGTTTTCTTCCAAAAATGTGGATGTGTCCACGTTGCGCTTTGGGGCGTTTCCTGTCGCGGGCGCTAGGCCTACCCACACAAGTGAGGTATCATTTTTATCGGGAGACTTGGGGGAACGCTGGGTGGAAGGAAATTTGTGGCTCCTCTCAGATTCCAGAACTTTCTGCCACAGAAATGTGAGGAACATGTGTTTTTTTAGCCAAATTTTGAGGTTTGCAAAGGATTATGGGTAACAGAACCTGGTCCGAGCCCCGCAAGTCACCCCTCCTTGGATTCCCCTATGTCTCTAGTTTTCAGAAATGCACAGGTTTGGTAGGTTTCCCTAGGTGCCGGCTGAGCTAGAGGCCCAAATCTACAGGTAGGCACTTCGCAAAAAACACCTCTGTTTTCTTCCAAAAATTTGGATGTGTCCACGTTGCACTTTGGGGCGTTTCCTGTCGCGGGCGCTAGGCCTACCCACACAAGTGAAGTATCATTTTTATCGGGAGACTTGGGGGAACGCTGGGTGGAAGGAAATTTGTGGCTCCTCTCAGATTCCAGAACTTTCTGCCACAGAAATGTGAGGAACATGTGTTTTTTTAGCCAAATTGTGAGGTTTGCAAAGGATTCTGGGTAACAGAACCTGGTCCGAGCCCCGCAAGTCACCACATCTTGGATTCCCCTAGGTCTCTAGTTTTCAGAAATGCACAGGTTTGGTAGGTTTCCCTAGGTGCCGGCTGAGCTAGAGGCCACAATCTACAGGTAGGCACTTCGCAGAAAACACCTCTGTTTTCTTCCAAAAATTTGGATGTGTCCACGTTGCGCTTTGGGGCGTTTCCTGTCGCGGGCGCTAGGCCTACCCACACAAGTGAGGTATCATTTTTATCGGGAGACTTGGGGGAACGCTGGGTGGAAGGAAATTTTTGGCTCCTCTCAGATTCCAGAACTTTCTGCCACAGAAATGTGAGGAACATGTGTTTTTTTAGCCAAATTTTGAGGTTTGCAAAGGATTCTGGGTAACAGAACCTGGTCCGAGCCCCGCAAGTCACACCATCTTGGATTCCCCTAGGTCTCTAGTTTTCAGAAATGCACAGGTTTGGTAGGTTTCCCTAGGTGCCGGCTGAGCTAGAGGACAAAATCTACAGGTAGGCACTTCGCAAAAAACACCTCTGTTTTCTTCCAAAAATTTGGATGTGTCCACGTTGCGCTTTGGGGCGTTTCTTGTTGTGGGCGCTAGGCCTACCCACACAAGTGAGGTATCATTTTTATCGGGAGACTTGGGGGAACGCTGGGTGGAAGGAAATTTGTGGCTCCTCTCAGATTCCAGAACTTTCTGCCACAGAAATGTGAGGAACATGTGTTTTTTTAGCCAAATTTTGAGGTTTGCAAAGGATTCTGGGTAACAGAAGCTGGTCCGAGCCCCGCAAGTCACCCCATCTTGGATTCCCATAGGTCTCTAGTTTTCAGACATGCACAGGTTTGGTAGGATTCCCCAGGTGCCGGCTGAGCTAGAGGCCAAAATCTACAGGTAGGCACTTCGCAAAAAACACCTCTGTTTTCTTCCAAAAATTTGGATGTGTCCACGTTGCGCTTTGGGGCGTTTCTTGTTGTGGGCGCTAGGCCTACCCACACAAGTGAGGTATCATTTTTATCGGGAGACTTGGGGGAACGCTGGGTGGAAGGAAATTTGTGGCTCCTCTCAGATTCCAGAACTTTCTGCCTCAGAAATGTGAGGAACATGTGTTTTTTTAGCCAAATTTAGAGGTTTGCAAAGGATTCTGGGTAACAGAACCTGGTCCGGCCCCGCAAGTCACCCCTTCTTGGATTCCCCTAGGACTCTAGTTTTCAGAAATGCACAGGTTTGGTAGGTTTTCCTCGGTGCCGGCTGAGCTAGAGGCCAAAATCTACAGGTAGGCACTTCGCAAAAAACACCTCTGTTTTCTTCCAAAAATTTGGATGTGTCCACGTTGCGCTTTGGGGCGTTTCCTGTCGCGGGCGCTAGGCCTACCCACACAAGTGAGGTATCATTTTTATCGGGGGACTTGGGGGAACGCTGGGTGGAAGGAAATTTGTGGCTCCTCTCAGATTCCAGAACTTTCTGCCACAGAAATGTGAGGAACATGTGTTTTTTTAGCCAAATTTTGAGGTTTGCAAAGGATTCTGGGTAACAGAACCTGGTCCGAGCCCCGCAAGTCACCCCATCTTGGATTCCCCTAGGTCTCTAGTTTGCAGAAATGCACAGGTTTGGTAGGTTTCCCTAGGTGCCGGCTGAGCTAGAGGCCAAACTCCACAGGTAGGCACTTTGCAAAAAACACCTCTGTTTTCTGTGAAAAAATATGTTGTGTCCACGTTGTGTTTTGGGCCATTTCCTTTCGTGGGCGCTAGGCCTACCCACAGAAGTGAGGTACCATTTGTATTGAGAGACTTAGGGGAACGTTGGGTGGAAGGAAATTTGTGGCTCCTCTCAGATTCCAGAACTTTCTGCCACAGAAATGTGAGGAACATGTGTTTTTTTAGCCAAATTTTGAGGTTTGCAAAGGATTCTGGGTAACAGAACCTGGTCCGAGCCCCGCAAGTCACACCATCTTGGATTCCCCTAGGTCTCTAGTTTTCAGAAATGCACAGGTTTGGTAGGCTTCCCTAGGTGCCGGCTGAGCTAGAGGACAAAATCTACAGGTAGGCACTTCGCAAAAAACACCTCTGTTTTCTTCCAAAAATGTGGATGTGTCCACGTTGCGCTTTGGGGCGTTTCCTGTCGCGGGCGCTAGGCCTACCCACACAAGTGAGGTATCATTTTTATCGGGAGACTTGGGGGAACGCTGGGTGGAAGGAAATTTGTGGCTCCTCTCAGATTCCAGAACTTTCTGCCACAGAAATGTGAGGAACATGTGTTTTTTTAGCCACATTTTGAGGTTTGCAAAGGATTCTGGGTAACAGAACCTGGTCCGAGCCCCGCAAGTCACCCCTCCTTGGATTTCCCTACGTCTCTAGTTTTCAGAAATGCACAGGTTTGGTAGGTTTCCCTAGGTGCCGGCTGAGCTAGAGGCCAAAATCTACAGGTAGGCACTTTGCAAAAAACACCTCTGTTTTCTTCCAAAAATTTGGATGTGTCCACGTTGCTCTTTGGGGCGTTTCCTGTCGCGGGCGCTAGGCCTACCCACACAAGTGAGGTATAATTTTTATCGGGGGACTTGGGGGAACGCTGGTGGAAGGAAATTTGTGGCTCCTCTCAGATTCCAGAACTTTCTGCCACAGAAATGTGAGGAACATGTGTTTTTTTAGCCAAATTTTGAGGTTTGCAAAGGATTCTGGGTAACAGAACCTGGTCCGAGCCCCGCAAGTCACCCCATCTTGGATTCCCCTAGGTCTCTAGTTTTCAGAAATGCACAGGTTTGGTAGGTTTCCCTAGGTGCCGGCTGAGCTAGAGGCCAAACTCCACAGGTAGGCACTTTGCAAAAAACACCTGTTTTCTGTGAAAAAATATGTTGTGTCCACGTTGTGTTTTGGGCCATTTCCTTTCGTGGGTGCTAGGCCTACTCACAGAAGTGAGGTACCATTTGTATTGAGAGACTTAGGGGAACGCTGGGTGGAAGGAAATTTGTGGCTCCTCTCAGATTCCAGAACTTTCTGCCACAGAAATGTGAGGAACATGTGTTTTTTTAGCCAAATTTTGAGGTTTGCAAAGGATTCTGGGTAACAGAACCTGGTCCGAGCCCCGCAAGTCACCCCATCTTGGATTCCCCTAGGTCTCTAGTTTTCAGAAATGCACAGGTTTGGTAGGTTTCCCTAGGTGCCGGCTGAGCTAGAGGCCAAAATCTACAGGTAGGCACTTCGCAAAAAACACCTCTGTTTTCTTCCAAAAATGTGGATGTGTCCACGTTGCGCTTTGGGGCGTTTCCTGTCGCGGGCGCTAGGCCTACCCACACAAGTGAGGTATCATTTTTATCGGGAGACTTGGGGGAACGCTGGGTGGAAGGAAATTTGTGGCTCCTCTCAGATTCCAGAACTTTCTGCCACAGAAATGTGAGGAACATGTGTTTTTTTAGCCAAATTTTGAGGTTTGCAAAGGATTCTGGGTAACAGAACCTGGTCCGAGCCCCGCAAGTCACCCCTCCTTGGATTCCCCTATGTCTCTAGTTTTCAGAAATGCACAGGTTTGGTAGGTTTCCCTAGGTGCCGGCTGAGCTAGAGGCCCAAATCTACAGGTAGGCACTTCGCAAAAAACACCTCTGTTTTCTTCCAAAAATTTGGATGTGTCCACGTTGCGCTTTGGGGCGTTTCCTGTCGCGGGCGCTAGGCCTACCCACACAAGTGAGGTATCATTTTTATCGGGGGACTTGGGGGAACACTGGGTGGAAGGAAATTTGGGGCCCCTCTCAGATTCCAGTACTTTCTGCCACAGAAATGCGAGGAACATGTGTTTTTTTAGCCAAATTTTGAGGTTTGCAAAGGATTCTGGGTAACAGAACCTGGTCCGAGCCCCGCAAGTCACCCCATCTTGGATTCCCCTAGGTCTCTAGTTTTCAGAAATGCACAGGTTTGGTAGGTTTTCCTAGGTGCCGGCTGAGCTAGAGGCCAAACTCAACAGGTAGGCACTTTGCAAAAAACACCTCTGTTTTCTGTGAAAAAATATGTTGTGTCCACGTTGTGTTTTGGGCCATTTCCTTTCGTGGGCGCTAGGCCTACCCACAGAAGTGAGGTACCATTTGTATCGAGAGACTTAGGGGAACGCTGGGTGGAAGGAAATTTGTGGCTCCTCTCAGATTCCAGAACTTTCTGCCACAGAAATGTGAGGAACATGTGTTTTTTTAGCCAAATTTTGAGGTTTGCAAAGGATTCTGGGTAACAGAACCTGGTCCGAGCCCCGCAAGTCACCCCATCTTGGATTCCCCTAGGTCTCTAGTTTTCAGAAATGCACAGGTTTGGTAGGTTTCCCTAGGTGCCGGCTGAGCTAGAGGCCAAAATCTACAGGTAGGCACTTCGCAAAAAACACCTCTGTTTTCTTCCAAAAATGTGGATGTGTCCACGTTGCGCTTTGGGGCGTTTCCTGTCGCGGGCGCTAGGCCTACCCACACAAGTGAGGTATCATTTTTATCGGGAGACTTGGGGGAACGCTGGGTGGAAGGAAATTTGTGGCTCCTCTCAGATTCCAGAACTTTCTGCCACAGAAATGTGAGGAACATGTGTTTTTTTAGCCAAATTTAGAGGTTTGCAAAGGATTCTGGGTAACAGAACCTGGTCCGAGCCCCGCAAGTCACCCCTCCTTGGATTCCCCTAGGTCTCTAGTTTTCAGAAATGCACAGGTTTGGTAGGTTTCCCTAGGTGCCGGCTGAGCTAGAGGCCAAAATCTACAGGTAGGCACTTCGCAAAAAACACCTCTGTTTTCTTTCAAAAAATTGGATGTGTCCACGTTGCGCTTTGGGGTGTTTCCTGTCGCGGGCGCTAGGCCTACCCACACAAGTGAGGTATCATTTTTATCGGGAGACTTGGGGGAACGCTGGGTGGAAGGAAATTTGTGGCTCCTCTCAGATTCCAGAACTTTCTGCCTCAGAAATGTGAGGAACATGTGTTTTTTAAGCCAAATTTTGAGGTTTGCAAAGGATTCTGGGTAACAGAACCTGGTCCGGCCCGCAAGTCACCCCTTCTTGGATTCCCCTAGGTCTCTAGTTTTCAGAAATGCACAGGTTTGGTAGGTTTCTCTAGGTGCCGGCTGAGCTAGAAGCCAAAATCTACAGGTAGGCACTTCGCAAAAAACACCTCTGTTTTCTTCCAAAAATGTGGATGTGTCCACGTTGCGTTTTGGGGCGTTTCCTGTCGCAGGCGCTAGGCCTACCCACACAAGTGAGGTATCATTTTTATCGGGGGACTTGGGGGAACGCTGGGTGGAAGGAAATTTGTGGCTCCTCTCAGATTCCAGAACTTTCTGCCACAGAAATGTGAGGAACATGTGTTTTTTTAGCCAAATTTTGAGGTTTGCAAAGGATTCTGGGTAACAGAACCTGGTCCGAGCCCCGCAAGTCACCCCATCTTGGATTCCCCTAGGTCTCTAGTTTGCAGAAATGCACAGGTTTGGTAGGTTTCCCTAGGTGCCGGCTGAGCTAGAGGCCAAAATCTACAGGTAGGCACTCCGCAAAAAACACCTCTGTTTTCTTCCAAAAATGTGGATGTGTCCACGTTGCGCTTTGGGGCGTTTCCTGTCGCGGGCGCTAGGCATACCCACACAAGTGAGGTATCATTTTTATCGGGAGACTTGGGGGAACGCTGGGTGGAAGGAAATTTGTGGCTCCTCTCAGATTCCAGAACTTTCTGCCACAGAAATGTGAGGAACATGTGTTTTTTTAGCCAAATTTTGAGGTTTGCAAAGGATTCTCGGTAACAGAACCTGGTCCGAGCCCCGCAAGTCACCCCTCCTTGGATTCCCCTACGTCTCTAGTTTTCAGAAATGCACAGGTTTGGTAGGTTTCCTTAGGTGCCGGCTGAGCTAGAGGCCAAAATCTACAGGTAGGCACTTCGCAAAAAACACCTCTGTTTTCTTCCAAAAATTTGGATGTGTCCACGTTGCACTTTGGGGCGTTTCCTGTCGCGGGCGCTAGGCCTACCCACACAAGTGAGGTATCATTTTTATCGGGAGACTTGGGGGAACGCTGGGTGGAAGGAAATTTGTGGCTCCTCTCAGATTCCAGAACTTTCTGCCTCAGAAATGTGAGGAACATGTGTTTTTTTAGCCAAATTTTGAGGTTTGCAAAGGATTCTGGGTAACAGAACCTGGTCCGAGCCCCGCAAGTCACACCATCTTGGATTCCCCTAGGTCTCTAGTTTTCAGAAATGCACAGGTTTGGTAGGTTTCCCTAGGTGCCGGCTGAGCTAGAGGCCAAAATCTACAGGTAGGCACTTCGCAAAAAACACCTCTGTTTTCTTCCAAAAATGTGGATGTGTCCACGTTGCGCTTTGGGGCGTTTCCTGTCGCTGGCGCTAGGCCTACCCACACAAGTGAGGTATCATTTTTATCGGGAGACTTGGGGGAACGCTGGGTGGAAGGGAATTTGTGGCTCCTCTCAGATTCCAGAACTTTCTGCCACAGAAATGTGAGGAACATGTGTTTTTTTAGCCAAATTTTGAGGTTTGCAAAGGATTCTGGGTAACAGAACCTGGTCCGAGCCCCGCAAGTCACCCCTTCTTGGATTCCCCTAGGTCTCTAGTTTTCAGAAATGCACAGGTTTGGTAGGTTTCCCTGGGTGCCGGCTGAGCTAGAGGCCAAAATCTACAGGTAGGCACTTCGCAAAAAACACCTCTGTTTTCTTTCAAAAAATTGGATGTGTCCACGTTGCGCTTTGGGGCGTTTCCTGTCGCGGGCGCTAGGCCTACCCACACAAGTGAGGTATCATTTTTATCGGGGGACTTGGGGGAACACTGGGTGCAAGGAAATTTGTGGCCCCTCTCAGATTCCAGTACTTTCTGCCACAGAAATGCGAGGAACATGTGTTTTTTTAGCCAAATTTTGAGGTTTGCAAAGGATTCTGGGTAACAGAACCTGGTCCGAGCCCCGCAAGTCACCCCATCTTGGATTCCCCTAGGTCTCTAGTTTTCAGAAATGCACAGGTTTGGTAGGTTTTCCTAGGTGCCGGCTGAGCTAGAGGCCAAACTCCACAGGTAGGCACTTTGCAAAAAACACCTCTGTTTTCTGTGAAAAAATATGTTGTGTCCACGTTGTGTTTTGGGCCATTTCCTTTCGTGGGCGCTAGGCCTACCCACAGAAGTGAGGTACCATTTGTATCGAGAGACTTAGGGGAACGCTGGGTGGAAGGAAATTTGTGGCTCCTCTCAGATTCCAGAACTTTCTGCCACAGAAATGTGAGGAACATGTGTTTTTTTAGCCAAATTTGGAGGTTTGCAAAGGATTCTGGGTAACAGAACCTGGTCCGAGCCCCGCAAGTCACCCCATCTTGGATTCCCCTAGGTCTCTAGTTTTCAGAAATGCACAGGTTTGGTAGGTTTCCCTAGGTGCCGGCTAAGCTAGAGGCCAAAATCTACAGGTAGGCACTTCGCAAAAAACACCTCTGTTTTCTTCCAAAAATGTGGATGTGTCCACGTTGCGCTTTGGGGCGTTTCCTGTCGCGGGCGCTAGGCCTACCCACACAAGTGAGGTATCATTTTTATCGGGAGACTTGGGGGAACGCTGGGTGGAAGGAAATTTGTGGCTCCTCTCAGATTCCAGAACTTTCTGCCACAGAAATGTGAGGAACATGTGTTTTTTTAGCCAAATTTAGAGGTTTGCAAAGGATTCTGGGTAACAGAACCTGGTCCGAGCCCCGCAAGTCACCCCATCTTGGATTCCCCTAGGTCTCTAGTTTTCAGACATGCACAGGTTTGGTAGGATTCCCCAGGTGCCGGCTGAGCTAGAGGCCAAAATCTACAGGTAGGCACTTCGCAAAAAACACCTCTGTTTTCTTCCAAAAATTTGGATGTGTCCACGTTGCGCTTTGGGGCGTTTCTTGTTGTGGGCGCTAGGCCTACCCACACAAGTGAGGTATCATTTTTATCGGGAGACTTGGGGGAACGCTGGGTGGAAGGAAATTTGTGGCTCCTCTCAGATTCCAGAACTTTCTGCCTCAGAAATGTGAGGAACATGTGTTTTTTTAGCCAAATTTAGAGGTTTGCAAAGGATTCTGGGTAACAGAACCTGGTCCGAGCCCCGCAAGTCACCCCTCCTTGGATTCCCCTAGGTCTCTAGTTTTCAGAAATGCACAGGTTTGGTAGGTTTCCCTAGGTGCCGGCTGAGCTAGAGGCCAAAATCTACAGGTAGGCACTTCGCAAAAAACACCTCTGTTTTCTTTCAAAAAATTGGATGTGTCCACGTTGCGCTTTGGGGCGTTTCCTGTCGCGGGCGCTAGGCCTACCCACACAAGTGAGGTATCATTTTTATCGGGAGACTTGGGGGAACGCTGGGTGGAAGGAAATTTGTGGCTCCTCTCAGATTCCAGAACTTTCTGCCTCAGAAATGTGAGGAACATGTGTTTTTTAAGCCAAATTTTGAGGTTTGCAAAGGATTCTGGGTAACAGAACCTGGTCCGGCCCGCAAGTCACCCCTTCTTGGATTCCCCTAGGTCTCTAGTTTTCAGAAATGCACAGGTTTGGTAGGTTTCTCTAGGTGCCGGCTGAGCTAGAAGCCAAAATCTACAGGTAGGCACTTCGCAAAAAACACCTCTGTTTTCTTCCAAAAATGTGGATGTGTCCACGTTGCGTTTTGGGGCGTTTCCTGTCGCAGGCGCTAGGCCTACCCACACAAGTGAGGTATCATTTTTATCGGGGGACTTGGGGGAACGCTGGGTGGAAGGAAATTTGTGGCTCCTCTCAGATTCCAGAACTTTCTGCCACAGAAATGTGAGGAACATGTGTTTTTTTAGCCAAATTTTGAGGTTTGCAAAGGATTCTGGGTAACAGAACCTGGTCCGAGCCCCGCAAGTCACCCCATCTTGGATTCCCCTAGGTCTCTAGTTTTCAGAAATGCACAGGTTCGGTAGGTTTTCCTAGGTGCCGGCTGAGCTAGAGGCCAAACTCAACAGGTAGGCACTTTGCAAAAAACACCTCTGTTTTCTGTGAAAAAATATGTTGTGTCCACGTTGTGTTTTGGGCCATTTCCTTTCGTGGGCGCTAGGCCTACCCACAGAAGTGAGGTACCATTTGTATCGAGAGACTTAGGGGAACGCTGGGTGGAAGGAAATTTGTGGCTCCTCTCAGATTCCAGAACTTTCTGCCACAGAAATGTGAGGAACATGTGTTTTTTTAGCCAAATTTTGAGGTTTGCAAAGGATTCTGGGTAACAGAACCTGGTCCGAGCCCCGCAAGTCACCCCATCTTGGATTCCCCTAGGTCTCTAGTTTTCAGAAATGCACAGGTTTGGTAGGTTTCCCTAGGTGCCGGCTGAGCTAGAGGCCAAAATCTACAGGTAGGCACTTCGCAAAAAACACCTCTGTTTTCTTCCAAAAATGTGGATGTGTCCACGTTGCGCTTTGGGGCGTTTCCTGTCGCGGGCGCTAGGCCTACCCACACAAGTGAGGTATCATTTTTATCGGGAGACTTGGGGGAACGCTGGGTGGAAGGAAATTTGTGGCTCCTCTCAGATTCCAGAACTTTCTGCCACAGAAATGTGAGGAACATGTGTTTTTTTAGCCAAATTTAGAGGTTTGCAAAGGATTCTGGGTAACAGAACCTGGTCCGAGCCCCGCAAGTCACCCCTCCTTGGATTCCCCTAGGTCTCTAGTTTTCAGAAATGCACAGGTTTGGTAGGTTTCCCTAGGTGCCGGCTGAGCTAGAGGCCAAAATCTACAGGTAGGCACTTCGCAAAAAACACCTCTGTTTTCTTTCAAAAAATTGGATGTGTCCACGTTGCGCTTTGGGGCGTTTCCTGTCGCGGGCGCTAGGCCTACCCACACAAGTGAGGTATCATTTTTATCGGGAGACTTGGGGGAACGCTGGGTGGAAGGAAATTTGTGGCTCCTCTCAGATTCCAGAACTTTCTGCCTCAGAAATGTGAGGAACATGTGTTTTTTAAGCCAAATTTTGAGGTTTGCAAAGGATTCTGGGTAACAGAACCTGGTCCGGCCCGCAAGTCACCCCTTCTTGGATTCCCCTAGGTCTCTAGTTTTCAGAAATGCACAGGTTTGGTAGGTTTCTCTAGGTGCCGGCTGAGCTAGAAGCCAAAATCTACAGGTAGGCACTTCGCAAAAAACACCTCTGTTTTCTTCCAAAAATGTGGATGTGTCCACGTTGCGTTTTGGGGCGTTTCCTGTCGCAGGCGCTAGGCCTACCCACACAAGTGAGGTATCATTTTTATCGGGGGACTTGGGGGAACGCTGGGTGGAAGGAAATTTGTGGCTCCTCTCAGATTCCAGAACTTTCTGCCACAGAAATGTGAGGAACATGTGTTTTTTTAGCCAAATTTTGAGGTTTGCAAAGGATTCTGGGTAACAGAACCTGGTCCGAGCCCCGCAAGTCACCCCATCTTGGATTCCCCTAGGTCTCTAGTTTGCAGAAATGCACAGGTTTGGTAGGTTTCCCTAGGTGCCGGCTGAGCTAGAGGCCAAAATCTACAGGTAGGCACTCCGCAAAAAACACCTCTGTTTTCTTCCAAAAATGTGGATGTGTCCACGTTGCGCTTTGGGGCGTTTCCTGTCGCGGGCGCTGGGCATACCCACACAAGTGAGGTATCATTTTTATCGGGAGACTTGGGGGAACGCTGGGTGGAAGGAAATTTGTGGCTCCTCTCAGATTCCAGAACTTTCTGCCACAGAAATGTGAGGAACATGTGTTTTTTTAGCCAAATTTTGAGGTTTGCAAAGGATTCTCGGTAACAGAACCTGGTCCGAGCCCCGCAAGTCACCCCTCCTTGGATTCCCCTACGTCTCTAGTTTTCAGAAATGCACAGGTTTGGTAGGTTTCCTTAGGTGCCGGCTGAGCTAGAGGCCAAAATCTACAGGTAGGCACTTCGCAAAAAACACCTCTGTTTTCTTCCAAAAATTTGGATGTGTCCACGTTGCACTTTGGGGCGTTTCCTGTCGCGGGCGCTAGGCCTACCCACACAAGTGAGGTATCATTTTTATCGGGAGACTTGGGGGAACGCTGGGTGGAAGGAAATTTGTGGCTCCTCTCAGATTCCAGAACTTTCTGCCTCAGAAATGTGAGGAACATGTGTTTTTTTAGCCAAATTTTGAGGTTTGCAAAGGATTCTGGGTAACAGAACCTGGTCCGAGCCCCGCAAGTCACACCATCTTGGATTCCCCTAGGTCTCTAGTTTTCAGAAATGCACAGGTTTGGTAGGTTTCCCTAGGTGCCGGCTGAGCTAGAGGCCAAAATC
Source organism: Pleurodeles waltl (assembly GCF_031143425.1). Taxonomy (NCBI): domain Eukaryota; kingdom Metazoa; phylum Chordata; class Amphibia; order Caudata; family Salamandridae; genus Pleurodeles; species Pleurodeles waltl. The sequence continues at coordinate 768,562,162 of NC_090447.1, read as the reverse complement.
TACAGGTAGGCACTTCGCAAAAAACACCTCTGTTTTCTTCCAAAAATGTGGATGTGTCCACGTTGCGCTTTGGGGCGTTTCCTGTCGCTGGCGCTAGGCCTACCCACACAAGTGAGGTATCATTTTTATCGGGAGACTTGGGGGAACGCTGGGTGGAAGGGAATTTGTGGCTCCTCTCAGATTCCAGAACTTTCTGCCACAGAAATGTGAGGAACATGTGTTTTTTTAGCCAAATTTTGAGGTTTGCAAAGGATTCTGGGTAACAGAACCTGGTCCGAGCCCCGCAAGTCACCCCTTCTTGGATTCCCCTAGGTCTCTAGTTTTCAGAAATGCACAGGTTTGGTAGGTTTCCCTAGGTGCCGGCTGAGCTAGAGGCCAAAATCTACAGGTAGGCACTTCGCAAAAAACACCTCTGTTTTCTTTCAAAAAATTGGATGTGTCCACGTTGCGCTTTGGGGCGTTTCCTGTCGCGGGCGCTAGGCCTACCCACACAAGTGAGGTATCATTTTTATCGGGGGACTTGGGGGAACACTGGGTGCAAGGAAATTTGTGGCCCCTCTCAGATTCCAGTACTTTCTGCCACAGAAATGCGAGGAACATGTGTTTTTTTAGCCAAATTTTGAGGTTTGCAAAGGATTCTGGGTAACAGAACCTGGTCCGAGCCCCGCAAGTCACCCCATCTTGGATTCCCCTAGGTCTCTAGTTTTCAGAAATGCACAGGTTTGGTAGGTTTTCCTAGGTGCCGGCTGAGCTAGAGGCCAAACTCCACAGGTAGGCACTTTGCAAAAAACACCTCTGTTTTCTGTGAAAAAATATGTTGTGTCCACGTTGTGTTTTGGGCCATTTCCTTTCGTGGGCGCTAGGCCTACCCACAGAAGTGAGGTACCATTTGTATCGAGAGACTTAGGGGAACGCTGGGTGGAAGGAAATTTGTGGCTCCTCTCAGATTCCAGAACTTTCTGCCACAGAAATGTGAGGAACATGTGTTTTTTTAGCCAAATTTGGAGGTTTGCAAAGGATTCTGGGTAACAGAACCTGGTCCGAGCCCCGCAAGTCACCCCATCTTGGATTCCCCTAGGTCTCTAGTTTTCAGAAATGCACAGGTTTGGTAGGTTTCCCTAGGTGCCGGCTAAGCTAGAGGCCAAAATCTACAGGTAGGCACTTCGCAAAAAACACCTCTGTTTTCTTCCAAAAATGTGGATGTGTCCACGTTGCGCTTTGGGGCGTTTCCTGTCGCGGGCGCTAGGCCTACTCACACAAGTGAGGTATCATTTTTATCGGGAGACTTGGGGGAACGCTGGGTGGAAGGAAATTTGTGGCTCCTCTCAGATTCCAGAACTTTCTGCCACAGAAATGTGAGGAACATGTGTTTTTTTAGCCAAATTTAGAGGTTTGCAAAGGATTCTGGGTAACAGAACCTGGTCCGAGCCCCGCAAGTCACCCCATCTTGGATTCCCCTAGGTCTCTAGTTTTCAGACATGCACAGGTTTGGTAGGATTCCCCAGGTGCCGGCTGAGCTAGAGGCCAAAATCTACAGGTAGGCACTTCGCAAAAAACACCTCTGTTTTCTTCCAAAAATTTGGATGTGTCCACGTTGCGCTTTGGGGCGTTTCTTGTTGTGGGCGCTAGGCCTACCCACACAAGTGAGGTATCATTTTTATCGGGAGACTTGGGGGAACGCTGGGTGGAAGGAAATTTGTGGCTCCTCTCAGATTCCAGAACTTTCTGCCTCAGAAATGTGAGGAACATGTGTTTTTTTAGCCAAATTTAGAGGTTTGCAAAGGATTCTGGGTAACAGAACCTGGTCCGAGCCCCGCAAGTCACCCCTCCTTGGATTCCCCTAGGTCTCTAGTTTTCAGAAATGCACAGGTTTGGTAGGTTTCCCTAGGTGCCGGCTGAGCTAGAGGCCAAAATCTACAGGTAGGCACTTCGCAAAAAACACCTCTGTTTTCTTTCAAAAAATTGGATGTGTCCACGTTGCGCTTTGGGGCGTTTCCTGTCGCGGGCGCTAGGCCTACCCACACAAGTGAGGTATCATTTTTATCGGGAGACTTGGGGGAACGCTGGGTGGAAGGAAATTTGTGGCTCCTCTCAGATTCCAGAACTTTCTGCCTCAGAAATGTGAGGAACATGTGTTTTTTAAGCCAAATTTTGAGGTTTGCAAAGGATTCTGGGTAACAGAACCTGGTCCGGCCCGCAAGTCACCCCTTCTTGGATTCCCCTAGGTCTCTAGTTTTCAGAAATGCACAGGTTTGGTAGGTTTCTCTAGGTGCCGGCTGAGCTAGAAGCCAAAATCTACAGGTAGGCACTTCGCAAAAAACACCTCTGTTTTCTTCCAAAAATGTGGATGTGTCCACGTTGCGTTTTGGGGCGTTTCCTGTCGCAGGCGCTAGGCCTACCCACACAAGTGAGGTATCATTTTTATCGGGGGACTTGGGGGAACGCTGGGTGGAAGGAAATTTGTGGCTCCTCTCAGATTCCAGAACTTTCTGCCACAGAAATGTGAGGAACATGTGTTTTTTTAGCCAAATTTTGAGGTTTGCAAAGGATTCTGGGTAACAGAACCTGGTCCGAGCCCCGCAAGTCACCCCTCCTTGGATTTCCCTACGTCTCTAGTTTTCAGAAATGCACAGGTTTGGTAGGTTTCCCTAGGTGCCGGCTGAGCTAGAGGCCAAACTCCACAGGTAGGCACTTTGCAAAAAACACCTCTGTTTTCTGTGAAAAAATATGTTGTGTCCACGTTGTGTTTTGGGCCATTTCCTTTCGTGGGCGCTAGGCCTACCCACAGAAGTGAGGTACCATTTGTATTGAGAGACTTAGGGGAACGTTGGGTGGAAGGAAATTTGTGGCTCCTCTCAGATTCCAGAACTTTCTGCCACAGAAATGTGAGGAACATGTGTTTTTTTAGCCAAATTTTGAGGTTTGCAAAGGATTCTGGGTAACAGAACCTGGTCCGAGCCCCGCAAGTCACACCATCTTGGATTCCCCTAGGTCTCTAGTTTTCAGAAATGCACAGGTTTGGTAGGTTTCCCTAGGTGCCGGCTGAGCTAGAGGACAAAATCTACAGGTAGGCACTTCGCAAAAAACACCTCTGTTTTCTTCCAAAAATGTGGATGTGTCCACGTTGCGCTTTGGGGCGTTTCCTGTCGCGGGCGCTAGGCCTACCCACACAAGTGAGGTATCATTTTTATCGGGAGACTTGGGGGAACGCTGGGTGGAAGGAAATTTGTGGCTCCTCTCAGATTCCAGAACTTTCTGCCACAGAAATGTGAGGAACATGTGTTTTTTTAGCCAAATTTTGAGGTTTGCAAAGGATTCTGGGTAACAGAACCTGGTCCGAGCCCCGCAAGTCACCCCTCCTTGGATTTCCCTACGTCTCTAGTTTTCAGAAATGCACAGGTTTGGTAGGTTTCCCTAGGTGCCGGCTGAGCTAGAGGCCAAAATCTACAGGTAGGCACTTTGCAAAAAACACCTCTGTTTTCTTCCAAAAATTTGGATGTGTCCACGTTGCTCTTTGGGGCGTTTCCTGTCGCGGGCGCTAGGCCTACCCACACAAGTGAGGTATAATTTTTATCGGGGGACTTGGGGGAACGCTGGTGGAAGGAAATTTGTGGCTCCTCTCAGATTCCAGAACTTTCTGCCACAGAAATGTGAGGAACATGTGTTTTTTTAGCCAAATTTTGAGGTTTGCAAAGGATTCTGGGTAACAGAACCTGGTCCGAGCCCCGCAAGTCACCCCATCTTGGATTCCCCTAGGTCTCTAGTTTTCAGAAATGCACAGGTTTGGTAGGTTTCCCTAGGTGCCGGCTGAGCTAGAGGCCAAACTCCACAGGTAGGCACTTTGCAAAAAACACCTGTTTTCTGTGAAAAAATATGTTGTGTCCACGTTGTGTTTTGGGCCATTTCCTTTCGTGGGTGCTAGGCCTACTCACAGAAGTGAGGTACCATTTGTATTGAGAGACTTAGGGGAACGCTGGGTGGAAGGAAATTTGTGGCTCCTCTCAGATTCCAGAACTTTCTGCCACAGAAATGTGAGGAACATGTGTTTTTTTAGCCAAATTTTGAGGTTTGCAAAGGATTCTGGGTAACAGAACCTGGTCCAAGCCCCGCAAGTCACCCCATCTTGGATTCCCCTAGGTCTCTAGTTTTCAGAAATGCACAGGTTTGGTAGGTTTCCCTAGGTGCCGGCTGAGCTAGAGGCCAAAATCTACAGGTAGGCACTTCGCAAAAAACACCTCTGTTTTCTTCCAAAAATGTGGATGTGTCCACGTTGCGCTTTGGGGCGTTTCCTGTCGCGGGCGCTAGGCCTACCCACACAAGTGAGGTATCATTTTTATCGGGAGACTTGGGGGAACGCTGGGTGGAAGGAAATTTGTGGCTCCTCTCAGATTCCAGAACTTTCTGCCACAGAAATGTGAGGAACATGTGTTTTTTTAGCCAAATTTTGAGGTTTGCAAAGGATTCTGGGTAACAGAACCTGGTCCGAGCCCCGCAAGTCACCCCTCCTTGGATTCCCCTATGTCTCTAGTTTTCAGAAATGCACAGGTTTGGTAGGTTTCCCTAGGTGCCGGCTGAGCTAGAGGCCCAAATCTACAGGTAGGCACTTCGCAAAAAACACCTCTGTTTTCTTCCAAAAATTTGGATGTGTCCACGTTGCGCTTTGGGGCGTTTCCTGTCGCGGGCGCTAGGCCTACCCACACAAGTGAGGTATCATTTTTATCGGGGGACTTGGGGGAACACTGGGTGGAAGGAAATTTGGGGCCCCTCTCAGATTCCAGTACTTTCTGCCACAGAAATGCGAGGAACATGTGTTTTTTTAGCCAAATTTTGAGGTTTGCAAAGGATTCTGGGTAACAGAACCTGGTCCGAGCCCCGCAAGTCACCCCATCTTGGATTCCCCTAGGTCTCTAGTTTTCAGAAATGCACAGGTTTGGTAGGTTTTCCTAGGTGCCGGCTGAGCTAGAGGCCAAACTCCACAGGTAGGCACTTTGCAAAAAACACCTCTGTTTTCTGTGAAAAAATATGTTGTGTCCACGTTGTGTTTTGGGCCATTTCCTTTCGTGGGCGCTAGGCCTACCCACAGAAGTGAGGTACCATTTGTATCGAGAGACTTAGGGGAACGCTGGGTGGAAGGAAATTTGTGGCTCCTCTCAGATTCCAGAACTTTCTGCCACAGAAATGTGAGGAACATGTGTTTTTTTAGCCAAATTTTGAGGTTTGCAAAGGATTCTGGGCAACAGAACCTGGTCCGAGCCCCGCAAGTCACCCCATCTTGGATTCCCCTAGGTCTCTAGTTTTCAGAAATGCACAGGTTTGGTAGGTTTCCCTAGGTGCCGGCTGAGCTAGAGGCCAAAATCTACAGGTAGGCACTTCGCAAAAAACACCTATGTTTTCTTCCAAAAATTTGGATGTGTCCACGTTGCGCTTTGGGGCGTTTCCTGTCGCGGGCGCTAGGCCTACCCACACAAGTGAGGTATCATTTTTATCGGGAGACTTGGGGGAACGCTGGGTGGAAGGAAATTTGTGGCTCCTCTCAGATTCCAGAACTTTCTGCCACAGAAATGTGAGGAACATGTGTTTTTTTAGCCAAATTTAGAGGTTTGCAAAGGATTCTGGGTAACAGAACCTGGTCCGAGCCCCGCAAGTCACCCCTCCTTGGATTCCCCTAGGTCTCTAGTTTTCAGAAATGCACAGGTTTGGTAGGTTTCCCTAGGTGCCGGCTGAGCTAGAGGCCAAAATCTACAGGTAGGCACTTCGCAAAAAACACCTCTGTTTTCTTTCAAAAAATTGGATGTGTCCACGTTGCGCTTTGGGGCGTTTCCTGTCGCGGGCGCTAGGCCTACCCACACAAGTGAGGTATCATTTTTATCGGGAGACTTGGGGGAACGCTGGGTGGAAGGAAATTTGTGGCTCCTCTCAGATTCCAGAACTTTCTGCCTCAGAAATGTGAGGAACATGTGTTTTTTAAGCCAAATTTTGAGGTTTGCAAAGGATTCTGGGTAACAGAACCTGGTCCGGCCCGCAAGTCACCCCTTCTTGGATTCCCCTAGGTCTCTAGTTTTCAGAAATGCACAGGTTTGGTAGGTTTCTCTAGGTGCCGGCTGAGCTAGAAGCCAAAATCTACAGGTAGGCACTTCGCAAAAAACACCTCTGTTTTCTTCCAAAAATGTGGATGTGTCCACGTTGCGTTTTGGGGCGTTTCCTGTCGCAGGCGCTAGGCCTACCCACACAAGTGAGGTATCATTTTTATCGGGGGACTTGGGGGAATGCTGGGTGGAAGGAAATTTGTGGCTCCTCTCAGATTCCAGAACTTTCTGCCACAGAAATGTGAGGAACATGTGTTTTTTTAGCCAAATTTTGAGGTTTGCAAAGGATTCTGGGTAACAGAACCTGGTCCGAGCCCCGCAAGTCACCCCATCTTGGATTCCCCTAGGTCTCTAGTTTGCAGAAATGCACAGGTTTGGTAGGTTTCCCTAGGTGCCGGCTGAGCTAGAGGCCAAAATCTACAGGTAGGCACTCCGCAAAAAACACCTCTGTTTTCTTCCAAAAATGTGGATGTGTCCACGTTGCGCTTTGGGGCGTTTCCTGTCGCGGGCGCTAGGCCTACCCACACAAGTGAGGTATCATTTTTATCGGGAGACTTGGGGGAACGCTGGGTGGAAGGAAATTTGTGGCTCCTCTCAGATTCCAGAACTTTCTGCCACAGAAATGTGAGGAACATGTGTTTTTTTAGCCAAATTTTGAGGTTTGCAAAGGATTCTCGGTAACAGAACCTGGTCCGAGCCCCGCAAGTCACCCCTCCTTGGATTCCCCTACGTCTCTAGTTTTCAGAAATGCACAGGTTTGGTAGGTTTCCTTAGGTGCCGGCTGAGCTAGAGGCCAAAATCTACAGGTAGGCACTTCGCAAAAAACACCTCTGTTTTCTTCCAAAAATTTGGATGTGTCCACGTTGCACTTTGGGGCGTTTCCTGTCGCGGGCGCTAGGCCTACCCACACAAGTGAGGTATCATTTTTATCGGGAGACTTGGGGGAACGCTGGGTGGAAGGAAATTTGTGGCTCCTCTCAGATTCCAGAACTTTCTGCCTCAGAAATGTGAGGAACATGTGTTTTTTTAGCCAAATTTTGAGGTTTGCAAAGGATTCTGGGTAACAGAACCTGGTCCGAGCCCCGCAAGTCACCCCTCCTTGGATTCCCCTACGTCTCTAGTTTTCAGAAATGCACAGGTTTGGTAGGTTTCCTTAGGTGCCGGCTGAGCTAGAGGCCAAAATCTACAGGTAGGCACTTCGCAAAAAACACCTCTGTTTTCTTCCAAAAATTTGGATGTGTCCACGTTGCACTTTGGGGCGTTTCCTGTCGCGGGCGCTATGCCTACCCACACAAGTGAGGTATCATTTTTATCGGGAGACTTGGGGGAACGCTGGGTGGAAGGAAATTTGTGGCTCCTCTCAGATTCCAGAACTTTCTGCCACAGAAATGTGAGGAACATGTGTTTTTTTAGCCAAATTTTGAGGTTTGCAAAGGATTCTGGGTAACAGAACCTGGTCCGAGCCCCACAAGTCACCCCTTCTTGGATTCCCCTAGGTCTCTAGTTTTCAGAAATGCACAGGTTTGGTAGGTTTCTCTAGGTGCCGGCTGAGCTAGAGGCCAAAATCTACAGGTAGGCACTTCGCAAAAAACACCTCTGTTTTCTTCCAAAAATTTGGATGTGTCCACGTTGCGCTTTGGGGCGTTTCCTGTCGCGGGCGCTAGGCCTACCCACACAAGTGAGGTATCATTTTTATCGGGGGACTTGGGGGAACACTGGGTGCAAGGAAATTTGTGGCCCCTCTCAGATTCCAGTACTTTCTGCCACAGAAATGCGAGGAACATGTGTTTTTTTAGCCAAATTTTGAGGTTTGCAAAGGATTCTGGGTAACAGAACCTGGTCTGAGCCCCGCAAGTCACCCCATCTTGGATTCCCCTAGGTCTCTAGTTTTCAGAAATGCACAGGTTTGGTAGGTTTTCCTAGGTGCCGGCTGAGCTAGAGGCCAAACTCCACAGGTAGGCACTTTGCAAAAAACACCTCTGTTTTCTGTGAAAAAATATGTTGTGTCCACGTTGTGTTTTGGGCCATTTCCTTTCGTGGGCGCTAGGCCTACCCACAGAAGTGAGGTACCATTTGTATCGAGAGACTTAGGGGAACGCTGGGTGGAAGGAAATTTGTGGCTCCTCTCAGATTCCAGAACTTTCTGCCACAGAAATGTGAGGAACATGTGTTTTTTTAGCCAAATTTGGAGGTTTGCAAAGGATTCTGGGTAACAGAACCTGGTCCGAGCCCCGCAAGTCACCCCATCTTGGATTCCCCTAGGTCTCTAGTTTTCAGAAATGCACAGGTTTGGTAGGTTTCCCTAGGTGCCGGCTGAGCTAGAGGCCAAAATCTACAGGTAGGCACTTCGCAAAAAACACCTCTGTTTTCTTCCAAAAATGTGGATGTGTCCACGTTGCGCTTTGGGGCGTTTCCTGTCGCGGGCGCTAGGCCTACCCACACAAGTGAGGTATCATTTTTATCGGGAGACTTGGGGGAACGCTGGGTGGAAGGAAATTTGTGGCTCCTCTCAGATTCCAGAACTTTCTGCCACAGAAATGTGAGGAACATGTGTTTTTTTAGCCAAATTTAGAGGTTTGCAAAGGATTCTGGGTAACAGAACCTGGTCCGAGCCCCGCAAGTCACCCCATCTTGGATTCCCCTAGGTCTCTAGTTTTCAGACATGCACAGGTTTGGTAGGATTCCCCAGGTGCCGGCTGAGCTAGAGGCCAAAATCCACAGGTAGGCACTTCGCAAAAAACACCTCTGTTTTCTTCCAAAAATTTGGATGTGTCCACGTTGCGCTTTGGGGCGTTTCTTGTTGTGGGCGCTAGGCCTACCCACACAAGTGAGGTATCATTTTTATCGGGAGACTTGGGGGAACGCTGGGTGGAAGGAAATTTGTGGCTCCTCTCAGATTCCAGAACTTTCTGCCTCAGAAATGTGAGGAACATGTGTTTTTTTAGCCAAATTTAGAGGTTTGCAAAGGATTCTGGGTAACAGAACCTGGTCCGAGCCCCGCAAGTCACCCCTCCTTGGATTCCCCTAGGTCTCTAGTTTTCAGAAATGCACAGGTTTGGTAGGTTTCCCTAGGTGCCGGCTGAGCTAGAGGCCAAAATCTACAGGTAGGCACTTCGCAAAAAACACCTCTGTTTTCTTTCAAAAAATTGGATGTGTCCACGTTGCGCTTTGGGGCGTTTCCTGTCGCGGGCGCTAGGCCTACCCACACAAGTGAGGTATCATTTTTATCGGGAGACTTGGGGGAACGCTGGGTGGAAGGAAATTTGTGGCTCCTCTCAGATTCCAGAACTTTCTGCCTCAGAAATGTGAGGAACATGTGTTTTTTAAGCCAAATTTTGAGGTTTGCAAAGGATTCTGGGTAACAGAACCTGGTCCGGCCCGCAAGTCACCCCTTCTTGGATTCCCCTAGGTCTCTAGTTTTCAGAAATGCACAGGTTTGGTAGGTTTCTCTAGGTGCCGGCTGAGCTAGAAGCCAAAATCTACAGGTAGGCACTTCGCAAAAAACACCTCTGTTTTCTTCCAAAAATGTGGATGTGTCCACGTTGCGTTTTGGGGCGTTTCCTGTCGCAGGCGCTAGGCCTACCCACACAAGTGAGGTATCATTTTTATCGGGGGACTTGGGGGAACGCTGGGTGGAAGGAAATTTGTGGCTCCTCTCAGATTCCAGAACTTTCTGCCACAGAAATGTGAGGAACATGTGTTTTTTTAGCCAAATTTTGAGGTTTGCAAAGGATTCTGGGTAACAGAACCTGGTCCGAGCCCCGCAAGTCACCCCATCTTGGATTCCCCTAGGTCTCTAGTTTGCAGAAATGCACAGGTTTGGTAGGTTTCCCTAGGTGCCGGCTGAGCTAGAGGCCAAAATCTACAGGTAGGCACTCCGCAAAAAACACCTCTGTTTTCTTCCAAAAATGTGGATGTGTCCATGTTGCGCTTTGGGGCGTTTCCTGTCGCGGGCGCTAGGCCTACCCACACAAGTGAGGTATCATTTTTATCGGGAGACTTGGGGGAACGCTGGGTGGAAGGAAATTTGTGGCTCCTCTCAGATTCCAGAACTTTCTGCCACAGAAATGTGAGGAACATGTGTTTTTTTAGCCAAATTTTGAGGTTTGCAAAGGATTCTCGGTAACAGAACCTGGTCCGAGCCCCGCAAGTCACCCCTCCTTGGATTCCCCTACGTCTCTAGTTTTCAGAAATGCACAGGTTTGGTAGGTTTCCTTAGGTGCCGGCTGAGCTAGAGGCCAAAATCTACAGGTAGGCACTTCGCAAAAAACACCTCTGTTTTCTTCCAAAAATGTGGATGTGTCCACGTTGCACTTTGGGGCGTTTCCTGTCGCGGGCGCTAGGCCTACCCACACAAGTGAGGTATCATTTTTATCGGGAGACTTGGGGGAACGCTGGGTGGAAGGAAATTTGTGGCTCCTCTCAGATTCCAGAACTTTCTGCCTCAGAAATGTGAGGAACATGTGTTTTTTTAGCCAAATTTTGAGGTTTGCAAAGGATTCTGGGTAACAGAACCTGGTCCGAGCCCCGCAAGTCACACCATCTTGGATTCCCCTAGGTCTCTAGTTTTCAGAAATGCACAGGTTTGGTAGGTTTCCCTAGGTGCCGGCTTTCTCTAGCTGAGCTAGAGGCCAAAATCTACAGGTAGGCACTTCGCAAAAAACACCTCTGTTTTCTTCCAAAAATTTGGATGTGTCCACGTTGCGCTTTGGGGCGTTTCCTGTCGCGGGCGCTAGGCCTACCCACACAAGTGAGGTATCATTTTTATCGGGGGACTTGGGGGAACACTGGGTGCAAGGAAATTTGTGGCCCCTCTCAGATTCCAGTACTTTCTGCCACAGAAATGCGAGGAACATGTGTTTTTTTAGCCAAATTTTGAGGTTTGCAAAGGATTCTGGGTAACAGAACCTGGTCCGAGCCCCGCAAGTCACCCCATCTTGGATTCCCCTAGGTCTCTAGTTTTCAGAAATGCACAGGTTTGGTAGGTTTTCCTAGGTGACGGCTGAGCTAGAGGCCAAACTCCACAGGTAGGCACTTTGCAAAAAACACCTCTGTTTTCTGTGAAAAAATATGTTGTGTCCACGTTGTGTTTTGGGCCATTTCCTTTCGTGGGCGCTAGGCCTACCCACAGAAGTGAGGTACCATTTGTATCGAGAGACTTAGGGGAACGCTGGGTGGAAGGAAATTTGTGGCTCCTCTCAGATTCCAGAACTTTCTGCCACAGAAATGTGAGGAACATGTGTTTTTTTAGCCAAATTTGGAGGTTTGCAAAGGATTCTGGGTAACAGAACCTGGTCCGAGCCCCGCAAGTCACCCCATCTTGGATTCCCCTAGGTCTCTAGTTTTCAGAAATGCACAGGTTTGGTAGGTTTCCCTAGGTGCCGGCTGAGCTAGAGGCCAAAATCTACAGATAGGCACTTCGCAAAAAACACCTCTGTTTTCTTCCAAAAATGTGGATGTGTCCACGTTGCGCTTTGGGGCGTTTCCTGTCGCGGGCGCTAGGCCTACCCACACAAGTGAGGTATCATTTTTATCGGGAGACTTGGGGGAACGCTGGGTGGAAGGAAATTTGTTGCTCCTCTCAGATTCCAGAACTTTCTGCCACAGAAATGTGAGGAACATGTGTTTTTTTAGCCAAATTTAGAGGTTTGCAAAGGATTCTGGGTAACAGAACCTGGTCCGAGCCCCGCAAGTCACCCCATCTTGGATTCCCCTAGGTCTCTAGTTTTCAGACATGCACAGGTTTGGTAGGATTCCCCAGGTGCCGGCTGAGCTAAAGGCCAAAATCTACAGGTAGGCACTTCGCAAAAAACACCTCTGTTTTCTTCCAAAAATTTGGATGTGTCCACGTTGCGCTTTGGGGCGTTTCTTGTTGTGGGCGCTAGGCCTACCCACACAAGTGAGGTATCATTTTTATCGGGAGACTTGGGGGAACGCTGGGTGGAAGGAAATTTGTGGCTCCTCTCAGATTCCAGAACTTTCTGCCTCAGAAATGTGAGGAACATGTGTTTTTTAAGCCAAATTTTGAGGTTTGCAAAGGATTCTGGGTAACAGAACCTGGTCCGGCCCGCAAGTCACCCCTTCTTGGATTCCCCTAGGTCTCTAGTTTTCAGAAATGCACAGGTTTGGTAGGTTTCTCTAGGTGCCGGCTGAGCTAGAAGCCAAAATCTACAGGTAGGCACTTCGCAAAAAACACCTCTGTTTTCTTCCAAAAATGTGGATGTGTCCACGTTGCGTTTTGGGGCGTTTCCTGTCGCAGGCGCTAGGCCTACCCACACAAGTGAGGTATCATTTTTATCGGGGGACTTGGGGGAACGCTGGGTGGAAGGAAATTTGTGGCTCCTCTCAGATTCCAGAACTTTCTGCCACAGAAATGTGAGGAACATGTGTTTTTTTAGCCAAATTTTGAGGTTTGCAAAGGATTCTGGGTAACAGAACCTGGTCCGAGCCCCGCAAGTCACCCCATCTTGGATTCCCCTAGGTCTCTAGTTTGCAGAAATGCACAGGTTTGGTAGGTTTCCCTAGGTGCCGGCTGAGCTAGAGGCCAAAATCTACAGGTAGGCACTCCGCAAAAAACACCTCTGTTTTCTTCCAAAAATGTGGATGTGTCCACGTTGCGCTTTGGGGCGTTTCCTGTCGCGGGCGCTAGGCCTACCCACACAAGTGAGGTATCATTTTTATCGGGAGACTTGGGGGAACGCTGGGTGGAAGGAAATTTGTGGCTCCTCTCAGATTCCAGAACTTTCTGCCACAGAAATGTGAGGAACATGTGTTTTTTTAGCCAAATTTTGAGGTTTGCAAAGGATTCTCGGTAACAGAACCTGGTCCGAGCCCCGCAAGTCACCCCTCCTTGGATTCCCCTACGTCTCTAGTTTTCAGAAATGCACAGGTTTGGTAGGTTTCCTTAGGTGCCGGCTGAGCTAGAGGCCAAAATCTACAGGTAGGCACTTCGCAAAAAACACCTCTGTTTTCTTCCAAAAATGTGGATGTGTCCACGTTGCACTTTGGGGCGTTTCCTGTCGCGGGCGCTAGGCCTACCCACACAAGTGAGGTATCATTTTTATCGGGAGACTTGGGGGAACGCTGGGTGGAAGGAAATTTGTGGCTCCTCTCAGATTCCAGAACTTTCTGCCTCAGAAATGTGAGGAACATGTGTTTTTTTAGCCAAATTTTGAGGTTTGCAAAGGATTCCTGGTAACAGAACCTGGTCCGAGCCCCGCAAGTCACACCATCTTGGATTCCCCTAGGTCTCTAGTTTTCAGAAATGCACAGGTTTGGTAGGTTTCCCTAGGTGCCGGCTGAGCTAGAGGCCAAAATCTACAGGTAGGCACTTCGCAAAAAACACCTCTGTTTTCTTCCAAAAATGTGGATGTGTCCACGTTGCGCTTTGGGGCGTTTCCTGTCGCGGGCGCTAGGCCTACCCACACAAGTGAGGTATCATTTTTATCGGGAGACTTGGGGGAACGCTGGGTGGAAGGAAATTTGTGGCTCCTCTCAGATTCCAGAACTTTCTGCCACAGAAATGTGAGGAACATGTGTTTTTTTAGCCAAATTTGGAGGTTTGCAAAGGATTCTGGGTAACAGAACCTGGTCCGAGCCCCGCAAGTCACCCCATCTTGGATTCCCCTAGGTCTCTAGTTTTCAGAAATGCACAGGTTTGGTAGGTTTCCCTAGGTGCCGGCTGAGCTAGAGGCCAAAATCTACAGGTAGGCACTTCGCAAAAAACACCTCTGTTTTCTTCCAAAAATGTGGATGTGTCCACGTTGCGCTTTGGGGCGTTTCCTGTCGCGGGCGCTAGGCCTACCCACACAAGTGAGGTATCATTTTTATCGGGAGACTTGGGGGAACGCTGGGTGGAAGGAAATTTGTGGCTCCTCTCAGATTCCAGAACTTTCTGCCACAGAAATGTGAGGAACATGTGTTTTTTTAGCCAAATTTAGAGGTTTGCAAAGGATTCTGGGTAACAGAACCTGGTCCGAGCCCCGCAAGTCACCCCATCTTGGATTCCCCTAGGTCTCTAGTTTTCAGACATGCACAGGTTTGGTAGGATTCCCCAGGTGCCGGCTGAGCTAAAGGCCAAAATCTACAGGTAGGCACTTCGCAAAAAACACCTCTGTTTTCTTCCAAAAATTTGGATGTGTCCACGTTGCGCTTTGGGGCGTTTCTTGTTGTGGGCGCTAGGCCTACCCACACAAGTGAGGTATCATTTTTATCGGGAGACTTGGGGGAACGCTGGGTGGAAGGAAATTTGTGGCTCCTCTCAGATTCCAGAACTTTCTGCCTCAGAAATGTGAGGAACATGTGTTTTTTTAGCCAAATTTTGAGATTTGCAAAGGATTCTGGGTAACAGAACCTGGTCCGGCCCGCAAGTCACCCCTTCTTGGATTCCCCTAGGTCTCTAGTTTTCAGAAATGCACAGGTTTGGTAGGTGTCTCTAGGTGCCGGCTGAGCTAGAAGCCAAAATCTACAGGTAGGCACTTCGCAAAAAACACCTCTGTTTTCTTCCAAAAATTTGGATGTGTCCACGTTGCGTTTTGGGGCGTTTCCTGTCGCAGGCGCTAGGCCTACCCACACAAGTGAGGTATCATTTTTATCGGGGGACTTGGGGGAACGCTGGGTGGAAGGAAATTTGTGGCTCCTCTCAGATTCCAGAACTTTCTGCCACAGAAATGTGAGGAACATGTGTTTTTTTAGCCAAATTTTGAGGTTTGCAAAGGATTCTGGGTAACAGAACCTGGTCTGAGCCCCGCAAGTCACCCCATCTTGGATTCCCCTAGGTCTCTAGTTTGCAGAAATGCACAGGTTTGGTAGGTTTCCCTAGGTGCCGGCTGAGCTAGAGGCCAAACTCCACAGGTAGGCACTTTGCAAAAAACACCTCTGTTTTCTGTGAAAAAATATGTTGTGTCCACGTTGTGTTTTGGGCCATTTCCTTTCGTGGGCGCTAGGCCTACCCACAGAAGTGAGGTACCATTTGTATTGAGAGACTTAGGGGAACGTTGGGTGGAAGGAAATTTGTGGCTCCTCTCAGATTCCAGAACTTTCTGCCACAGAAATGTGAGGAACATGTGTTTTTTTAGCCAAATTTTGAGGTTTGCAAAGGATTCTGGGTAACAGAACCTGGTCCGAGCCCCGCAAGTCACACCATCTTGGATTCCCCTAGGTCTCTAGTTTTCAGAAATGCACAGGTTTGGTAGGTTTCCCTAGGTGCCGGCTGAGCTAGAGGACAAAATCTACAGGTAGGCACTTCGCAAAAAACACCTCTGTTTTCTTCCAAAAATGTGGATGTGTCCACGTTGCGCTTTGGGGCGTTTCCTGTCGCGGGCGCTAGGCCTACCCACACAAGTGAGGTATCATTTTTATCGGGAGACTTGGGGGAACGCTGGGTGGAAGGAAATTTGTGGCTCCTCTCAGATTCCAGAACTTTCTGCCACAGAAATGTGAGGAACATGTGTTTTTTTAGCCAAATTTTGAGGTTTGCAAAGGATTCTGGGTAACAGAACCTGGTCCGAGCCCCGCAAGTCACCCCTCCTTGGATTTCCCTACGTCTCTAGTTTTCAGAAATGCACAGGTTTGGTAGGTTTCCCTAGGTGCCGGCTGAGCTAGAGGCCAAAATCTACAGGTAGGCACTTTGCAAAAAACACCTCTGTTTTCTTCCAAAAATTTGGATGTGTCCACGTTGCTCTTTGGGGCGTTTCCTGTCGCGGGCGCTAGGCCTACCCACACAAGTGAGGTATAATTTTTATCGGGGGACTTGGGGGAACGCTGGTGGAAGGAAATTTGTGGCTCCTCTCAGATTCCAGAACTTTCTGCCACAGAAATGTGAGGAACATGTGTTTTTTTAGCCAAATTTTGAGGTTTGCAAAGGATTCTGGGTAACAGAACCTGGTCCGAGCCCCGCAAGTCACCCCATCTTGGATTCCCCTAGGTCTCTAGTTTTCAGAAATGCACAGGTTTGGTAGGTTTCCCTAGGTGCCGGCTGAGCTAGAGGCCAAACTCCACAGGTAGGCACTTTGCAAAAAACACCTGTTTTCTGTGAAAAAATATGTTGTGTCCACGTTGTGTTTTGGGCCATTTCCTTTCGTGGGTGCTAGGCCTACTCACAGAAGTGAGGTACCATTTGTATTGAGAGACTTAGGGGAACGCTGGGTGGAAGGAAATTTGTGGCTCCTCTCAGATTCCAGAACTTTCTGCCACAGAAATGTGAGGAACATGTGTTTTTTTAGCCAAATTTTGAGGTTTGCAAAGGATTCTGGGTAACAGAACCTGGTCCGAGCCCCGCAAGTCACCCCATCTTGGATTCCCCTAGGTCTCTAGTTTTCAGAAATGCACAGGTTTGGTAGGTTTCCCTAGGTGCCGGCTGAGCTAGAGGCCAAAATCTACAGGTAGGCACTTCGCAAAAAACACCTCTGTTTTCTTCCAAAAATGTGGATGTGTCCACGTTGCGCTTTGGGGCGTTTCCTGTCGCGGGCGCTAGGCCTACCCACACAAGTGAGGTATCATTTTTATCGGGAGACTTGGGGGAACGCTGGGTGGAAGGAAATTTGTGGCTCCTCTCAGATTCCAGAACTTTCTGCCACAGAAATGTGAGGAACATGTGTTTTTTTAGCCAAATTTTGAGGTTTGCAAAGGATTCTGGGTAACAGAACCTGGTCCGAGCCCCGCAAGTCACCCCTCCTTGGATTCCCCTATGTCTCTAGTTTTCAGAAATGCACAGGTTTGGTAGGTTTCCCTAGGTGCCGGCTGAGCTAGAGGCCCAAATCTACAGGTAGGCACTTCGCAAAAAACACCTCTGTTTTCTTCCAAAAATTTGGATGTGTCCACGTTGCGCTTTGGGGCGTTTCCTGTCGCGGGCGCTAGGCCTACCCACACAAGTGAGGTATCATTTTTATCGGGGGACTTGGGGGAACACTGGGTGGAAGGAAATTTGGGGCCCCTCTCAGATTCCAGTACTTTCTGCCACAGAAATGCGAGGAACATGTGTTTTTTTAGCCAAATTTTGAGGTTTGCAAAGGATTCTGGGTAACAGAACCTGGTCCGAGCCCCGCAAGTCACCCCATCTTGGATTCCCCTAGGTCTCTAGTTTTCAGAAATGCACAGGTTTGGTAGGTTTTCCTAGGTGCCGGCTGAGCTAGAGGCCAAACTCCACAGGTAGGCACTTTGCAAAAAACACCTCTGTTTTCTGTGAAAAAATATGTTGTGTCCACGTTGTGTTTTGGGCCATTTCCTTTCGTGGGCGCTAGGCCTACCCACAGAAGTGAGGTACCATTTGTATCGAGAGACTTAGGGGAACGCTGGGTGGAAGGAAATTTGTGGCTCCTCTCAGATTCCAGAACTTTCTGCCACAGAAATGTGAGGAACATGTGTTTTTTTAGCCAAATTTTGAGGTTTGCAAAGGATTCTGGGCAACAGAACCTGGTCCGAGCCCCGCAAGTCACCCCATCTTGGATTCCCCTAGGTCTCTAGTTTTCAGAAATGCACAGGTTTGGTAGGTTTCCCTAGGTGCCGGCTGAGCTAGAGGCCAAAATCTACAGGTAGGCACTTCGCAAAAAACACCTATGTTTTCTTCCAAAAATTTGGATGTGTCCACGTTGCGCTTTGGGGCGTTTCCTGTCGCGGGCGCTAGGCCTACCCACACAAGTGAGGTATCATTTTTATCGGGAGACTTGGGGGAACGCTGGGTGGAAGGAAATTTGTGGCTCCTCTCAGATTCCAGAACTTTCTGCCACAGAAATGTGAGGAACATGTGTTTTTTTAGCCAAATTTAGAGGTTTGCAAAGGATTCTGGGTAACAGAACCTGGTCCGAGCCCCGCAAGTCACCCCTCCTTGGATTCCCCTAGGTCTCTAGTTTTCAGAAATGCACAGGTTTGGTAGGTTTCCCTAGGTGCCGGCTGAGCTAGAGGCCAAAATCTACAGGTAGGCACTTCGCAAAAAACACCTCTGTTTTCTTTCAAAAAATTGGATGTGTCCACGTTGCGCTTTGGGGCGTTTCCTGTCGCGGGCGCTAGGCCTACCCACACAAGTGAGGTATCATTTTTATCGGGAGACTTGGGGGAACGCTGGGTGGAAGGAAATTTGTGGCTCCTCTCAGATTCCAGAACTTTCTGCCTCAGAAATGTGAGGAACATGTGTTTTTTAAGCCAAATTTTGAGGTTTGCAAAGGATTCTGGGTAACAGAACCTGGTCCGGCCCGCAAGTCACCCCTTCTTGGATTCCCCTAGGTCTCTAGTTTTCAGAAATGCACAGGTTTGGTAGGTTTCTCTAGGTGCCGGCTGAGCTAGAAGCCAAAATCTACAGGTAGGCACTTCGCAAAAAACACCTCTGTTTTCTTCCAAAAATGTGGATGTGTCCACGTTGCGTTTTGGGGCGTTTCCTGTCGCAGGCGCTAGGCCTACCCACACAAGTGAGGTATCATTTTTATTGGGGGACTTGGGGGAATGCTGGGTGGAAGGAAATTTGTGGCTCCTCTCAGATTCCAGAACTTTCTGCCACAGAAATGTGAGGAACATGTGTTTTTTTAGCCAAATTTTGAGGTTTGCAAAGGATTCTGGGTAACAGAACCTGGTCCGAGCCCCGCAAGTCACCCCATCTTGGATTCCCCTAGGTCTCTAGTTTGCAGAAATGCACAGGTTTGGTAGGTTTCCCTAGGTGCCGGCTGAGCTAGAGGCCAAAATCTACAGGTAGGCACTCCGCAAAAAACACCTCTGTTTTCTTCCAAAAATGTGGATGTGTCCACGTTGCGCTTTGGGGCGTTTCCTGTCGCGGGCGCTAGGCCTACCCACACAAGTGAGGTATCATTTTTATCGGGAGACTTGGGGGAACGCTGGGTGGAAGGAAATTTGTGGCTCCTCTCAGATTCCAGAACTTTCTGCCACAGAAATGTGAGGAACATGTGTTTTTTTAGCCAAATTTTGAGGTTTGCAAAGGATTCTCGGTAACAGAACCTGGTCCGAGCCCCGCAAGTCACCCCTCCTTGGATTCCCCTACGTCTCTAGTTTTCAGAAATGCACAGGTTTGGTAGGTTTCCTTAGGTGCCGGCTGAGCTAGAGGCCAAAATCTACAGGTAGGCACTTCGCAAAAAACACCTCTGTTTTCTTCCAAAAATTTGGATGTGTCCACGTTGCACTTTGGGGCGTTTCCTGTCGCGGGCGCTAGGGCTACCCACACAAGTGAGGTATCATTTTTATCGGGAGACTTGGGGGAACGCTGGGTGGAAGGAAATTTGTGGCTCCTCTCAGATTCCAGAACTTTCTGCCTCAGAAATGTGAGGAACATGTGTTTTTTTAGCCAAATTTTGAGGTTTGCAAAGGATTCTGGGTAACAGAACCTGGTCCGAGCCCAGCAAGTCACCCCTCCTTGGATTCCCCTACGTCTCTAGTTTTCAGAAATGCACAGGTTTGGTAGGTTTCCTTAGGTGCCGGCTGAGCTAGAGGCCAAAATCTACAGGTAGGCACTTCGCAAAAAACACCTCTGTTTTCTTCCAAAAATTTGGATGTGTCCACGTTGCACTTTGGGGCGTTTCCTGTCGCGGGCGCTATGCCTACCCACACAAGTGAGGTATCATTTTTATCGGGAGACTTGGGGGAACGCTGGGTGGAAGGAAATTTGTGGCTCCTCTCAGATTCCAGAACTTTCTGCCACAGAAATGTGAGGAACATGTGTTTTTTTAGCCAAATTTTGAGGTTTGCAAAGGATTCTGGGTAACAGAACCTGGTCCGAGCCCCACAAGTCACCCCTTCTTGGATTCCCCTAGGTCTCTAGTTTTCAGAAATGCACAGGTTTGGTAGGTTTCTCTAGGTGCCGGCTGAGCTAGAGGCCAAAATCTACAGGTAGGCACTTCGCAAAAAACACCTCTGTTTTCTTCCAAAAATTTGGATGTGTCCACGTTGCGCTTTGGGGCGTTTCCTGTCGCGGGCGCTAGGCCTACCCACACAAGTGAGGTATCATTTTTATCGGGGGACTTGGGGGAACACTGGGTGCAAGGAAATTTGTGGCCCCTCTCAGATTCCAGTACTTTCTGCCACAGAAATGCGAGGAACATGTGTTTTTTTAGCCAAATTTTGAGGTTTGCAAAGGATTCTGGGTAACAGAACCTGGTCTGAGCCCCGCAAGTCACCCCATCTTGGATTCCCCTAGGTCTCTAGTTTTCAGAAATGCACAGGTTTGGTAGGTTTTCCTAGGTGCCGGCTGAGCTAGAGGCCAAACTCCACAGGTAGGCACTTTGCAAAAAACACCTCTGTTTTCTGTGAAAAAATATGTTGTGTCCACGTTGTGTTTTGGGCCATTTCCTTTCGTGGGCGCTAGGCCTACCCACAGAAGTGAGGTACCATTTGTATCGAGAGACTTAGGGGAACGCTGGGTGGAAGGAAATTTGTGGCTCCTCTCAGATTCCAGAACTTTCTGCCACAGAAATGTGAGGAACATGTGTTTTTTTAGCCAAATTTGGAGGTTTGCAAAGGATTCTGGGTAACAGAACCTGGTCCGAGCCCCGCAAGTCACCCCATCTTGGATTCCCCTAGGTCTCTAGTTTTCAGAAATGCACAGGTTTGGTAGGTTTCCCTAGGTGCCGGCTGAGCTAGAGGCCAAAATCTACAGGTAGGCACTTCGCAAAAAACACCTCTGTTTTCTTCCAAAAATGTGGATGTGTCCACGTTGCGCTTTGGGGCGTTTCCTGTCGCGGGCGCTAGGCCTACCCACACAAGTGAGGTATCATTTTTATCGGGAGACTTGGGGGAACGCTGGGTGGAAGGAAATTTGTGGCTCCTCTCAGATTCCAGAACTTTCTGCCACAGAAATGTGAGGAACATGTGTTTTTTTAGCCAAATTTAGAGGTTTGCAAAGGATTCTGGGTAACAGAACCTGGTCCGAGCCCCGCAAGTCACCCCATCTTGGATTCCCCTAGGTCTCTAGTTTTCAGACATGCACAGGTTTGGTAGGATTCCCCAGGTGCCGGCTGAGCTAGAGGCCAAAATCCACAGGTAGGCACTTCGCAAAAAACACCTCTGTTTTCTTCCAAAAATTTGGATGTGTCCACGTTGCGCTTTGGGGCGTTTCTTGTTGTGGGCGCTAGGCCTACCCACACAAGTGAGGTATCATTTTTATCGGGAGACTTGGGGGAACGCTGGGTGGAAGGAAATTTGTGGCTCCTCTCAGATTCCAGAACTTTCTGCCTCAGAAATGTGAGGAACATGTGTTTTTTTAGCCAAATTTAGAGGTTTGCAAAGGATTCTGGGTAACAGAACCTGGTCCGAGCCCCGCAAGTCACCCCTCCTTGGATTCCCCTAGGTCTCTAGTTTTCAGAAATGCACAGGTTTGGTAGGTTTCCCTAGGTGCCGGCTGAGCTAGAGGCCAAAATCTACAGGTAGGCACTTCGCAAAAAACACCTCTGTTTTCTTTCAAAAAATTGGATGTGTCCACGTTGCGCTTTGGGGCGTTTCCTGTCGCGGGCGCTAGGCCTACCCACACAAGTGAGGTATCATTTTTATCGGGAGACTTGGGGGAACGCTGGGTGGAAGGAAATTTGTGGCTCCTCTCAGATTCCAGAACTTTCTGCCTCAGAAATGTGAGGAACATGTGTTTTTTAAGCCAAATTTTGAGGTTTGCAAAGGATTCTGGGTAACAGAACCTGGTCCGGCCCGCAAGTCACCCCTTCTTGGATTCCCCTAGGTCTCTAGTTTTCAGAAATGCACAGGTTTGGTAGGTTTCTCTAGGTGCCGGCTGAGCTAGAAGCCAAAATCTACAGGTAGGCACTTCGCAAAAAACACCTCTGTTTTCTTCCAAAAATGTGGATGTGTCCACGTTGCGTTTTGGGGCGTTTCCTGTCGCAGGCGCTAGGCCTACCCACACAAGTGAGGTATCATTTTTATCGGGGGACTTGGGGGAACGCTGGGTGGAAGGAAATTTGTGGCTCCTCTCAGATTCCAGAACTTTCTGCCACAGAAATGTGAGGAACATGTGTTTTTTTAGCCAAATTTTGAGGTTTGCAAAGGATTCTGGGTAACAGAACCTGGTCCGAGCCCCGCAAGTCACCCCATCTTGGATTCCCCTAGGTCTCTAGTTTGCAGAAATGCACAGGTTTGGTAGGTTTCCCTAGGTGCCGGCTGAGCTAGAGGCCAAAATCTACAGGTAGGCACTCCGCAAAAAACACCTCTGTTTTCTTCCAAAAATGTGGATGTGTCCATGTTGCGCTTTGGGGCGTTTCCTGTCGCGGGCGCTAGGCCTACCCACACAAGTGAGGTATCATTTTTATCGGGAGACTTGGGGGAACGCTGGGTGGAAGGAAATTTGTGGCTCCTCTCAGATTCCAGAACTTTCTGCCACAGAAATGTGAGGAACATGTGTTTTTTTAGCCAAATTTTGAGGTTTGCAAAGGATTCTCGGTAACAGAACCTGGTCCGAGCCCCGCAAGTCACCCCTCCTTGGATTCCCCTACGTCTCTAGTTTTCAGAAATGCACAGGTTTGGTAGGTTTCCTTAGGTGCCGGCTGAGCTAGAGGCCAAAATCTACAGGTAGGCACTTCGCAAAAAACACCTCTGTTTTCTTCCAAAAATGTGGATGTGTCCACGTTGCACTTTGGGGCGTTTCCTGTCGCGGGCGCTAGGCCTACCCACACAAGTGAGGTATCATTTTTATCGGGAGACTTGGGGGAACGCTGGGTGGAAGGAAATTTGTGGCTCCTCTCAGATTCCAGAACTTTCTGCCTCAGAAATGTGAGGAACATGTGTTTTTTTAGCCAAATTTAGAGGTTTGCAAAGGATTCTGGGTAACAGAACCTGGTCCGAGCCCCGCAAGTCACCCCTCCTTGGATTCCCCTAGGTCTCTAGTTTTCAGAAATGCACAGGTTTGGTAGGTTTCCCTAGGTGCCGGCTGAGCTAGAGGCCAAAATCTACAGGTAGGCACTTCGCAAAAAACACCTCTGTTTTCTTTCAAAAAATTGGATGTGTCCACGTTGCGCTTTGGGGCGTTTCCTGTCGCGGGCGCTAGGCCTACCCACACAAGTGAGGTATCATTTTTATCGGGAGACTTGGGGGAACGCTGGGTGGAAGGAAATTTGTGGCTCCTCTCAGATTCCAGAACTTTCTGCCTCAGAAATGTGAGGAACATGTGTTTTTTAAGCCAAATTTTGAGGTTTGCAAAGGATTCTGGGTAACAGAACCTGGTCCGGCCCGCAAGTCACCCCTTCTTGGATTCCCCTAGGTCTCTAGTTTTCAGAAATGCACAGGTTTGGTAGGTTTCTCTAGGTGCCGGCTGAGCTAGAAGCCAAAATCTACAGGTAGGCACTTCGCAAAAAACACCTCTGTTTTCTTCCAAAAATGTGGATGTGTCCACGTTGCGTTTTGGGGCGTTTCCTGTCGCAGGCGCTAGGCCTACCCACACAAGTGAGGTATCATTTTTATCGGGGGACTTGGGGGAACGCTGGGTGGAAGGAAATTTGTGGCTCCTCTCAGATTCCAGAACTTTCTGCCACAGAAATGTGAGGAACATGTGTTTTTTTAGCCAAATTTTGAGGTTTGCAAAGGATTCTGGGTAACAGAACCTGGTCCGAGCCCCGCAAGTCACCCCATCTTGGATTCCCCTAGGTCTCTAGTTTGCAGAAATGCACAGGTTTGGTAGGTTTCCCTAGGTGCCGGCTGAGCTAGAGGCCAAAATCTACAGGTAGGCACTCCGCAAAAAACACCTCTGTTTTCTTCCAAAAATGTGGATGTGTCCATGTTGCGCTTTGGGGCGTTTCCTGTCGCGGGCGCTAGGCCTACCCACACAAGTGAGGTATCATTTTTATCGGGAGACTTGGGGGAACGCTGGGTGGAAGGAAATTTGTGGCTCCTCTCAGATTCCAGAACTTTCTGCCACAGAAATGTGAGGAACATGTGTTTTTTTAGCCAAATTTTGAGGTTTGCAAAGGATTCTCGGTAACAGAACCTGGTCCGAGCCCCGCAAGTCACCCCTCCTTGGATTCCCCTACGTCTCTAGTTTTCAGAAATGCACAGGTTTGGTAGGTTTCCTTAGGTGCCGGCTGAGCTAGAGGCCAAAATCTACAGGTAGGCACTTCGCAAAAAACACCTCTGTTTTCTTCCAAAAATGTGGATGTGTCCACGTTGCACTTTGGGGCGTTTCCTGTCGCGGGCGCTAGGCCTACCCACACAAGTGAGGTATCATTTTTATCGGGAGACTTGGGGGAACGCTGGGTGGAAGGAAATTTGTGGCTCCTCTCAGATTCCAGAACTTTCTGCCTCAGAAATGTGAGGAACATGTGTTTTTTTAGCCAAATTTTGAGGTTTGCAAAGGATTCTGGGTAACAGAACCTGGTCCGAGCCCCGCAAGTCACACCATCTTGGATTCCCCTAGGTCTCTAGTTTTCAGAAATGCACAGGTTTGGTAGGTTTCCCTAGGTGCCGGCTTTCTCTAGCTGAGCTAGAGGCCAAAATCTACAGGTAGGCACTTCGCAAAAAACACCTCTGTTTTCTTCCAAAAATTTGGATGTGTCCACGTTGCGCTTTGGGGCGTTTCCTGTCGCGGGCGCTAGGCCTACCCACACAAGTGAGGTATCATTTTTATCGGGGGACTTGGGGGAACACTGGGTGCAAGGAAATTTGTGGCCCCTCTCAGATTCCAGTACTTTCTGCCACAGAAATGCGAGGAACATGTGTTTTTTTAGCTAAATTTTGAGGTTTGCAAAGGATTCTGGGTAACAGAACCTGGTCCGAGCCCCGCAAGTCACCCCATCTTGGATTCCCCTAGGTCTCTAGTTTTCAGAAATGCACAGGTTTGGTAGGTTTTCCTAGGTGACGGCTGAGCTAGAGGCCAAACTCCACAGGTAGGCACTTTGCAAAAAACACCTCTGTTTTCTGTGAAAAAATATGTTGTGTCCACGTTGTGTTTTGGGCCATTTCCTTTCGTGGGCGCTAGGCCTACCCACAGAAGTGAGGTACCATTTGTATCGAGAGACTTAGGGGAACGCTGGGTGGAAGGAAATTTGTGGCTCCTCTCAGATTCCAGAACTTTCTGCCACAGAAATGTGAGGAACATGTGTTTTTTTAGCCAAATTTGGAGGTTTGCAAAGGATTCTGGGTAACAGAACCTGGTCCGAGCCCCGCAAGTCACCCCATCTTGGATTCCCCTAGGTCTCTAGTTTTCAGAAATGCACAGGTTTGGTAGGTTTCCCTAGGTGCCGGCTGAGCTAGAGGCCAAAATCTACAGATAGGCACTTCGCAAAAAACACCTCTGTTTTCTTCCAAAAATGTGGATGTGTCCACGTTGCGCTTTGGGGCGTTTCCTGTCGCGGGCGCTAGGCCTACCCACACAAGTGAGGTATCATTTTTATCGGGAGACTTGGGGGAACGCTGGGTGGAAGGAAATTTGTGGCTCCTCTCAGATTCCAGAACTTTCTGCCACAGAAATGTGAGGAACATGTGTTTTTTTAGCCAAATTTAGAGGTTTGCAAAGGATTCTGGGTAACAGAACCTGGTCCGAGCCCCGCAAGTCACCCCATCTTGGATTCCCCTAGGTCTCTAGTTTTCAGACATGCACAGGTTTGGTAGGATTCCCCAGGTGCCGGCTGAGCTAAAGGCCAAAATCTACAGGTAGGCACTTCGCAAAAAACACCTCTGTTTTCTTCCAAAAATTTGGATGTGTCCACGTTGCGCTTTGGGGCGTTTCTTGTTGTGGGCGCTAGGCCTACCCACACAAGTGAGGTATCATTTTTATCGGGAGACTTGGGGGAACGCTGGGTGGAAGGAAATTTGTGGCTCCTCTCAGATTCCAGAACTTTCTGCCTCAGAAATGTGAGGAACATGTGTTTTTTAAGCCAAATTTTGAGGTTTGCAAAGGATTCTGGGTAACAGAACCTGGTCCGGCCCGCAAGTCACCCCTTCTTGGATTCCCCTAGGTCTCTAGTTTTCAGAAATGCACAGGTTTGGTAGGTTTCTCTAGGTGCCGGCTGAGCTAGAAGCCAAAATCTACAGGTAGGCACTTCGCAAAAAACACCTCTGTTTTCTTCCAAAAATGTGGATGTGTCCACGTTGCGTTTTGGGGCGTTTCCTGTCGCAGGCGCTAGGCCTACCCACACAAGTGAGGTATCATTTTTATCGGGGGACTTGGGGGAACGCTGGGTGGAAGGAAATTTGTGGCTCCTCTCAGATTCCAGAACTTTCTGCCACAGAAATGTGAGGAACATGTGTTTTTTTAGCCAAATTTTGAGGTTTGCAAAGGATTCTGGGTAACAGAACCTGGTCCGAGCCCCGCAAGTCACCCCATCTTGGATTCCCCTAGGTCTCTAGTTTGCAGAAATGCACAGGTTTGGTAGGTTTCCCTAGGTGCCGGCTGAGCTAGAGGCCAAAATCTACAGGTAGGCACTCCGCAAAAAACACCTCTGTTTTCTTCCAAAAATGTGGATGTGTCCACGTTGCGCTTTGGGGCGTTTCCTGTCGCGGGCGCTAGGCCTACCCACACAAGTGAGGTATCATTTTTATCGGGAGACTTGGGGGAACGCTGGGTGGAAGGAAATTTGTGGCTCCTCTCAGATTCCAGAACTTTCTGCCACAGAAATGTGAGGAACATGTGTTTTTTTAGCCAAATTTTGAGGTTTGCAAAGGATTCTCGGTAACAGAACCTGGTCCGAGCCCCGCAAGTCACCCCTCCTTGGATTCCCCTACGTCTCTAGTTTTCAGAAATGCACAGGTTTGGTAGGTTTCCTTAGGTGCCGGCTGAGCTAGAGGCCAAAATCTACAGGTAGGCACTTCGCAAAAAACACCTCTGTTTTCTTCCAAAAATGTGGATGTGTCCACGTTGCACTTTGGGGCGTTTCCTGTCGCGGGCGCTAGGCCTACCCACACAAGTGAGGTATCATTTTTATCGGGAGACTTGGGGGAACGCTGGGTGGAAGGAAATTTGTGGCTCCTCTCAGATTCCAGAACTTTCTGCCTCAGAAATGTGAGGAACATGTGTTTTTTTAGCCAAATTTTGAGGTTTGCAAAGGATTCCTGGTAACAGAACCTGGTCCGAGCCCCGCAAGTCACACCATCTTGGATTCCCCTAGGTCTCTAGTTTTCAGAAATGCACAGGTTTGGTAGGTTTCCCTAGGTGCCGGCTGAGCTAGAGGCCAAAATCTACAGGTAGGCACTTCGCAAAAAACACCTCTGTTTTCTTCCAAAAATGTGGATGTGTCCACGTTGCGCTTTGGGGCGTTTCCTGTCGCGGGCGCTAGGCCTACCCACACAAGTGAGGTATCATTTTTATCGGGAGACTTGGGGGAACGCTGGGTGGAAGGAAATTTGTGGCTCCTCTCAGATTCCAGAACTTTCTGCCACAGAAATGTGAGGAACATGTGTTTTTTTAGCCAAATTTGGAGGTTTGCAAAGGATTCTGGGTAACAGAACCTGGTCCGAGCCCCGCAAGTCACCCCATCTTGGATTCCCCTAGGTCTCTAGTTTTCAGAAATGCACAGGTTTGGTAGGTTTCCCTAGGTGCCGGCTGAGCTAGAGGCCAAAATCTACAGGTAGGCACTTCGCAAAAAACACCTCTGTTTTCTTCCAAAAATGTGGATGTGTCCACGTTGCGCTTTGGGGCGTTTCCTGTCGCGGGCGCTAGGCCTACCCACACAAGTGAGGTATCATTTTTATCGGGAGACTTGGGGGAACGCTGGGTGGAAGGAAATTTGTGGCTCCTCTCAGATTCCAGAACTTTCTGCCACAGAAATGTGAGGAACATGTGTTTTTTTAGCCAAATTTTGAGGTTTGCAAAGGATTCTGGGTAACAGAACCTGGTCCGAGCCCCGCAAGTCACCCCATCTTGGATTCCCCTAGGTCTCTAGTTTTCAGACATGCACAGGTTTGGTAGGATTCCCCAGGTGCCGGCTGAGCTAAAGGCCAAAATCTACAGGTAGGCACTTCGCAAAAAACACCTCTGTTTTCTTCCAAAAATTTGGATGTGTCCACGTTGCGCTTTGGGGCGTTTCTTGTTGTGGGCGCTAGGCCTACCCACACAAGTGAGGTATCATTTTTATCGGGAGACTTGGGGGAACGCTGGGTGGAAGGAAATTTGTGGCTCCTCTCAGATTCCAGAACTTTCTGCCTCAGAAATGTGAGGAACATGTGTTTTTTTAGCCAAATTTTGAGATTTGCAAAGGATTCTGGGTAACAGAACCTGGTCCGGCCCGCAAGTCACCCCTTCTTGGATTCCCCTAGGTCTCTAGTTTTCAGAAATGCACAGGTTTGGTAGGTGTCTCTAGGTGCCGGCTGAGCTAGAAGCCAAAATCTACAGGTAGGCACTTCGCAAAAAACACCTCTGTTTTCTTCCAAAAATTTGGATGTGTCCACGTTGCGTTTTGGGGCGTTTCCTGTCGCAGGCGCTAGGCCTACCCACACAAGTGAGGTATCATTTTTATCGGGGGACTTGGGGGAACGCTGGGTGGAAGGAAATTTGTGGCTCCTCTCAGATTCCAGAACTTTCTGCCACAGAAATGTGAGGAACATGTGTTTTTTTAGCCAAATTTTGAGGTTTGCAAAGGATTCTGGGTAACAGAACCTGGTCTGAGCCCCGCAAGTCACCCCATCTTGGATTCCCCTAGGTCTCTAGTTTGCAGAAATGCACAGGTTTGGTAGGTTTCCCTAGGTGCCGGCTGAGCTAGAGGCCAAAATCTACAGGTAGGCACTCCGCAAAAAAACACCTCTGTTTTCTTCCAAAAATGTGGATGTGTCCACGTTGCTCTTTGGGGCGTTTCCTGTCGCGGGCGCTAGGCCTACCCACACAAGTGAGGTATCATTTTTATCGGGAGACTTGGGGGAACGCTGGGTGGAAGGAAATTTGTGGCTCCTCTCAGATTCCAGAACTTTCTGCCACAGAAATGTGAGGAACATGTGTTTTTTTAGCCAAATTTTGAGGTTTGCAAAGGATTCTCGGTAACAGAACCTGGTCCGAGCCCCGCAAGTCACCCCTCCTTGGATTCCCCTACGTCTCTAGTTTTCAGAAATGCACAGGTTTGGTAGGTTTCCATAGGTGCCGGCTGAGCTAGAGGCCAAAATCTACAGGTAGGCACTTCGCAAAAAACACCTCTGTTTTCTTCCAAAAATTTGGATGTGTCCACGTTGCACTTTGGGGCGTTTCCTGTCGCGGGCGCTAGGCCTACCCACACAAGTGAGGTATCATTTTTATCGGGAGACTTGGGGGAACGCTGGGTGGAAGGAAATTTGTGGCCCCTCTCAGATTCCAGTACTTTCTGCCACAGAAATGTGAGGAACATGTGTTTTTTTAGCCAAATTTTGAGGTTTGCAAAGGATTCTGGGTAACAGAACCTGGTCCGAGCCCCGCAAGTCACCCCATCTTGGATTCCCCTAGGTCTCTAGTTTTCAGAAATGCACAGGTTTGGTAGGTTTTCCTAGGTGCCGGCTGAGCTAGAGGCCAAACTCCACAGGTAGGCACTTTGCAAAAAACACCTCTGTTTTCTGTGAAAAAATATGTTGTGTCCACGTTGTGTTTTGGGCCATTTCCTTTCGTGGGCGCTAGGCCTACCCACAGAAGTGAGGTACCATTTGTATCGAGAGACTTAGGGGAACGCTGGGTGGAAGGAAATTTGTGGCTCCTCTCAGATTCCAGAACTTTCTGCCACAGAAATGTGAGGAACATGTGTTTTTTTAGCCAAATTTGGAGGTTTGCAAAGGATTCTGGGTAACAGAACCTGGTCCGAGCCCCGCAAGTCACCCCATCTTGGATTCCCCTAGGTCTCTAGTTTTCAGAAATGCACAGGTTTGGTAGGTTTCCCTAGGTGCCGGCTGAGCTAGAGGCCAAAATATACAGGTAGGCACTTCGCAAAAAACACCTCTGTTTTCTTCCAAAAATGTGGATGTGTCCACGTTGCGCTTTGGGGCGTTTCCTGTCGCGGGCGCTAGGCCTACCCACACAAGTGAGGTATCATTTTTATCGGGAGACTTGGGGGAACGCTGGGTGGAAGGAAATTTGTGGCTCCTCTCAGATTCCAGAACTTTCTGCCACAGAAATGTGAGGAACATGTGTTTTTTTAGCCAAATTTAGAGGTTTGCAAAGGATTCTGGGTAACAGAACCTGGTCCGAGCCCCGCAAGTCACCCCATCTTGGATTCCCCTAGGTCTCTAGTTTTCAGACATGCACAGGTTTGGTAGGATTCCCCAGGTGCCGGCTGAGCTAAAGGCCAAAATCTACAGGTAGGCACTTCGCAAAAAACACCTCTGTTTTCTTCCAAAAATTTGGATGTGTCCACGTTGCGCTTTGGGGCGTTTCTTGTTGTGGGCGCTAGGCCTACCCACACAAGTGAGGTATCATTTTTATCGGGAGACTTGGGGGAACGCTGGGTGGAAGGAAATTTGTGGCTCCTCTCAGATTCCAGAACTTTCTGCCTCAGAAATGTGAGGAACATGTGTTTTTTTAGCCAAATTTTGAGATTTGCAAAGGATTCTGGGTAACAGAACCTGGTCCGGCCCGCAAGTCACCCCTTCTTGGATTCCCCTAGGTCTCTAGTTTTCAGAAATGCACAGGTTTGGTAGGTTTCTCTAGGTGCCGGCTGAGCTAGAAGCCAAAATCTACAGGTAGGCACTTCGCAAAAAACACCTCTGTTTTCTTCCAAAAATTTGGATGTGTCCACGTTGCGTTTTGGGGCGTTTCCTGTCGCAGGCGCTAGGCCTACCCACACAAGTGAGGTATCATTTTTATCGGGGGACTTGGGGGAACGCTGGGTGGAAGGAAATTTGTGGCTCCTCTCAGATTCCAGAACTTTCTGCCACAGAAATGTGAGGAACATGTGTTTTTTTAGCCAAATTTTGAGGTTTGCAAAGGATTCTGGGTAACAGAACCTGGTCTGAGCCCCGCAAGTCACCCCATCTTGGATTCCCCTAGGTCTCTAGTTTGCAGAAATGCACAGGTTTGGTAGGTTTCCCTAGGTGCCGGCTGAGCTAGAGGCCAAAATCTACAGGTAGGCACTCCGCAAAAAACACCTCTGTTTTCTTCCAAAAATGTGGATGTGTCCACGTTGCGCTTTGGGGCGTTTCCTGTCGCGGGCGCTAGGCCTACCCACACAAGTGAGGTATCATTTTTATCGGGAGACTTGGGGGAACGCTGGGTGGAAGGAAATTTGTGGCTCCTCTCAGATTCCAGAACTTTCTGCCACAGAAATGTGAGGAACATGTGTTTTTTTAGCCAAATTTTGAGGTTTGCAAAGGATTCTCGGTCACAGAACCTGGTCCGAGCCCCGCAAGTCACCCCTCCTTGGATTCCCCTACGTCTCTAGTTTTCAGAAATGCACAGGTTTGGTAGGTTTCCATAGGTGCCGGCTGAGCTAGAGGCCAAAATCTACAGGTAGGCACTTCGCAAAAAACACCTCTGTTTTCTTCCCAAAATTTGGATGTGTCCACGTTGCACTTTGGGGCGTTTCCTGTCGCGGGCGCTAGGCCTACCCACACAAGTGAGGTATCATTTTTATCGGGAGACTTGGGGGAACGCTGGGTGGAAGGAAATTTGTGGCCCCTCTCAGATTCCAGTACTTTCTGCCACAGAAATGCGAGGAACATGTGTTTTTTTAGCCAAATTTTGAGGTTTGCAAAGGATTCTGGGTAACAGAACCTGGTCCGAGCCCCGCAAGTCACCCCATCTTGGATTCCCCTAGGTCTCTAGTTTTCAGAAATGCACAGGTTTGGTAGGTTTTCCTAGGTGCCGGCTGAGCTAGAGGCCAAACTCCACAGGTAGGCACTTTGCAAAAAACACCTCTGTTTTCTGTGAAAAAATATGTTGTGTCCACGTTGTGTTTTGGGCCATTTCCTTTCGTGGGCGCTAGGCCTACCCACAGAAGTGAGGTACCATTTGTATCGAGAGACTTAGGGGAACGCTGGGTGGAAGGAAATTTGTGGCTCCTCTCAGATTCCAGAACTTTCTGCCACAGAAATGTGAGGAACATGTGTTTTTTTAGCCAAATTTGGAGGTTTGCAAAGGATTCTGGGTAACAGAACCTGGTCCGAGCCCCGCAAGTCACCCCATCTTGGATTCCCCTAGGTCTCTAGTTTTCAGAAATGCACAGGTTTGGTAGGTTTCCCTAGGTGCCGGCTGAGCTAGAGGCCAAAATATACAGGTAGGCACTTCGCAAAAAACACCTCTGTTTTCTTCCAAAAATGTGGATGTGTCCACGTTGCGCTTTGGGGCGTTTCCTGTCGCGGGCGCTAGGCCTACCCACACAAGTGAGGTATCATTTTTATCGGGAGACTTGGGGGAACGCTGGGTGGAAGGAAATTTGTGGCTCCTCTCAGATTCCAGAACTTTCTGCCACAGAAATGTGAGGAACATGTGTTTTTTTTAGCCAAATTTAGAGGTTTGCAAAGGATTCTGGGTAACAGAACCTGGTCCGAGCCCCGCAAGTCACCCCATCTTGGATTCCCCTAGGTCTCTAGTTTTCAGACATGCACAGGTTTGGTAGGATTCCCCAGGTGCCGGCTGAGCTAAAGGCCAAAATCTACAGGTAGGCACTTCGCAAAAAACACCTCTGTTTTCTTCCAAAAATTTGGATGTGTCCACGTTGCGCTTTGGGGCGTTTCTTGTTGTGGGCGCTAGGCCTACCCACACAAGTGAGGTATCATTTTTATCGGGAGACTTGGGGGAACGCTGGGTGGAAGAAAATTTGTGGCTCCTCTCAGATTCCAGAACTTTCTGCCTCAGAAATGTGAGGAACATGTGTTTTTTTAGCCAAATTTTGAGATTTGCAAAGGATTCTGGGTAACAGAACCTGGTCCGGCCCGCAAGTCACCCCTTCTTGGATTCCCCTAGGTCTCTAGTTTTCAGAAATGCACAGGTTTGGTAGGTTTCTCTAGGTGCCGGCTGAGCTAGAAGCCAAAATCTACAGGTAGGCACTTCGCAAAAAACACCTCTGTTTTCTTCCAAAAATTTGGATGTGTCCACGTTGCGTTTTGGGGCGTTTCCTGTCGCAGGCGCTAGGCCTACCCACACAAGTGAGGTATCATTTTTATCGGGGGACTTGGGGGAACGCTGGGTGGAAGGAAATTTGTGGCTCCTCTCAGATTCCAGAACTTTCTGCCACAGAAATGTGAGGAACATGTGTTTTTTTAGCCAAATTTTGAGGTTTGCAAAGGATTCTGGGTAACAGAACCTGGTCTGAGCCCCGCAAGTCACCCCATCTTGGATTCCCCTAGGTCTCTAGTTTGCAGAAATGCACAGGTTTGGTAGGTTTCCCTAGGTGCCGGCTGAGCTAGAGGCCAAAATCTACAGGTAGGCACTCCGCAAAAAACACCTCTGTTTTCTTCCAAAAATGTGGATGTGTCCACGTTGCGCTTTGGGGCGTTTCCTGTCGCGGGCGCTAGGCCTACCCACACAAGTGAGGTATCATTTTTATCGGGAGACTTGGGGGAACGCTGGGTGGAAGGAAATTTGTGGCTCCTCTCAGATTCCAGAACTTTCTGCCACAGAAATGTGAGGAACATGTGTTTTTTTTAGCCAAATTTTGAGGTTTGCAAAGGATTCTCGGTAACAGAACCTGGTCCGAGCCCCGCAAGTCACCCCTCCTTGGATTCCCCTACGTCTCTAGTTTTCAGAAATGCACAGGTTTGGTAGGTTTCCTTAGGTGCCGGCTGAGCTAGAGGCCAAAATCTACAGGTAGGCACTTCGCAAAAAACACCTCTGTTTTCTTCCAAAAATGTGGATGTGTCCACGTTGCACTTTGGGGCGTTTCCTGTCGTGGGCGCTAGGCCTACCCACACAAGTGAGGTATCATTTTTATCGGGAGACTTGGGGGAACGCTGGGTGGAAGGAAATTTGTGGCTCCTCTCAGATTCCAGAACTTTCTGCCTCAGAAATGTGAGGAACATGTGTTTTTTTAGCCAAATTTTGAGGTTTGCAAAGGATTCCTGGTAACAGAACCTGGTCCGAGCCCCGCAAGTCACACCATCTTGGATTCCCCTAGGTCTCTAGTTTTCAGAAATGCACAGGTTTGGTAGGTTTCCCTAGGTGCCGGCTGAGCTAGAGGCCAAAATCTACAGGTAGGCACTTCGCAAAAAACACCTCTGTTTTCTTCCAAAAATGTGGATGTGTCCACGTTGCGCTTTGGGGCGTTTCCTGTCGCGGGCGCTAGGCCTACCCACACAAGTGAGGTATCATTTTTATCGGGAGACTTGGGGGAACGCTGGGTGGAAGGAAATTTGTGGCTCCTCTCAGATTCCAGAACTTTCTGCCACAGAAATGTGAGGAACATGTGTTTTTTTAGCCAAATTTGGAGGTTTGCAAAGGATTCTGGGTAACAGAACCTGGTCCGAGCCCCGCAAGTCACCCCATCTTGGATTCCCCTAGGTCTCTAGTTTTCAGAAATGCACAGGTTTGGTAGGTTTCCCTAGGTGCCGGCTGAGCTAGAGGCCAAAATCTACAGGTAGGCACTTCGCAAAAAACACCTCTGTTTTCTTCCAAAAATGTGGATGTGTCCACGTTGCGCTTTGGGGCGTTTCCTGTCGCGGGCGCTAGGCCTACCCACACAAGTGAGGTATCATTTTTATCGGGAGACTTGGGGGAACGCTGGGTGGAAGGAAATTTGTGGCTCCTCTCAGATTCCAGAACTTTCTGCCACAGAAATGTGAGGAACATGTGTTTTTTTAGCCAAATTTAGAGGTTTGCAAAGGATTCTGGGTAACAGAACCTGGTCCGAGCCCCGCAAGTCACCCCATCTTGGATTCCCCTAGGTCTCTAGTTTTCAGACATGCACAGGTTTGGTAGGATTCCCCAGGTGCCGGCTGAGCTAAAGGCCAAAATCTACAGGTAGGCACTTCGCAAAAAACACCTCTGTTTTCTTCCAAAAATTTGGATGTGTCCACGTTGCGCTTTGGGGCGTTTCTTGTTGTGGGCGCTAGGCCTACCCACACAAGTGAGGTATCATTTTTATCGGGAGACTTGGGGGAACGCTGGGTGGAAGGAAATTTGTGGCTCCTCTCAGATTCCAGAACTTTCTGCCTCAGAAATGTGAGGAACATGTGTTTTTTTAGCCAAATTTTGAGATTTGCAAAGGATTCTGGGTAACAGAACCTGGTCCGGCCCGCAAGTCACCCCTTCTTGGATTCCCCTAGGTCTCTAGTTTTCAGAAATGCACAGGTTTGGTAGGTTTCTCTAGGTGCCGGCTGAGCTAGAAGCCAAAATCTACAGGTAGGCACTTCGCAAAAAACACCTCTGTTTTCTTCCAAAAATTTGGATGTGTCCACGTTGCGTTTTGGGGCGTTTCCTGTCGCAGGCGCTAGGCCTACCCACACAAGTGAGGTATCATTTTTATCGGGGGACTTGGGGGAACGCTGGGTGGAAGGAAATTTGTGGCTCCTCTCAGATTCCAGAACTTTCTGCCACAGAAATGTGAGGAACATGTGTTTTTTTAGCCAAATTTTGAGGTTTGCAAAGGATTCTGGGTAACAGAACCTGGTCTGAGCCCCGCAAGTCACCCCATCTTGGATTCCCCTAGGTCTCTAGTTTGCAGAAATGCACAGGTTTGGTAGGTTTCCCCAGGTGCCGGCTGAGCTAGAGGCCAAAATCTACAGGTAGGCACTCCGCAAAAAACACCTCTGTTTTCTTCCAAAAATGTGGATGTGTCCACGTTGCGCTTTGGGGCGTTTCCTGTCGCGGGCGCTAGGCCTACCCACACAAGTGAGGTATCATTTTTATCGGGAGACTTGGGGGAACGCTGGGTGGAAGGAAATTTGTGGCTCCTCTCAGATTCCAGAACTTTCTGCCACAGAAATGTGAGGAACATGTGTTTTTTTAGCCAAATTTTGAGGTTTGCAAAGGATTCTCGGTAACAGAACCTGGTCCGAGCCCCGCAAGTCACCCCTCCTTGGATTCCCCTACGTCTCTAGTTTTCAGAAATGCACAGGTTTGGTAGGTTTCCATAGGTGCCGGCTGAGCTAGAGGCCAAAATCTACAGGTAGGCACTTCGCAAAAAACACCTCTGTTTTCTTCCAAAAATTTGGATGTGTCCACGTTGCACTTTGGGGCGTTTCCTGTCGCGGGCGCTAGGCCTACCCACACAAGTGAGGTATCATTTTTATCGGGAGACTTGGGGGAACGCTGGGTGGAAGGAAATTTGTGGCTCCTCTCAGATTCCAGAACTTTCTGCCACAGAAATGTGAGGAACATGTGTTTTTTTAGCCAAATTTAGAGGTTTGCAAAGGATTCTGGGTAACAGAACCTGGTCCGAGCCCCGCAAGTCACCCCTCCTTGGATTCCCCTAGGTCTCTAGTTTTCAGAAATGCACAGGTTTGGTAGGTTTCCCTAGGTGCCGGCTGAGCTAGAGGCCAAAATCTACAGGTAGGCACTTCGCAAAAAACACCTCTGTTTTCTTTCAAAAAATTGGATGTGTCCACGTTGCGCTTTAGGGCGTTTCCTGTCGCGGGCGCTAGGCCTACCCACACAAGTGAGGTATCATTTTTATCAGGAGACTTGGGGGAACGCTGGGTGGAAGGAAATTTGTGGCTCCTCTCAGATTCCAGAACTTTCTGCCTCAGAAATGTGAGGAACATGTGTTTTTTAAGCCAAATTTTGAGGTTTGCAAAGGATTCTGGGTAACAGAACCTGGTCCGGCCCGCAAGTCACCCCTTCTTGGATTCCCCTAGGTCTCTAGTTTTCAGAAATGCACAGGTTTGGTAGGTTTCTCTAGGTGCCGGCTGAGCTAGAAGCCAAAATCTACAGGTAGGCACTTCGCAAAAAACACCTCTGTTTTCTTCCAAAAATTTGGATGTGTCCACTTTGCGTTTTGGGGCGTTTCCTGTCGCAGGCGCTAGGCCTACCCACACAAGTGAGGTATCATTTTTATCGGGGGACTTGGGGGAACGCTGGGTGGAAGGAAATTTGTGGCTCCTCTCAGATTCCAGAACTTTCTGCCACAGAAATGTGAGGAACATGTGTTTTTTTAGCCAAATTTTGAGGTTTGCAAAGGATTCTGGGTAACAGAACCTGGTCCGAGCCCCGCAAGTCACCCCATCTTGGATTCCCCTAGGTCTCTAGTTTGCAGAAATGCACAGGTTTGGTAGGTTTCCCTAGGTGCCGGCTGAGCTAGAGGCCAAAATCTACAGGTAGGCACTCCGCAAAAAACACCTCTGTTTTCTTCCAAAAATGTGGATGTGTCCACGTTGCGCTTTGGGGCGTTTCCTGTCGCGGGCGCTAGGCCTACCCACACAAGTGAGGTATCATTTTTATCGGGAGACTTGGGGGAACGCTGGGTGGAAGGAAATTTGTGGCTTCTCTCAGATTCCAGAACTTTCTGCCACAGAAATGTGAGGAACATGTGTTTTTTTAGCCAAATTTTGAGGTTTGCAAAGGATTCTCGGTAACAGAACCTGGTCCGAGCCCCGCAAGTCACCCCTCCTTGGATTCCCCTACGTCTCTAGTTTTCAGAAATGCACAGGTTTGGTAATTTTCCCTAGGTGCCGGCTGAGCTAGAGGCCAAAATCTACAGGTAGGCACTTCGCAAAAAACACCTCTGTTTTCTTCCAAAAATTTGGATGTGTCCACGTTGCACTTTGGGGCGTTTCCTGTCGCGGGCGCTAGGCCTACCCACACAAGTGAGGTATCATTTTTATCGGGAGACTTGGGGGAACGCTGGGTGGAAGGAAATTTGTGGCTCCTCTCAGATTCCAGAACTTTCTGCCTCAGAAATGTGAGGAACATGTGTTTTTTTAGCCAAATTTTGAGGTTTGCAAAGGATTCTGGGTAACAGAACCTGGTCCGGCCCCGCAAGTCACCCCTTCTTGGATTCCCCTAGGTCTCTAGTTTTCAGAAATGCACAGGTTTGGTAGGTTTCTCTAGGTGCCGGCTGAGCTAGAGGCCAAAATCTACAGGTAGGCACTTCGCAAAAAACACCTCTGTTTTCTTCCAAAAATTTGGATGTGTCCACGTTGCGCTTTGGGGCGTTTCCTGTCGCGGGCGCTAGGCCTACCCACACAAGTGAGGTATCATTTTTATCGGGGGATTTGGGGGAACACTGGGTGGAAGGAAATTTGTGGCTCCTCTCAGATTCCAGAACTTTCTGCCACAGAAATGTGAGGAACATGTGTTTTTTTAGCCAAATTTTGAGGTTTGCAAAGGATTCTGGGTAACAGAACCTGGTCCGAGCCCCGCAAGTCACCCCATCTTGGATTCCCCTAGGTCTCTAGTTTTCAGAAATGCACAGGTTTGGTAGGTTTCTCTAGGTGCCGGCTGAGCTAGAGGCCAAAATCTACAGGTAGGCACTTCGCAAAAAACACCTCTGTTTTCTTCCAAAAATGTGGATGTGTCCACGTTGCGTTTTGGGGCGTTTCCTGTCGCGGGCGCTAGGCCTACCCACACAAGTGAGGTATCATTTTTATCGGGAGACTTGGGGGAACGCTGGGTGGAAGGAAATTTGTGGCTCCTCTCAGATTCCAGAACTTTCTGCCACAGAAATGTGAGGAACATGTGTTTTTTTAGCCAAATTTTGAGGTTTGCAAAGGATTCTGGGTAACAGAACCTGGTCCGAGCCCCGCAAGTCACCCCATCTTGGATTCCCCTAGGTCTCTACTTTTCAGAAATGCACAGGTTTGGTAGGTTTCCCTAGGTGCCAGCTGTGCTAGAGGCCAAAATCTACAGGTAGGCACTTCGCAAAAAACACCTCTGTTTTCTTCCAAAAATGTGGATGTGTCCACGTTGCGCTTTGGGGCGTTTCCTGTCGCGGGCGCTAGGCCTACCCACACAAGTGAGGTATCATTTTTATCGGGAGACTTGGGGAAACGCTGGGTGGAAGGAAATTTGTGGCTCCTCTCAGATTCCAGAACTTTCTGCCACAGAAATGTGAGGAACATGTGTTTTTTTAGCCAAATTTTGAGGTTTGCAAAGGATTCTGGGTAACAGAACCTGGTCCGAGCCCCGCAAGTCACCCCTCCTTGGATTCCCCTAGGTCTCTAGTTTTCAGAAATGCACAGGTTTGGTAGGTTTCCCTAGGTGCCGGCTGAGCTAGAGGCCAAAATCTACAGGTAGGCACTTCGCAAAAAACACCTCTGTTTTCTTCCAAAAATTTGGATGTGTCCACGTTGCACTTTGGGGCGTTTCCTGTCGCGGGCGCTAGGCCTACCCACACAAGTGAGGTATCATTTTTATCGGGAGACTTGGGGAAACATAGATTAGCAAAACAAAGTGTTATTGCCCCTTGTCTTTCTCTACATTTTTTCCTTCCAAATATAGGAGAGTGTGTAAAAAAGACATCTATTTGAGAAATGCCCTGTAATTCACATGCTAGTATGGTCACCCCGGAATTCATAGATGTGCAAATAACCACTGCTCCTCAACACCTTATCTTGTGCCCTTTTTGGAAATACAAAGATTTTCTTGATAGCAGTTTTTTACTCTTTATATTTCAGCAAATTAATTGCTGTATAACCGGTATAGAATGAAAACGCACTGCAGGGTGCAGCTCATTTATTGGCTCTGGGTTCCTCGGGTTCTTGATGAACCTACAAGCCCTATATATCCCCACAACCAGAGGAGTCCAGCAGACGTAACGAAATATTGCTTTCGATAATCTGACATTGCAGGGAAAAGTTACAGAGTAAAACGTAGAGAAACATTTATGTTTTTTTCACCTCAATTTCAATATTTTTCTTTTTCAGTTGTTATTTTCTGTAGGAAATCCTTGTAGGATCTACACAAATGACCCCTTGCTGAATTCAGAATTTTGTCTACTTTTCAGAAATGTTTAGGTTTCTGAGATCCAGCATTGGTTTCATGCCCATTTCTGTCACTGACTGGAAGGAGGCTGAAAGCACAAAAAATTGCAAAAATGGGGTATGTCCCAGTAAAATGCCAAAATTGTGTTGGAAAATTGGGTTTTCTGATTCAAGTCTGCCTGTTCCTGAAAGCTGGGAAGCTGCTGAGTTTAGCACCGCAAACCCTTTGTTGATGCCATTTTCAGGGGAAAAACCACAAGCCTTCTTCTGCAGCCACTTTTTCCAATTGTTTTGAAAAAAACGAAATTTTCCCTGTATTTTGGCCAATTTCTTGGCCTCCTTCAGGGGAACCCACAAAGTCTGGGTACCTCTAGAATACCTAGGATGTTGGAAAAAAAGGACGCAAATTTGGCTTGGTTAGCTTATGTGGACAAAAAGTTATGAGGGCCTAAGCGCGAACTGCCCCAAATAGGCAAAAAAAGGCCTGGCACAGGAGGGGGAAAAGCCCTGGCAGCGAAGGGGTTAATGGTAAAGTTGGTTGCTTTTAAAGTCACACTTCTGAAAATGCCACTTTTATAAAGTTCTCATTCCCTTGTCCTATTTGGTACTTGCAGCCTACTCCTGTGTCACACGACTAGGCGTGATTGGGAGTTGACCATGTGTATTCTTCCCAGACAGCCACACAACAGTGAGACTTGATGTTGGCAGGAAGGGCTATCATGGCAGGATGGGGGCAGAGCGATGCAGAGCCCCACTTGCACTTCAAAGACACTGCCTCAGCTCAGACACAAAGAACTTCACACTAGCCTTTTGTGACTACAGACATCCTCGGACCAAGGCAGTCAGGTAGGAAATTCCAGAAACTTCTGTGAGGGTAGCCTCCAGGCATTTCTATCACTTAAGAAATGGTACCAGGTATAGAATTAGGACACTCAGACCCACACTTCAGTGCAATCCTGGACCTGTAGATACTACCAAAGAAGGACTGCCCT
Organism: Pleurodeles waltl; assembly: GCF_031143425.1. Classification (NCBI taxonomy): domain Eukaryota; kingdom Metazoa; phylum Chordata; class Amphibia; order Caudata; family Salamandridae; genus Pleurodeles; species Pleurodeles waltl. Next base: position 768,521,421 of record NC_090447.1, on the reverse strand, counting down.
AGTGCCAGAGGACTGCCCTGCTACCTGAGGGCTGCAATGCTGTCTGAAGCAGCCTATCCTGTTGTCTGAGGAGGAAGACTGGACTTGCTCCCTTCATCCCAGGATACCTGAAGTGCCTCCGAGGGATCAATTTATCAATCTCCTGTTCTAAGTTATAGGGACATTGCAAACTCCAGAGCCCTCTCTGCAACTGCCCAGCTGACCTTGTGCAATGGCCCTGAATAGGTGTGCAACTGGACCTGCCTGAGCCCTGCTGGCCTCTGTTGGCATGAGTTCCTGATCTCCAAGAGGTGCCTCCCAGGACCTGGGCCCCTGGTGCAGCATCAGTTGAGCTCCTCCTGGGAGTAAAGGAAAATTCCTAAAGATTGATCTTGCTGCCCATGACAACCACCAATGGAGAAGTCTGGTGAACAACCACTGCAACGCCCAATAGGATCTTCTTGCTACATAGCAACGACCATCTGCAATGCCTGGGCTGCTCTTCGTACTTTCTCCACTATGGACTGGACATATTGCGCCAAACCAGGTTCCTGTATCCAGCCTGTGCTCCATCACAGTCAGGCTGAACTTGTGACTTTCACCCGGTCCTGTATGATCAGATAACCGTGAGTGGTGCTTTATGCTTTTAGGCGCTATACTTAACTTAAATCCTTGAAATTGCATATCTCGATTCTACTGATTGGATTTTTGTTGCTTCAGTGTCAAATAATGTATTAAATTTGACTGAATTTTTCTAAAATTGTGGGGGGTTTTTGTGTTGGGTTTTCACTCTTTTACTGTTTCTGTGCTGCATAAATACTTTACACATTGACTCTAAGTTAGCATGACTACTTTTGTGCCAAGCTGCTGCCATAAAGTCAAGCATAGGTTAATTTAGCAACTTTTGTGGTTCACCCTGAAAAAGATTTTGGCTGCTGCGTGAGTAGGGCTCTTACACCTCTCTACCAGCACCACAATTTCACACAGTATCCCGGTTGCCAATCACTAAACTATGACATGTTTGCTGGGTGTGGCATCAACTTTCCTTCCACAATGTATCAGATTTACAGCATTGTGTACTGCCTGCTCTTAACTCTTTACTTATAATAATACTGTGATTAAGATTTTGTTCCATGGGACATTACTGCATTACATCTATAAAAGATCCCAACAGTTTTAGAAAGTGACAGCAAGATGAATCCGGTGTGAGCCTGACCCTCCCTTCATCATCATCAGTGATATCACGTTATGGTAGTACACCATACAGAGAGAGGGGGAAATGGGCAAGGGAATCATACCCATACCTCCAGATCTCAGCATTCAGAGCAGCAGGTGGGGAACCAATCTGGAAGAATTGTTGTCTAGTTTTCCAACGGAAACCCTGCCACCTCTGTACTTCTTTCAAGTTTGCTATGATGATTGCTGAGAAAACTGACAACTATTTTAGACAACCAGGAAAGAGGAAGGGGGATGGACAGCTTTAAGACCAACAGTATGAGGTAGCAGATATCCCAAGCAAGAAAACAATTCAAACATCAACATATTGGAGGGAAGGAAATGAGAGGGTTCTGAAGAACTGAAACAAATATGTCAGATGATGTACTAAAGCCGCAGCCAAAAGCAGGTGCAAAATGTACAACTGCTAGGCTCTTGATAAGTGGATATCAAGTCCTATTGTATGGCTGATCCTAGGCTGATTCGGAAGGTCACAAGTGACACAGAAAGTAATAGCCATTGACTACTGGAGCACAAGAGCAATAACCTAACGTGCTAACTGCACTGTTCCAGCATGCCTTAATGCCAGCCCTCTAGTATTGCATTTGATGTCTAAAACCTTCCAATGTGTAAGAAATTGGCAAAGAAATGTGTGTCTTTGGACCCCTCCTAGTCTTTGTAATCCTGACATAATTCCCATTAAAATTAGAAGCCTTTAGAAAGTCATAAATATGTTCAGTGTGCCTGCTTTAACTAAACAGCACCTATAACAATAATTGGCTGTAAAATCATTATTTTTAACTTTTAATGTAAGTGTACCCTAATCTTGATATCGGTCTTTAGACCAGGTGCTCTTGGACTTGAATGTACTGAATGGATTTTTAAAGAAAATGCGCACCATACAATTAGCCCTTTTGGCTCAAGATAGCTAAGTTCCCTATTTTTGTCTCTGGTCAGATCATTATATAACACAGAGCTTATGAAGCACTAAACACAGACACCCACACACTCAATGGGTCCATAGATGGGCTGTAACTGTATGAGTTTCAATACTTGCCACTTTCTCACTCTGATTTTTGCAGTAACTTTGCATTTTCTAACTACCTAGCATATAAATCTGAAAGCACATTGTGCTGCTTAAGACATTCAAAGAAAACAAATGACTATAGCAGAGGGATATAGATAATATATAGAAATCTCTGTACCTTGATTAGTCGTTAAGATGGTTTTAGCAATATCTCTGGCAACGCGATCTGATTTGGACGTGACCTTTCTTCCAAAAAGAGAAGAACTGTTGATTGCTGTGTGAGAAACAAGAAACCCATTTTTTCTAATTGATTAGCAGTACAAAACTTGCATTATCATACTGTAAATTGATTAAAATGACAAGGTAGACACTATTTTAGTTTTTTATGGCATATAAAGTCAGTATAATCCTAGCCATCCAAAAAAATGACCCCTCGAGTGATCAGACTGTACCTCGTTTCAGTCATGAATATCAAGCTGCAACTCCGAATACGTCAGTGAGCAAACCAATATAGAACACCAGCCAACTTCTTAAAAGCTCCCTGCCTGGCATGAATACCTTCCAGCTCCTTTCAGAAGAGGTTGAAAGACAGAAGAGATTTGCAAACAAATGAAACAGACAACCATAGGAGCCCCAAAGGTCTTATAAGCCAGCAACACTAGGCAGCAAATGGCAATCAATGCTCACCTAAAATTGAGTTGACTCGTGAATCTTGTGCCACATTGTGCTATTTCTCAGGAGTGCCTTGTATGCTCTACATGTGAGGTACCACTGACCCCTGCACTGGAGTCGGCCACCTCTGGAGATGCCTCTCCCTTACTGCCTCTAGAAATATTTTTCCACAGCGTCAAAACTGATAAACAAAATCCAAGATGGTGACAAAAACACGTTTTTTTAGCCATGACCCAGGCAATCATAGTTTATAAAAAATTCAAAGTATGACTGACAAGATCCACAAGTGATGACATAAGAGTTAAAACTGTAATGATTTACAAAAGTGCTAACTTTTTAAATCCCATTTGGCAACTTTTAAAATGGTACTGTCTAAAGTATACTGAAAGGATTTATACCAAATAAAAAGAAACACACTTTCTGATTAAAATTCTTCTTTCAGGCCAAGTTTGGTGTAAATCTATTCAGCGTTTTTTTTGCTATCTCTTTTAGCAGAATTTTCTATGGGAGCTAAAATAGGAAATCACCTGTTTTTTTACTTCCTTCATGAAACTTGGCATGTCAAAACTTAACAGAATGAGTAAATTGCCACCAGGTTTCGTGAAAACCCATTCACGGGGACATACCTTATAGGCGTATCAAAAAAAGTCATTTCAATTTAATTGTCTGCTGAACCATAACTACACAGTGGCTATAACCACTGTGTGATATATATATATATATATGTATAAGGAGAGAGAACTTTGGGTAGTTCCCAAGTTTAGGAGGAGATCAGTTCCAGTAAGGGGCACCATTTAACACCAGGGACACTCTAGATTGTTTATCTAGCAAAGTTTTTAAGCATAGGATCAGCACAGTACTATCTATGTCAAGCTAGATAGGGACAAGGTCTTTTGCCATTTGTACAGTAAAATGTTTAAGCATTGGATTGAAACAGTGCCACCCTCGCCAAGCTGTAAAATGGCAAAAGCCATTCACCACTTCAGCTGCAGTATTACACCTCTGGATTGGTAAAATATCATCAAAGCCAACCTGGAATAAGTAAAAGCAACCAGTGCCTTTTGTATACCCTAGCCCCTAGACTTGGTCCAGGGGTTCCCTGGGACTCCCCCCAAGGCTAAAAAGCATTTTTTTTAATAATCCTGGAGAAATCCGCACCTGGATCCATGCATCCCCCATACATATTTTTAATGTTGTCCTTGAGGAAGTGGTGGCACAGTCTGAACAGCCCCCTCCTAAGTTTGTTTTATTATGGGGGACCGGGGAGGTGGTGGTCCCCAGGGCCCAGGGGTGACTTTGCTGCCCCCATATATTTTTAATTGTTGTCCCGGGGAGGTGGTGGTTCCCCGGACCCAGAAGGGTCTGTGTGCCACCCCCTACATTTTTTATTATGTAGGCCTGGAGAGGTGGTGTTCCCCGGGCAGGTCTGTATGGCCCCCTCATATTTTTTTTAATGCTGTACTTGGAGTTGGTGGTCCCCAGGACCTGGGGTATCTGCGCAGTCCTTCCCTAAATATTTTTGTTATGGAGCCCTATGGCGGTGGTGGCCCCCGGGCAGTTCTTGCAGTCCCCATATATTTATTTAATGTTGCCCTGCGGAAGTGGCGGTCCCTGGGGCCTGTGGTGGGGTTCGTATGACTGCCCAAAAATGTTTATTACATAGCCCCCGGCAGGTGGTGGTCCCCAGGGTCCATGGGGGTCCATGGGGGCCCATGCGGCCCCTCAAAAAAAAAAAAATCATGTTGCCCCTATAAGCTCCAAACCCCTTAGGCCTTGTTTGGTGCAAGGTTTTGAGCTTAAAGGGAGGGCGACCGCATGTACTGACCTGTGGCCAGGCCCTGCAGGTAACCCCTTCCATGCACAGCTGTGCATGGCACAAGGTTGGTGTGGTTATGGGGGCTGGCCGCAGGGCCTGACCCCAGGCCAGGCCCCTTGGCCAACCCCCACCACACACCACCAAAGGCAGTGCACTGCAGTGTCTGGATTAACACATAGTAATTAAAATTACTTTACGTTAAAAAAAACATAGCAATTCATTGAAAAAAATAAAGGTTACAGGGACGTTATAGTTAGGTTCTGAATTTACTCTTGCCAAACTATAGAAATTCAGCAGTTATAGTCATGGTTATCTCAAGTAGCTATAACTCATGCCCCAATGTAACTATAACTAACGCCCTAAGGTAACTATAACTCATGCCATTGCCATGCACTGCTAATTACCCCACATATTTCATCAGTCATGACATCTTTTATGACATCATTGATAATATCACCCCAACACGTGCAATAAAATTATTGATGAGAAAAATGTGCATGGTGGGGGAGCTAGTTATAGTTACCTTAGTGTGCGAGTTATAGTCACTTGAGATAACCATAACTATAACTGCTGAATTTCTATTGTTTTGTGCGAGTAAATTCAGAACTTAACTATAACGTCCATGTAAGTGAAATATATATATATTTATATATATATATATATATATATATCACATCACCAACAATCCAAAAGGCGTATGTCCAACACAAGATTGATGCAGACTCTAACTGTTGCTAAATTAATATTCTTTACTGCCATGCACAACTTCCACTATTATGCATTTCGCCACCACTAACAGCCTTGATAACACACTTGTTGCACCATCATTTGAGGCTTTTAAATACTATACTTCATCATGGAAACTGACAACAAAACCCTCAGAATTCACTATTTGCAGCCAGAATGTAATTATATCACTACATATGAAAAGAAAATAATAAAACAAATAATAAGAAAAACAACATGAAATTAATTCATGAATTGTTAAAGTTCTACAAAGGGAAAACCATTAGATAATATGTTTTTGCATTGTTGCTCGGGTTCACATATGCATTGAATTCAGTGCGCCACTATCAGTCACCTAGGTTAGTATCTATATATCATTGCCTACTGTTCATCATGATGCATCATTCATCTCTAACTATTTTTGATCACACAATTGAGCCCAAGTGGGCAAACATAACTGAGCAGTGAAAACATTATTTGTGTGTTCTGCTTAAACCCAAGTTGGTATATTTAAACTGACATACTTTGCACATTATGATTTCCCATGATTATTATATGTTATCGGTTCATTATGCCCAACTGAAGAAAGCTTTGAATTAAACATGAGAGTTTTCATTTAGTCAAATTAAAATAAATCAAATAAAATTTCAAATGGGACTAACACAACTTGAGCCATCCTCACACTGTATGCACAAAATTCACGGTCACACTACAACCAAGTGTCTTAGCTCCTGATCTGTACTAAGCGCATTAGGAACCTTGGATTCTAGGTCAAGGATATATCGGGTCTCTGAACTCCTTAAAACTGTCACTCAGTTCCACCCCCATCTGTTTGGTGGCACAGAGTCAATGACAAAATATTTCATGTGCCCCAATCACTATTGTGGAACTCTGAACAGTGTCTCGACACTGGATATGTCTGGTCCACATTGCCCACATATGTTGTAATATGCGTTTATGGACTTGTAGTACAGTGCTCCCTCTATATCGCAGAATTCAGCTGCATGTCAATGCATACACTGCAAAATCAGTTTTGCAGTTAAAGATGCCCATGATTTTTTGTGGTTTCACATGAACGGGAGTTTGATATTCTGAGCAATTCATCCCTATTGTGCATGCTTTACCTTAGCACATTAAAAAAATCCTTTCATGGGGTTCAGACAGCTTTTTGGCATAATTACTTCTGGGCTGTTCCTAACCAGGGTGTCTCTCATTGAATAAGCCCCGTGATGTGTTATGAGAGGGTTTCTCAACACCACTGAACCAATAACTAGATCAGATCAGATGATGTGCCAGTTCTTTCGTACTAATGTTTGCAGTGCCACATCCTGCGTACTGTACAGGAAAATCAATCTAATCTGTGCCTTGTCCTGCTTGCTCACTTTTCTAGAAAAGATAATAGTATCCATAAGGATTTTGCTTACCACTTAAAAGATCTGAACTGTATCACGTCTGCCTGAATCTGCCAACCATTTATTTCTGGGATATTATGTCTACCGTGTTGAAAGTACAATTGCACCTCGTGTGTAAAATCTTTGAGGTGTGGGGTTGAAAACTGGAGGCACGCAGTGTAGTATTGCCACTAGCCTCTTTCATATATAACATGGTTTCCAATTTGGTATTTTTTACTGAAAAACCTACAAATCCAAGAAGTGTACTTTGGACTTACTGATTTGACTTGTAAAGTGCAAATTCAGATAATTCATGCTGATGTCATCAACAAAGCCAATTGCAGCCTAAACGGACCCTCTCCCTACCACAAGTAGGTCATCGATAAAGCAGAGCCAGACAACGATCTGTTCTACCCATGCTGTTTCGTGCCAGACGCAGAGCACCTGTTTATCCTTCCAGCCCAGGTGCTGTTGGGTGCAAAACAGGTACCCATCACCGTGCAATTAGTGGAACGCTTTATTGCCAATAAAAAATAATTGTGCTCCAGGTACCACCTTATAATTTCTAGTCTGCTACCCAAAATGTATATAATGTATATGTGTATATACAGTATGTGTGTGTGTGTGTATATATATATATATATATATATATATATGTGTGTATATACCCCTCCCTACCTACTGGCAGTCGCAGTACGTAGTTATAGTTAGGACTATGTTTACATAGAAAAAGCTTTTTTTGACTTGCCTATTTCTTTAGCACCGTTTGATGAATCTTCACAAAATTTTCTGACAAAAAAGTGGCCCATAACTTGTTGTGCACAGGAAGTTTCAGGGTGATCCGTCAAGCAGGGCCGAGAAAAAAGGGGTCTCAAAAAAGTTTGTGTTTCAAATGTTAAGGACTTGTCAACACGCCTACAGCCCGATTTTTCATGAATACTTGTGCGAAAAGAAGCATTGCAATTGGCTGATCGAAACCTGACTAGAAAGTTGCCACTGCCATTTTATTTATCCGGACACGGTCCCTGAGGGTGAAAATTGAAAGTGGCATAAGGGGTCAGGGTGAAGGTACTCTGACCCCAGGGGTGTGATATAGGTGTATTTTATGGGCAGATTGTAGGTTTAATATAATTTTGGATCACGGCGCGCTATATTCATGAAAATTCAGACATTTTCATGAATTTCCATGATTTATTCACAAAATATTAGCGATTATGAAAAATTTTGAAAGAAAAACACCAGACTCATTCATACACTAATTTATTTACACATGTATGCACTCAGAGGCTCAGGCGCCCACTCACACACCCACTCAGACACCCATTCAGACCCACTCATAGACTCACACTCAGACACTCACACACCCACTCACACAGAGACAGGCCCTGTAGCCAACCTGCGCTGTGCACGGCCAAAGGCCATGTGTGGCACAAGGGTGGGTAGCTATATGGGCTAGGGCGCAAGGCCTGGCTGCAAGACCAGGCCTTGCAACCAACCCCTAACGTGCACGGCCAAAGGCCGTGCACAACAGGGGTTGAAATAAAGTGTAGTAATTAAACTTAATTTACGTTAAAAAAACATAGCAATTCACTAAAAAAAACAAAGGTTACTGGGACGTTATCGTTAGGTTCTGAATTGTCTTATAGTAAACCATAGAAATTCAGCCGTTAGAGTTAGGGTTCTTTCAAGTAACTATAACTCGCGCACTAAGGTAACTATAACTCATGCTTTCATCATGCACAGCTAATTACTCCACATATATGGTCACTGATGCTATCTTGTATGGCATCGTTGATATCACTGCAACGTTTGCAATAACATTATTGATAAGAAAACTATACATGGCAAGGACAGGAGTTATAGTTACTTGGAAGAACTCTAACTGCTGAGTTTCATATACTAACGATACCCTGACCTCATGGGTATGTTAGAGATGTTTCAGAGGGATGTGTGATGGACAAGGAATTGCCTTAAACTGTTTCTATTTTATGAGTGGGGATCTGCAGGATCCCCTGCGGTGTTCAGTATGGCCCCGTGTGAATCTGCAACAGATCCATGGATCCTGCTGCAATTAAAAAAACAATAATAACACACAGTCATAGACCCTCTTAGAGACCCACACATGCACTTACACACATCCTCATAGACCCACAAAGGCACTCACTCACAGATCCACACAGGCACTCACAAACCCACACAGCCACTGAAAGACTCACTCACAGACCCACACAGACACTCACACACCCACTCACAGACTCACATAGGCACTGACTCACCCACTCACAGACCCACACAGGCATTCACACCCACTCACAGACCTATACAGGCAGTCACACACCCACTGACAGACCCACACAGGCATTCACTCCCACTCACAGACCTATACAGGCAGTCACACACCCTCTGACAGACACACACAGGCACTCATACACTCACTCACAGACCAACACAGGCAGTCACACACCCAGTCGCAGACCCACACAGGTACTCATAGACCCCCTCACAGACCACACAGGCAGTCACACACTCAATCGCAGCCCTACACAGGCACTCACACATCACCTCAAATACCCACACAGGCACTAACACTGCCTTTCTTTTTCACGTGTGGAGATCTGCGGATCTGCTGCGGCGTTTAGCAGGACCCCTGAATGAATCTGCAACAGATCAGCAGATCCTGCCGCAATAAAAAAAAACACACACACTCACAGACCCATTCAGAGACCCACACAGACACTCACACACCCTCACAGACCCACACAGGCACTCACAAACCCACACAGCCACTGATAGACCTGGACACACATACCCACCCTCTCACAGAAGCACTCACACACCCACTCACAAACTTATACAGGCAGTCACACACCCACTGACAGTCCCATACAGGCACTCACACACCCACTCACAGACAAACACAGTCAGTCTCACACCCAGTTGCAGACCCACACAGGCACTTATAGACCCCCTCACAGGCCCATACAAGCAGTCACACACTCATTCACAGCCCCGCACAGGCATTTACAGACTGACACAGACACCCACACACCCACTTACAGACACACAGAGGTACTCACACCCCCCACAAATATGCACACAGGCACTAACACCCCCCTCACAGACCCACAAAGGCACTCACTCACCTACTCAAAGGCCCAAACAGGAACTCACATACCCACTCAAAGACCAGACAGGCACTCACACACCAATTCAAAGACCCACACAGATAGACACCCACCCACAGACCCACACAGGCACTCGCACACCTACTTACAGATGCACACAGGCAGACACACACCCAGTCACAGACCGACACAGGCACCCACACACCCACTCAAAGACCAGACAGGCAGTCACACATCCACACATCCCTTCACAGACCCACACAGGCACTAACACACTCATTGACAGATCACACAGGCACTCTCACACCCCCTCACAGACCCACACAAGCACTCACATACCCGCTCACAGCCCCACAAGGCACTCACATGCCTACTCACAGACCCATACAGGCATTCACCCACACACTCACACAGGACCCATACACCAACTCACAGACACTCACACACCTTCTCACAGACCCACTCAGGCACTTACATACCCACATTGGCACTCTCATACCCCTCACATACCACACAGGCACACACCCACACATAGACCCCCACAGGCATTCACACACACCCTTACAGGCCTACACAGACACTCACACACCCACTCAAAGACCCACAAAGGCTCACATTCAGCCACTCACAGACCCAAACAGGCACTCACAAACCCAATACCAGGCACTCACAGACCCACACAGGTACATACAGACCCACTCGCTCACCCAAACAGGCACTAACAGACACTCACAGGCACTAAAATAACCACTCACTGACCTATACAGACATGCACACACCCACTCACAGACCTGCACCTCCCTCACAGACCCACACACTCCCTCACACACCCCTCACAGACCCGCACAGGCACTCACACAACTCCTCACAGAGCCACACAGACACTCACACACCCCTCAGACCAACACAGGCACTGGAACACCCACTCACAGACCAATCCAGGAACTCACACACCCACTCACAGACATACGCAGGCACTCACACACCAACTCACAGACCCACCAGGTACTCACAGACCCACTCAGGCACTCACACATCTACTCACGACCCACACAGGCCCTCACAGATCCCCTCACAGACCCACACAGGCACTCACACACCCCTTAACAGACCCACACTGACACTTGCACACCCATTCAAACTACTTTAAGTGTTACTGTTGTGTTTTGAGCATGTGCTTTTGGTTTGTGGATCCACAATGGATCCTCGGATCCTAATGAAAATAAAAAAAAACAGGACTTTAAAATAAAACAAACCACTGTATGGGAAAAGAATAGGCTTTGAAAAAAGCCTTTGTTTTTACAGGCGCTTACATATCCTTTTAGAGACCCATAGAGATACTAAGACAGACAAAGTCACACACTAACAATGTAACTTATATATCTAGTGACATACCGCAGACCCACTGATATACTCATTCAGATATGTACTCAAGTACTCTCAATTAGTCACTCATTCATGCACTAACTCAAACACATTAATACCTCTAAAATGATTTACACCGCCAGTGACACACTGCATAACCACTGGACTTATACACTCAGTTATAGGTTCTGAAAATTGCTTATGAATCTAAAACTGGTACAGCCAGAGAGTAACTGACAATGGGAAAGACACTAATAAAACCATTCACACACCCATTGACTCACCAATACATCCACTAACATACTCATTCACACCCTGTTGCACTGGGTTCTGCCCCAGCGTTGCGGCCCGATTTTTTTGCTTTTTTGATCACCCGGTTTTTGGACTTTTTGCTGTGGGTGAGCCTCATTACCGGTGTCTCACCCAAGGTAAACAGACTTCATGTGTTTAACACCAGTTTCCACCTTTTAAGGTAAGGCACTGCAACGCAGCAATGGTAAGTGGCACTTGGCTGGGTACATGTGAAAATGTGTGCACACGCCTAGGCACATATGTGCGGGCAGTGCGTGGGAGGATACTGTTGTGCGCAGCCAAGTAAAAGCGCACAAGTTGCTTGGCGCAATGGGGACTCTGCAGATATAGGTATTCCTCTCTAAAGGCTTCATGAGTGAAGTATACACTATTAGGGAAAACTCAGTGTGCTTTACTGTTTTAACTATTGTGACACTCCATTATACAACTAGGGACGTGTTAGACTTGGCATCCTTGGCGTGGTCACACCTAACTTTTTGTCTCTGTTTCCCAGGTTGTTGATGTGTGCTGGACTCTGCTTTTGCTGTTTTTGATACTCTGGGCACTTTACCACTGCTATCCAGTGCTAAAGTGCAAGTGCTCCTATGTAAAATGTACGTGTAACTGGCTTTCCATAATTGGCATATTTGATTTACTAGTAAGTCTCTAGTACAGTGCACTAGAGGTGCCCAGGGCCTGTAAATCAAATGCTACTAGTGGGCCTGCAGCACTGGCTGTGCCACACATGGCTCAGACCTGCCATTGCAGTGTCTGTGTGTGCAGTTTTAAACTGCCAATTCGACATGGCAAGTGTACCCACTTGCCAGGCCTAAACCTTCCCTTTTCTTACCTGTAAGGCACCCCTACGGCAGGCCCTAGGTAGCCCCATGGGCAGGATGCAGTGTATGTTAAAGGTGGGACATGTACTTATGTGTTTTACATGTCTTTACAGTGAAATACTGCCATATTTGGGTTTTCACTGTTGCGAAGCACATCTCTCTCATAGGGTTACATAGGGGCTGCTTTTAAAGTTATTGAAGCACAGATTCCCTTTGGGAAAACATCGACATGTGGAGTTTGGGGTCTCTGAACTCACAATTTAAAAAAAAATCTTTTATTGAAGCTGTTTTTTAGAATGTGTGTTTGAAAATGCCACTTTTAGAAAGTAGGCATTTTCTTGCTTAAACCATTTGGTGACTGCCTGTTTGTAGATTCACTGTCTGGGTCAGTCTGACAGTTGGGCTGTTTGCACCTCTCTCTAGACAGTGACACAAAGGGAGCTGGGGTATAGCCTGCATATCCTGATGAGCCATCTGTGCAGGGAAAGAGGGGAGGAGTGGTCACTTACACCTGAAAGGGCTATGCCTGCCCTCACACAATGCAGTCTCCAACCCCTTGGTGTGTGTCTGGGGCCTGGCCTGGGCAAGGCAGGATCTTACAAACAAGAGAGACTTTCTTTTGAAGTTTGCCTACTTCAAAGGCAGAAAGGGGTATAAGAAGAGCCCCCATGACCCTTGAAAATTAGATCACTTCTGGAATCAAGATGAACCTCTGCCAAGGAGAAGAGCCGAAGAGCTGAGGAGAGGTGCTGCCCCTGCCTGTGACTGTGCTTTGTTGGGCTATCCTGCAGTTGCTGCTTCTGCCTGTGAAAGGAGACAACGACTGGACTTTGTTGTGCATTCCTGCTTGAAAAGAATCTCCATGGCTTGAACTGAGCTTTCCTCCTGTGGCTGAAGCTTCAGGGCCATCGAAGACTTCCCCTGCCACCATCTGGGCTCTCTGCTGAGACTCCTGTCCTGCCTAGTGGTGCCCTATCCAGTTCCTGGGCCCTTGAAAGGTGAAGTTGGCAGACAAGAACTGAAAATCCAAGCACAGACTGCCATGCGGGGAATTTTTCGACACACCTTCCATGACGTGGCCGATAAACTGCGTGCCGCCGGCTGAAATCAACGCTGCACCTGCATCGCAGCTGGAAGATCGACGCAATGCAGGTGGAGAAACGATGCGCAACAACCGCTAACGGAGGCGGATAACGACACAAACCCCACGCAGCGCGTTTTTTTTAGACTGTGTGACTGGATTTTCCATGCACCGCCCCTGTGCGTCAAAGTCAACCCGACTCTGTGTGGATCTGAGGTGCCCCATCCTGAAATCAACGCATCGCTCTCTTGCGAGGGAGTAAACGATGCATCGGCGACCCGACCGGAGAAGGAAACAACACACGGTCTCACTTGCGCGTAGAGAATTGATGCATCGCTGACTTTTCCGATGCACGCTCTCCCACGCTGCTTTATTTTTTATGCTAACTAGGTACTTTGTGTAGCAACAGCATTCTCACTGTTTTCTAAGGATTAAGGTGGTTATTATAAACATGGCGGTGTGGCCCGCCATGCCGGCAGTGGTGGGAAAACCCGTCAGTCGGCATGGTGGGCCACACCGTCACATAAACAACACCATGAGGGCTGCCATCGGCAGCCCTCACTCACCGCCAGGCTGCCTCCGTCAGGCAGCCTGGCGGTGGTCGGAATCATTATCCGACATGGCCGGTGGGGACCCAGGGGCGCTGGCGGTCAGTAGTTTGACCGCCAGCATGAACACAGCGGTTTCGACTGCCGTGTTCATAATGAGGGCCTAAGACTCTTTTGCTTTTTAAATTCATAACTTGACTTGTGTATGTTGGAATTTTGTAATTTTGTAGTTTTGGTCTTGTTTTGTTTAGATAAATATTATCAGTTTTTTTTAAACCGGTGTTGTGTCATTTTGTAGTGTTTTCACTGAGTTACTGTGTGTGTTGGTACAATTACTTTACACATTGCTTCTGAAGTTAAGCCTGCCTGCTCATGCCAAGCTACCAAGGGGATGAGCGGGGGTTAACTGAGTGTTAACTCAGTGTGATTCTCCTTTACCCTGACTAGAGTGATGGTCCTTGCTTGGACAGGGGGTAACCTGATTGCCAACCAAAGACCCCATTTCTAACAGGAGGGAACTCCGTTAGAGTGTAGTTTCCCTTCTCCTTGGCCTAAAGAGGCCATTGACGTCTTGAACTAAAGTATAACATGTGCAGGAAAATAAAATTTGCCACTTCCAAAATGATAACTGTACATCTTGTGAGTCATTCAGAATGTTCATCAGACTAGATCCGGAGGTTTTTTCTTCGAGCAATACCCTGGCGCGTCGGTAGGTGACGTCAGACGACTCTGCGGTGTCGTAGTCACAACGTCGGGAGTAGTACATAGATGCCACCTCAGCTCAGTGACGTCAGTTCTTTTCTTTACCCGACATGCACTGATTCAGAGATTGCTACCCTGGTCTCTTTTGACCGAGTTCGACCATTTTGTTGAGTTTTTTTGTGAGTTTTTGGTGCGTCGAGATGTCCCCAAAGACCGGTTTCAAGCCGTGCAAACCTAGTTTCCGCCCACTGGCCCAGCGGGGATCTCGGCCGCAACACAGGAGCCGGCTCCAAATGGAGCCGGCGGTGTTGCGGCTGTGCGACAGGTGCAGTTGCACCCATCGCGCTTTTCACTGTCTGCATAGCAGACAGTGAAAAGCTGCACGGGGCCCTGTCAGTTCAATCGGCCAGGAAAAGGCTGGCGGTAGGGGACTCGTAATCCCCTGGGCAGCGCTGCAAGCAGTGCTGCCCTGGCGGATTAAAACCGATTCCGTCGCGGTCGTAACGCCATGGGAAGCACCGCCAGCCTGTTGGCAGTGCTTCCGTCAGACCAACCCTGGCGGTCTTGGACCGCCAGGGTTGTAATGACCCCCTTGATGTGTTTGTTTGACCTGTCTAGGGGGTCACCAGTGGTTGTACAATGTCAGCTATGGCATGTTCCATCTGCCTGGACTGGCTCACTTCCTTCCTCTCTAGAAGAACCCAGAGAGTCCGCCTTCCCCCGTTCCTATCCAAGGCCACCAAGACCATCTGTGGAGTTCCCAAGGGATCCTCACTCAGCCCCACCCTCTTCAATGTCTACATGGCTCCACTCGCCAACATCGTTCAATCCCACGGCCTCAACATAGTCTCCTATGCAGATGACACTCCGCTCATCCGCTCTCTCACGAAGGACCCCGCAACCGCTAAATCAACCTCCACACCGGACTTCACGCCATTGCCAACTGGATAAAAGAAAGCCGCTTCAAGCTAAACTCGGAGAAAATTGGGATCATCATCTTAGGCCCCAACAGATCAGCATGGGATGACTCCTGGTGGCCTACCACCCTGGGGTCGGCTCCAAAGCCCACCACCCACGCACGCAACCTCTGCTTCATACTGGACTCTTCGCTCTCCATGACCCAGCAAGTCAACGCCATCTCATCCTCATGCTAAAACACCCTTTGCATGCTCCGCAAGACCTTCAGATGGATCCTCGTGGAAACAAGAAGAACGGTCACCCGCGCCCTCGTCAGCAGTAGACTCGACTACGGCAATGCCCTTTACGCAGGAACAGCGGCCAAGCTCCAGAAGAAACTCCAGCGCATCCAGAACGCCTCAGTCTGACTCATCCTCAACCTCCCTCACCACGAACACATCTCAGCCCACCTAAGAGACCTCCACTGGCTCACCGTCAACATAAGGATCGTCTTCAAGCTCGTGATCCACACTCACAAAGCTCTCCACGACACTGGATCAGCCTACCTCAATGAGCGTCTCAACTTCCACATCCCTACACGCCAGCTCCGCTCCGCCACCCTCGCAACCGTCCCCCGCATTCACCGTACCACATCCGGTGATAGATCCTTCTCCCACCTTGCTGCCAAAACCTGGAAATCCCTCCCCGTCAACCTACGTCTGACCCAGGACCTCCTGACCTCCAGGAAGCACCTCAAGATCTGGCTCTTCGAGCAGTAGCACTTCCCCCGTGCCTTGAGACCCTTCCGGGTGAGTAGCGCGCTTAACAAATCATTGATTGATTTGTAAATTATTGTGTTGTATTTAGCAGTGTGTGCATAATAAGTTTCCTTCTTTTACAAAGAAAAACTACTGACTGGGCAATCATTTATTGATATTTATTAGTGTGTGCTAGTGATTGGTGATTGGTAGCCCACACCACCTCCCTTGAATAGGTCTTAGACTGCTCCATCTCGCTACCCTGTGAGAGTCAAGCATCACAAGCGGGTGTTTAGTTCCCACTGCAGAGAATTGAGAAACTATTACTTGTGCTGGCCACAAATCTAAAAGCACAACTTCCAACACTCCCCATACAGGCACTGTCAGATTCACTCAGACACATACATAGCCATTCATGTATCTAGGAATCATTATCTGCAGACTGGATCTTTACTGTAGTTTCTGGCAGTCGTTACACTTGTGAGACTGGATATTGTATATTTGTGATACTGGATTGAGATCTTGTACGGACCACTGAGTTACTTTGGAGGTCTTTACTGCGGAGCTAATAACAGGGTAAACTAATACTCGACCAGATGGTTTTGTGTTGTGATATTGGGTTGCAGCTGACTTGGCTTTATGGTTCAAATTTAGTGATTTCAAGGATTTCTTTTTACCATGACTTGACTCGTATATAGCCTTGAAAAAGTCCTTAAGCAGGGACAAAATATGACGGCTGGAATTCTCTAAGGATCAAGACTATCAACATATCTACAGTCTTGTTTATACTGTTGTGCATATATCGTTCACCTGTTCAAAATGTATATATTAAATAAACTATTATTGAGTAAAAGTACATCTTCTACTGTAACATTTAGAGGTGTTTTGAATTACTTCATTGTCTGTATCAGCTATCACTGTACTTCTTGTTAGTATTCCTGGACCATGAAGTAACAATTATGTGAGACACATGATAGAAGTGCTCTGCTACTTTTTCTTTCATATATGTATCCAGGAATCACTCTTTTACAGACAGCTGTAGATAGTTATACACCCAGGTATACAACCAGTCACCCACCCACACAACCACTGACTTACCTATTTACAAAACCATAGAGCCACTCACACATTCAGTCAGAGTGCAACACAGGCACTTACTCATCCACTCACATTTACACAGCACTTATGCACTTGCACACACAGTTACATACCCAAACACTTACCAATACAGCCGTTAACCAATTCATAGAGGCACTTACATACTAATTTAGAGACCCATAGAGACACTGAGGGCCTGATCAGGAACTCAGAGGGTGGGTTACTTGGTCAGGACTGTGAAGGATATCCCGTACACCGAAATCTGAATCCCATCATTTCCTATGGGATTTAGATTTCAGTGGATGGAAGATCTGTCACCGTTGTGACAGAGTAACCTATCTGCCAAGTTCGAATCAGGCCCTAAGACAGCCAATCACACACCAACATGGTTACTTATATATCCAGTCACACACCCGCAAGGCACAGATACACTCACTTAGATATGAAGTCAAGTAGTGACATAACCAAGTCACTCATCCATACACAAACTTATCAACACATGTATACATCCAAATTGACAGACTTACATAGCCTGTTACATACTGGCATAACTACTTATGTACCCACTTAATTGCTTGGAGTATGGAATTTAATAGTATGTAATTTAAAGATAAATGTATTAATTATTTGCTTTTCAGACAAGTACTTGTATTTACAAAAGAAGATTTATATTTCTCAATAAGACAGAAACGAAAAAACAGATGAAAGAGTATTATCTGCTTAAAACATGGAGTGTAAAGGGACATAATGCTGAGACTATGCTTATAGAGAAAAGAGCTGTTGGTAAGAGAACTAAGAAGTTTCTTAAAACAGTATGTAGAAAAATGGAATAAGTCCAAAACATGTACATTTTAAGCGAAGTTTAAAATCAGCTCAGAAAAGAGAAGAGCTAAGGGAAATTGAAAGTGAGAAATATTATAAGAAAGCAGCTAGTTCAACAAGAAGATAGAAACAATTTAAAGAAATATTAGTGAGAATGTTTTGGTGTATGGTAATATAGAATTTTGTACAAAACATGAATCTGAATAAGATGAGAAGGGAAGCACTGAAGCAAAAATAACATATTGAGCGTGTAGTTGATAAGCCATTTGCCCTGAATCAGAACCTATTTACTTGACACTGAACAGAATGAAAATACTGGATAAAACATTGTTGTCTATGAATGGAAAAAAAGACTTAATAACAATAATAATTTTTGAAATATTTTCAGAAGAGAATGGAAGATTACCTCTAGTACTGAGCCTTTCTTCAATAAAGAAAGCTACTTATAAGAGAACACCTTAATGCATGTAGTTGAAACAACTGGCCAACGATATGAGGTAAAAGATGATACTCCCATTGCAAAAGAGGAGATGGTTCCTAGAAATGTAGAGGAAGAGATAGTTGCAGAGGTACTTGGTACGTGTAGACGTGCCCCTGTATATAACTGGATCTGTATCAGTATCTGCAGTGTTCACCAGGAATCAAATGATATATTAAGAAATTTTCTATGTGAATTTCCAGGTAAAAATGTGAAGCTGAACACTACAAAGGATTAGATTCCTATAAAGTGGTGAGGTAATATACTAATTTAGAAGAACATTAATTTGGTGTGTCTATCCAAGTTAGTGTGCATAATCACCTTTCATCATTTATGAATGTTGGCTATTCATCATTCTAAAATGAGTGTTTGGGAGAAATTAAAAAAGCACATTTATAAGATAGACTATCAGAGGTTGAAAAATGTTTGTGTAGATATTCAGTTATGTTTCTTTGATCCTGAAGAGGAGTCTAGGGAGAATGAAAAGTTTGTATGTTCAGGTGTAGCGGGACCAAACACAGATATTAGTACTGATAGCTTTGCACAAGAAATTGCAAAGCTTAATGCAACTGCTACAAGGAAACCAAACTATGTCTGTATATGTTGATGACACACTCACTACAAAAGCCAAATAGGAAAGGTCGATTTGTTCTCAAAAACTGAACAAGAAAACAGAGTTAAGTTGCTAGAAATTGCTGTGCATTTTTTTTTCTGGAGGAATGTTATGATTTGTCAACACGGCAAATCATATGAAAATATTGTTATAACAAATTAGAGGACAACAAAATGTCTTCCGGAGTAATACATAATAAGTTAGAGTTGGTTCAGATTCCAGAAGAACTTCAACACCTAAATATTTATGAAACTTTATTGATACAATCTATACACCCTTTTGAAGCAATATTTTTTATGGAACCAAACAGTGGGGAACTACCACCAACTGAGTTACAGAAAGGCCTTAAAGGTAGACTTGTGTACTTACATTTAGATTTGAAATGCAATAATGAAACTGTGGGTTTAGAGATATATATATAGATGAACTGCTTATTATTCTAGTCAATGGTATGCCCCCAAAAAACAAAGAAATCTGGCAAGGACTAGTGGGGGTGAATAAGGTGTTGAAAGCTACAGATGTTCTAAAGTAATAAACGAGCACTGCAATAACCATCTACTGCATTTAAAAGTAGTTATGGGGAAGGCATTGAACTGTATCAGACAAAACAAGCTAAAGGAGCGCCAATGAGTATTTGGGAGAAATGTTTAGAGGCTTGCTGTTTTATTTGTTCAACTCTATAGCTGTTGCTTGTTATATAACTTTATCCATAACAAAATCTGAGAAGGCAGCGATGAAAGATATGTGGGAAAAGATTTCTGATGAAAAGTCTTTAATAAATAAATTGTGCATCTTCAGTTTGAGGATGCTTTCACACAGGGATATTAGATCATATGAGTGTTGTGGTTCAGCTGGTTTATACTATAAGTCAAGAGGAACTGTTGGAGTAAGTCTATGTCTAGCATCAATATGAAATAGAGTGTTGAAGTCTTTTCCAGCAGTTCAATACCTTTCAGAATTTGACCCCAAAAGTACAGATATTGTAAAAACAAACATGTTGGACACTTACTATCCAAAAAAGAGTGTGCATCTTGAAAATGTTTGTCATTATGAAAGAAGCATGGGAAATGTGAATATTTAGTTAAACTTCCAATACAAAGAATTACTTAGGAATATGCAACAATCATCTGACGTTGAATATGGGAATATTCTGAAGGATAACAGAGTAGGTATTCTTTGAAAAGAGGGAAGGCATCTGCTAGAAAGTCAGCTTCTTAAAAAAAAACAGTCCCAGTGAACATGAGAGCAGCAGAGCTAATGTTCATTTTCATACAAGAAGGAAAACCACGTGTGTGCCTAATGCCTACAGTTCAGGAGCGCATCTCTTTCAACAAACAATTACTGGAATTAGAGAAAGAAGACATTTTGCAACTGATGGCAATAGACACAATGGAACACAATGCTGTAACAGTATTCTTAAAGGAAAAGTTACAAGAAAAACTGGATTTATTGGAAAAGTCTGTTTTACAAACTGCAGGACTGAAGAAATGTTTAAGTGTTTGCAAGAACTGCAGAATACTTTTGCACAGTAATGTAAATGCTGAGGAAGGATTAGGTAATGGTGTTGGGGTAAAGTTATTGATTTCATTAGCCTTCCTAATTGGAATGAGGTGGAGTTCCCAGTGATTACATTTGATCAGATTGATAGGGTAAAGGAGATTGGAAAGTCCACTGCATGTTTTTTACTTGTGAAAGACTTATGTGTTTAACAGAAACAGTTTCCAGTTAGCATACACTTTTACTATTCATAAATCTCAAAGGTTAAGGCCCATATTTATACTTTTTTAGAGCTGCATTTGCGCCGCTTTTTGACACAGAAACGGAGCAAACTTGCAAAATACAATTGTATTTTGCAAGTTTGCACCGCTTTTGGGTCAAAAAAATGACGCAAATGCAGCACTTAAAAAGTATAAATATGGGCCTAAGTGTAGATCCAGTATTTATTAATGTTGGGAATACAGTGTTCAAGTAAGGTATGTCATGTGTAGCCTTTTCTCGGGTTAGGACATTGCCCAGTTTGCATCTAGTTGCATTTGTAATTAAGTGGAGATTCAAGATGTGTTCAAGAATAAGAAGTCTTTATGCTCTTCACTTAGGGTAGTATCCCATTTATGAAAAAAGCACCATCTGTCCAAAGCAAAAGTGTTCAAAGGAGTGTAGTGATATTGTTGGAAAGAAGGAAATGAAAGAGAACAAGAAAGTTGTTAAGAAAAATAAAATTGATAATGAGAAATAAATTCTTGCTGACCAGTTGTCAAACTACTCTGGTGTCAACTGCAATGCTAATGTTCTAAATGTACTCTTTCAATTATCTCATGCTGTATATGCAATTGAACAGAAACAACAAATGATTTTCTCTCCACTGTATGTTTTGTTGCAATGTTTATGCAGGGATAGGACAAACACATGGTGCTTCACACATCCAAGGACCTTCTAGATACATGTAGTGGATCTATACAGTTTACACAAACACTCAAGAAAATGCACAGGAGTTTTTAATGGTGACGTCTGCTGTTGTAGAAGAAGTAGTATCTATTGATGAGATATTTGGACTTACTTACTCATGGAACTGTGAATATTTAGCTTTCACATCTAGTATACAAATAGATTTGAAATGATTTATTTATTTTATATTACCAGATTGCAAAAATGTGACATTTGACAGATTATTGAAGCAAGATACACAAAACAATACAAGCCCAAATTGTCGAACAGATCTTGTGTCAACATTACGTCTATGAAGAAGAGGCAAGTAAATTATTTCAATGCTACAACGATGCAGGGCCGATGGCAGTTAAATGGAAGCTGAGATTACAAACTTTAAAGCAGGACAAATAACTATTTCTGGAAAAAGCTATAGTACTGTTTTTTTTTAATCACATTTAATGAAGGGGTTAGTGTTGCATCTGGTGACTATACTATCTAAAAAGTAAAAGTGAATGGACAAAATGTAATGATAGCAATCTTATATGCAAGTAAAAATTGCCTTTTAAGTTAACAAATTCTTATCTATTCTTTCTGGAACCAAAGCTCTAAGTAGGATTACAGTTATAAATGTGGTATAGTGTATTTGTTCTAGATACAGTATCAGTATTTATAACATCAACAGTCTAACAGGGTGATCTTTTATAAGGCTTTCCATATGCTAGTGCGCCTTATATCTATTAATAGTTCTAATAATGAAGGTCTCATTTTCATCCTAATATTTCTTAAATTAGTAGTATAAGTATAGGTATAATAATTGTTTAACCCGTTCTGTGCCGGGGACGTAATGGTTACGTCCGCCGGCACAGTGCTCCTGTGCCTGGGACGTAACCATTACATCCCGGCACTGGAGCTCAGAGGGAGCGCTAGCACTCCCTCCCTGGGCTTCCCCCCACTCCCCATGGCAGGACTGGAAGGGGAATCGCTTCCCCTTCCACCCCGTAGTGACGTCTGATGACGACAGCACGCAACCGCGTGCTGACCTCATCAGAGGTCACCTCCGATTGCGCTGGAAGCATGCTTCCAGCACGATGCGGAAGAGAAATGCTGAGCATTTCTCTTCCGCTCAGGAGGAGGGGGTCGATAGAGGCATGAAAGGAAAGGCCTTTCCTTTCCTTTCATGTCACTGCAAGCATTTCTGCTGCAATGCCCACTAGACACTAGGGATTTTTTTTGGGATGTTGTTGAATAAGGAGAGTGGCCCCTTGGGCAAGGGCCGCTCCCCAGGTGGCCAAATCATTTTTAGGCCATTTCTGCCCCCCCTGGGGGTACATCGGCCTAAAATAGTTAGGTTGATCTGGCAGAAAAGCCCTAGACACCAGGGATAAAACATTTTTTTTCCTTTTATGTGTAGGGAGCAACCCCTTAGGCAAGGGTCGCTCCCTGGGGGGCAATTTGTTTTTAGGACATTTCTGCCTCCCTGGGGGCAGATCGGCCTAATATGATTAGGCTGATCTGCCCCCCAGGGGGGAGAGAAGCCACTAGACAGCATGGAATTTTTGTTTTTATACTTCACATAGGGGGAGCGGCCCCTTGGGCAAGGGCCGCTCCACGGGGGGGGGCAAAATATTTTTAGGATTTTTCTGGCCCCCTGGAGGCAGATCGGCCTAATTTAATTAGGCCAATCTGCCCTCAGGGGGGACAGAAACCTCTAGACACCAGGGATTTACATATTTGTATTTACTTTATGTTTTTATGAATGGGGAGCGACCCGTTAGGCAAGGGTCGCTGCCCTGGTGGGCAAATTTTATTTAGGCCATTTCTGCCCCCTCTTGGGGGCAGATCAGCCTATTTTTGTTAGGCCAATCTATCCCCAAGGGGGACACAAACCACTAGACACCAGGGATTGGTGTGTGTGTATGTGTATGTTTTGTTTGGGGAGGGCAGCCCCTTGGTAAAGGGTCACTCCCCATGGGGGACCATTAGTGTTGACCATATCTGCCGCCTATTTTTGTAAGCCCACCAGGGAAGATTTGTTTTTCAAAATAAGAGGGTGGGGGTATGGCCATACTCCCACCCCAAATAAATGGGGCTAAAGTTGTTCTGCCCACCAGTGGGCAGATGGGGCAATTACCCTCGATCCACACCCCAGAGGGGCAGAAAGTCTACTAGAAGCCATGGAATTAAAAAAAAAAAAATAGTGGGGTGGTGGCTACCAACCTGTATGGGCCTGGTTATGCCCCCACCCCAACTGAAGGGGATAAAAGTCTTTCAGCTCTCCTCCGCACACTAAAACATCTTATTCCACAGCAAGCAAGAGGACATTTGATTATTTGGGGTTTTGGTTTTACATTTGGGCCATGATAGCTTCGTAACTCTCAAAATCGTCCCACTTGGAATGGTTAGGGCTGCACCTTTTTGTCTTTGGGACGCTGCCATGTAGAAAAATCCACAAGACCTAGACACATCTGAAAACTAAACATTTGGATGAAATCTGGGGAACGCTGGGTGTCAGGAAATTTGGGGCTCCTCTCAGATTCCAGAACTTTCTTTCACCAAAATGAGAGGAAAACGTGTTTTTGGGCCACATTTTGAGGTCCCACAAGTCACCCCATCTTGGATTCCCCTAGATGTCTAGTTTTAAAAAATGCACAAGTTTGGTAGGTTTCCCTAGGTGCCAGATGAGCTAGAGACCAAAACCCACAGCTAGGCACTTTATAAAAACAGCTCTGTTTTCTTTGGGAAAATGTGATGTGTCTACGTTGTGTTTTGGGGCATTTCCTGCCGCGGCCCCTAGGCCTACCCACACAAGTGAGGTACTATTTTTATGGGAGACTTGGGGGAATGCTGGGTGGAAGGACATTTGTGGCTCCTCTTAGATTCCAGAACTTTCTGTCACCGAAATGAGAGGAAAAAGTGTTTTTTGGGCCACATTTTGAGGTTTGCAAAGGATTCTGGGTAAGAAACATTAGGGGATTCATGCAAGTCACACCTCCCTGGACTCCCTCGGGTGTCTAGTTTTCAGAAATGTCTGGCTTTGGTAGGTTTTCCTAGATGGCTGCTGAGGCCAGGACCAAAAATGCAGGTGCCCCCGCAAAAATAGGTAGTTTTGTATTTGATAATTTTGATGTGTCCAGATAGTGTTTTGTGGCATTTCCTTTTGCGGGCACTAGGCCTACCCACACAAGTGAGGTACCATTTTTATCGGGAGACTTGGGGGAATGCTAGGTGGAAGGAAATTTGTGGCTCCAGCACCGAAATGTGAGGAAAAAGTGTTTTTGGGCCAAATTTTGAGGTTTGCAAAGGATTCTGGGTAACAGAACCTGGTCAGAGCCCCACAAGTCACCCCATCTTGGATTCCCCTAGGTGTCTAGTTTTCAAAAGTGCACAGTGTAGAATGAAAATCCATTGCAAGGTGCAGCTCATTTATTGGCTCTGGGCACCTAGGGTTCTTGATGAACCTACAAGCCCTATATACCCTCACAACCTGAGGAGTACAGCAGACGTAAGGGTATATTGCTTTCAAAAATCTGACATCGCAGGAAAAAGGTACAGAGTAAAATGTGGAGAAAAATGGCTGTTTTTTTACCTCAATTTCAATATTCTTTTATTCCAGCTGTTATTTACTGTAGGAAGCACTTGTAGGATCTACACAAATTACTAAATTCAGCATTTTGTCTACTTTATAGAAATGTTAAGCTTTCTGGGATCCAGCATTGATTTCACACCCATTTCTGTCACTAACTAGGCTGAAAGCACAAAAAATAGTAAAAATGGGGTATGTCCCAGTAAAATGCCAAAATTGTGTTGAAAAATTGGTTTTTCTGATTCAAGTCTGCCTGATCCTGAAAGTTGGGAAGATGGTGATTTTAGCACCGCCAACCCTTTGTTGATGCCATTTTCAGGGAAAAACCACAAGCCTTCTTCTGCTTTCGCATTGTAGGAGGCTGGACTGGCTTGTAGTGAGTACCTAGGGGTACTTGCACCTTGCACCAGGCCCAGTTATCCCTTATTAGTGTATAGGGTGTCTAGCAGCTTAGGCTGATAGATAATGGTAGCTTAGCAGAGCAGCTTAGGCTGAACTAGGAGACGTGTGAAGCTCATACAGTACCACTAGTGTCATATGCACAATATCATAAGAAAACACAATACACAGATATACTAAAAATAAAGGTACTTTATTTTTATGACAATATGCCAAAAGTATCTCAGTGAGTACCCTCAGTATGAGGATAGCAAATATACACAAGATATATGTACACAATACCAAAATATGCAGTAATAGTATTAGAAAACAGTGCAAACAATGTATAGTTACAATAGGATGCAATGGGGACACATAGGGATAGGGGCAACACAAACCATATACTCCAAAAGTGGAATGCGAACCACGAATGGACCCCAAACCTATGTGACCTTGTAGAGGGTCGCTGGGACTGTAAGAAAACAGTGAGGGTTAGAAAAATAGCCCACCCCAAGACCCTGAAAAGTGAGTGCAAAGTGCACTAAAGTTCCCCAAAGGACATAGAAGTCGTGATAGGGGAATTCTGCAGGAAAGACACAAACCAGCAATGCAACAACAATGGATTTCCAGTCGAGGGTACCTGTGGAACAAGGGGACCAAGTCCAAAAGTCACAAGCAAGTCGGAGACGGGCAGATGCCCAGGAAATGCCAGCTGTGGGTGCAAAGAAGCTGCTACTGGACAGTAGAAGCTGAGGTTTCTGCAGGAACAACAAGGGCTAGGAATTTCCCCTTTGGAGGACGGATCCCTCACGCCGTGTAGAGTCGTGCAGAAGTATTTTCCTGAAGAAAGACCGCCAACAAGCCTTGCTAGCTGCAAGTCGTGCGGTTAGCGTATTTTGGATGCTGCTGTGGCCCAGGAGGGACCAGGATGTCGCCAATTGCGTCTGGGGACAGAGGGGGCATCGAGCAAGACAAGGAGCCCTCTCAGAAGCAGGCAGCACCCGCAGAAGTGCCGGAACAGGCACTACGAAGAGGAGTGAAACAGTGCTCACCCGAAGTTGCACAAAGGAGTCCCACATCGCCGGAGGACAACTTAGAAAGTCGTGCCATGCAGGTTAGAGTGCCGTGGACCCAGGCTTGGCTGTGCACAAAGGATTTCCGCCGGAAGTGCACAGAGGCCGGGAGTAGCTGCAAAAGTCGCGGTTCCCAGCAATGCAGTCTGGCGTGGGAAGGCAAGGACTTACCTCCACCAAACTTGGACTGAAGAGTCACTGGACTGTGGGAGTCACTTGGACAGAGTTGCTGGAATCAAGGGACCTCGCTCGTTGTGCTGAGAGGAGACCCAGGGTACCGGTGATGCAGTTCTTTGGTGCCTGCAGTAGCAGGGGGACGATTCCGTCGACCCACTGGAGATTTCTTCGGAGCTTCTAGTGCAGAGAGGAGGCAGACTACCCCCACAGCATGCACCACCAGGAAAGCAGTCGAGAAGGCGGCAGGATCAGCGTTACAGAGTTGCAGTAGTCGTCTTTGCTACTTTGTTTTGCAGGCTTCCAGCGCGGTCAGCAGTCGATTCCTTGGCAGAAGGTGAAGAGAGAGATGCAGAGGAACTCGGATGAGCTCTTGCATTCGTTATCTAAGGAAATCCCCAAAGCAGAGACCCTAAATAGCCAGAAAAGAGGGTTTGGCTACTTAGGAGAGAAGATAGGCTAGCAACACCTGAAGGAGCCTATCAGAAGGAGTCTCTGACGTCACCTGATGGCCCTGGCCACTCAGAGCAGTCCAGTGTGCCAGCAGCACCTCTGTTTCCAAGATGGCAGAGGTCTGGAGCACACTGGAGGAGCTCTGGGCACCTTCCAGGGGAGTTGCAGGTCAGGGGAGTGGTCTCTCCCCTTCCCTTTGTCCAGTTTCGCGCCAGAGCAGGGCTGAGGGGTCCCTGAACCGGTGTAGACTGGCTTATGCAGAAATGGGCACCATGTGTGCCCATGAAAGCATTTCCAGAGGCTGGGGGAGGTTGGGGGAGGCTACTCCTCCCCTACCTACACACCATTTTCCAAAGGGAGGGGGTGTAACACCCTCTCTCAGAGGAAGTCCTTTGTTCTGCCATCCTGGGCCAAGCCTGGCTGGACCCCAGGAGGGCAGAAACCTGTCTGAGGGGTTGGCAGCAGCAGCAGCTGCAGTGAAACCCCGGGAAAGGCAGTTTGGCAGTGCCAGGGTCTGTGCTAGAGACCCGTGGGATCATGGGATTGCACCAACAATGCCAGGATGGCATGGAGGGGGCAATTCCATGATCTTAGACATGTTACATGGCCCTATTCGGAGTTACCATTGTGAAGCTACACATAGGTAGTGACCTATATGCAGTGCACGCGTGTAATGGTGTCCCCGCACTCACAATGTCCGGGGAATTGGCCCTGAACAATGTGGGGGCACCTTGGCTAGTGCCAGGGTGCCCACACACTAAGTGACTTAGCACCCAACCTTTACCAGGTAAAGGTTAGACATATAGGTGACTTATAAGTTACTTAAGTGCAGTGTAAAATGGCTGTGAAATAATGTGGACGTTATTTCACTCAGGCTGCAGTGGCAGGCCTGTGTAAGAATTGTCAGAGCTCCTTATGGGTGGCAAAAGAAATGCTGCAGCCCATAGGGATCTCCTGGAACCCCAATACCCTGGGTACCTCAGTACCATATACTAGGGAATTATAAGGGTGTTCCAGTATGCCAATGTAAATTGGTAAAATTGGTCACTAGCCTGTTAGTGACAATTTGTAAAGAGAGAGCATAACCAGTGAGGTTCTGGTTAGCAGAGCCTCAGTGAGACAGTTAGGCATCACACAGGGAACACATACCTAATGTTTCGCATTAGTTTTTTTTTTTTAAACGAAATTTTTGCTGTATTTTGGCTAATTTCTTGGTCTCCTTCAGGGGAACCCACAAAGTCTGGATACTTCTAGAATCCCTAGGATGTTGGAAAAAAAGGATGCAAATTTGTCATTGGTAGCTTATGTAGACAAAAAGTTAAAAGGGCCTAAGTGCGAACTGCCCCAAATAGCCAAAAAAGGATCAGCACAGGAGGGGAAAAGGCATGGCAGCGAAGGGGTTAAAAGAATTGTAGTGAGTGCAATGCACAGTGCTGCTTAATTGAAGTGACAGCTTGCAGTTCTGTTTTTTTTCCTACAATCTATATGATTGTTTTAACCCACTGTTCAAGGACGATTCTTTATACAGTGCATCATTTATGGTGTATAAAAGAAAGTGAGAACAGTAAAATGGGAAAATGAAATGCTTATTTATATTATTATATACTTTACAACACGACAAATATCTACTGATTTCTTTGAATTATTATTTTATGTATTGTTTAAATTGTACATTTATTTTGTAAGTTTTATTTATTGTAATACTAATTCATATTTATGTTCTTTCTCTTTTTATATAGATCAAGGGCACCATCTACTGGAGTAATGTAGTTTGCTAATTAAGGCCCATATTTATACTTGTTTAGCGCCGCATTTGCGTCACTTTTTTACGCAAAAGTGGCGCAAACTTACAAAATACAATTGTATTTTGTAAGTTTGCACTGCTTTTGCGTCAAAAAGCGGCGGAAATGCAGTGCTAAAAAAGTATAAATATGTGCCTAAGTTCTTTCAGTGTTGTTCATAGGATTACATTGCCAGGGTGTTCCAAAGTACAGTAAGGAAATAGACACCTGCTTTCAAATTCAGACCCTCACTTACACTCCCACACAGCCACTGATGCACCCACTCACACACCGATAGTGATAGTCACAAACCCAATCACATTCTGATATCCACACTAACTCATATATGATAACAGCAACTCAACACCTAGTCTCAAAATGATTGAACCACAAACACACCCAGCTACACACTAACACAGCCACTCACCCACAACCACACACCAAAACAACCAATCACCCACCCACACACCAGTACAGCCATTAACATACCCAGCCACACACTGATACAACCACTAAAATATCCAGACAGACACCAATACAGCCACTGACACATCCAGACACACACCAATAGGACATTTACTTACCCAGCATCACATTAATACAGCCACTTATAAATGCACCAACACACTGATACAGCCACTGTTACACCCAGTATACACTGATACAGCCACTCACACTCCTAGCCACACACTGATACAGCCACACATGCAGTCAGCCACAAACCTATACAGTCACTCAAACATCCAGCAACACACAGATACAGCTACTCACACAACTTCTCATACACTGATACAGCTAGTCAAATACCCACTCAAACACTCATACAACCACTGACACACCCAGCTACACACTGATACGACCACTGACACACTCAGCTACACATTGATGCAGCCACTCACACACCTAGCCAAACACTAGTACTGTCACTCATGCACCCAGTCACACTCCTACACAGCCAATCACACACCCACTCAGACACTGATACAGCCACTCACACTTCAAGCCACACACTGATACAACCACTGAAACACCCAGTCACAGACCAATACAGACACTGACACACCCAGACACACACTGATACAGACAATTACACAGTAATACTGCTAATGGCACACCCAACCACACAATAATGCCACTCAAACACCGAAGCACACATTGACACAGCCAGTGACACACCCAGGCATACACCAATATAGTCCCTCACACACTCAGCCACATATTAATACAGGTACTCACCCACCCATTCATACAGCAATACATGCACTTATACATTGATACAACCACTCACACACCCATTTACATACTGACACAGACAGTTACACACCAATTGACATAATAACACAGCTACTCACATACCCAGTCACACACCGATACAGTCATTCACACACCCACTCACACACCCACTATCACACTTATATAGCCACTCACACACCAGCTACACATTGATACAGCCACTCACACACCAATACAGTCATTAACACGCCCTTTCACTCACAGACCAGCCTCTCACAAACATAAGCACACCAATACAGCCACTCACTGCGCCACTCACACACTGATACAGCCAGTCACACACCAAACAATACACTGATACAGCCACTCACACACCCAGTCACACACAAATCCAGGCACTCACACACACACATTCGTATGTCTATACAGACACTCATATACCCACTCAAACACTGAAACAGCCTCTGACACACCCAGCCATACACTGATACAATCACACATCCAGTCACACACTGATACAGTCACTGACACACCCGGTCACACACTCATACAGTCACTCACACATCTAGCCACACACTGATACAGCCATGCATCCAGCAACTCACACACCCAGGCACACACCAATACAGCCACTCACACACCCACTCACTGACCCATACGGCCACTGACACACCCACTTATACACCCATACAGCTAGTCACACAGCCAGTCACACACAGATACAGCCACTGGCACACCCACTCACACACTGATACAACCACTGACACACCTGGTCACACACTCATACAGCCACTGAAATACCCACTGACACATACATACAGCCACTCACCCACCCATTCTCTCAACCACACACTAGTACTGCCACTCACACACCCAGGCACACCCATACAGCCAATCACGTACCCACTCAGACACCAATACAGTCATTCGCACACCCTGTCACACACTAATACAACCACTGACACATCCAGTTACAGACCAATACAGCCACTGACACACCCAGGCACACACTGATACACATCCACTGATACATCAATACAACTACTCACACACCCAGCCACACACTGATACAACCACTCACCAACACAGTGACACTCTGATACAGCCACTATCACACCCATCATTACACTGATACAGCCACTCACACACCTAGCCACAAAGTGATATAGCCACACCTGCAGCCAGTAACACACCAACACAGTCAATCACACACTCAGCCGCAGACAGATACAGCAAATCATACAACTGCTCACACACTGATATACCTACTCACACACCCACTAACACAGTGATACAAACACTGACACGCCCAGCTATTCTCTAGTACAGCCACTCACACACAAAGTCACACACAGGGACAACCACTCACACACCCAGGTACACACCTATGTAGGCACTCATAAACCCACTTACACACCAATACACCCACCCACTCACACACACACCGACACACACAGTGATGCAGGCACTCACACACCCATCTACACACCAATAAAGCAACCTATATACCCAGTCACATACTGATATAACCACTGAGACACCAAGCTACACACTGATACAGCCACTCACACACCCACTTACACACTGATACAGACACTTACATATCTAGTCACACATCAATACAGCTACTGGCACACCCAACCACACACCAATAAAACCACTCAAACACCCAGGAAAATATTGATACAGTCAGTGGTACACCCCGGCATACACCAATACACCCACTCACACACCCAGCCACACATCAATACAGGCACTCACACACCCATTCATACATCAGTACAAGCACTTATACACTGATACAACCACTCTCACACCCATTTACATACTGACACAGACAGTTACACACCCACTGACACAGCAATACAGCCACTCACAGCTATCCACAAACTGATACAGCCACTCCCACGCCCAGCCACACACCCATACAGTCAACCACACAACAAAACAGCCACTCACACACCCACTAACACACTGATACAGCCACTCATACACCAGTTACACACTGCTATAGCTACTTACACACTGATACTGCCACTGACACACCTACTCACACACACACACTCAAAGACCGATAAAGCCACTCATACACACACTTTCACACCAATACAGCCACTCACACACTGAACAACACACTGATACAGCCACTCACACAGCCAGTCACACACAAATACAGTCACACATCCACTCATACATCCACTACAAACCCAGCCACTCACACACCAATACAGCCACTCACACACCCAGGCACACACTGATACAGCATTTCACACATCCACTCACTGACCATTACAGTCACTCAGACACACTCATACACCCATTCAGCCACTGTGGATACAGCCACTCACACACCCAGTCACACACCAATACAGCCAATCACACACCCACTTGCACACTGATACAGTCACTGACACACTCATTCACACACTAATACAGCTACCCACACCCATTCACACCCCCATGCAACCACTCACACACCCAGCCATACAGCGATACAGCCACTCATACAGCCAATCATGCACATCAACAGCCACTCACACACCCACTCACACACCAAGACAGCCACTCACACACCCACTCACACACGAATACAGTCACTGACACACCCAGTCACACACTCATACAACCATCTACACATTCACTCACAGATACAGCCCCTCACCCACCCACCCATACACCCATATAGGCCCTCACACAGCCAGCCATAAACCAATACAGCCACTCACACAGCCACTCATGCACCAATACAGCTACTCATGCACCCACTCACACAACAATACAGAGACTCCTATGCCCAGTCACACACTGATACAGCAACTTACACACCCACTCACACACCAAAACAGTGTCATACACCTAGTCACACAATGATACGCACACTCAGGTATCCACTCACACACTGATTTAGCAACTCACACACCCATTCATACACTGATACAGCCACTAACACACCCAGCCACACACCCACAGAGATACTCACACACCCGTACCACAACTCACAAACCCATCCAAACACTAAAACACTTATTCAAACTAACATATCCATAAACATATAGCAACAGGTATTCAGAAATTCACAAACATATAATATGTAGTTTTTATTTCCTTAAACTAAAAAAGGCACTTCTAACAAGAACCTTTTTTTTTATTTTGGAACTTTTTTTCTTAACAGCAACTATAGAAAATAAACTTCAGAAACAAAATGCACAAAACTTGTGCAACATTTTTTTTTTCTAAAAATACATTTTAACAACAGTGTCTTTTTAAAGCATTTACCAGAGCAGGAAAAGACTGTTCCCCAATAGTGATTACTTTCTTGCACCCTGATTAAAATGTTCCAACTTTCAACAGTTTTGGAATCAGAGTTGGCAGATTTGATGTTACTGCAGCAGGCACCCGGGACCCCAGGAGCTAACTTCACCGTCACCTGAGGTTGAGATACGCCCTTGCCATGCTCTGCTAATTACCCCAGATATTGCATCACTCATGACATCTTCTATGACATCATTGATAATATCTCTGTAACATTTGCAGTAAAATTATTGAAGAGAAAACTGTGCATGGCAGACTGCGAGCTATATTTACCTTCTAGTTATTTGAAATAACTCTGACAGCTGAATTTCTATGGTATTATGTGTGTAAATTCAGAACCCAACTGTAACGTCCCTCTAACCTTTGAGATTTTTCAGTGAAAAGATATATACCTATATATATATATATATATATATATATATATATATATATATATATGTATATATATATATATATATATATATGTTAAAAATGCTAAAAACAACATGCAAGGGGACTACCTTTGTCCAAGAATAAAACCAAAACAAATCGTGCTCCTGGTACTGCAGTACTCTAGTGAATCCGGAGCAGCCATTCTATGATGTAGTGAGGTACTCCTACTCGAGTCCCCTCTCAAGAGTGACACCCATGGTAGTGTGTTACTGTGCAAGCATCATCGACTGAAGCTTGCACGGTCCAAAGCTACCATAGGTTTGATGTTTGGGAGGCCGAACTGGAGTAATAGGAAACAATAAAGATAAATAAATAAATGTGACTTGGGGTTCGTCTGGAATGAATGTCTGTGGGGTGTTTGCCGACCACAGTGGGTTGGTTTCAGGGCCTGCCCAGAGGCCAGGCTCTGCAGCCAAAGGCTGCTTACAGCTAAGTGGTTGGCTGCCTGCATGGGGGTTGAGTCCTGTGGCCAACAACCCCCTAGCACTGCCAGTGAGCAGCAGGGGTTTGTCGTCCAAAGGTGTTTGGCACAGGACCTGGTTGGATGCCAGGACCTGTGACCATCTCCATGCTGAAGACTGTGAAAAGTGTGAGGTTGGCCACCTCTGGGTTTGGTGTGATGTTCTTCTTCTGATAGGCACCTCAGGGGGTTTTACACGGGTTTTACACAGGTTTTACACAGGGTTACAGACTACTTGCTGACTGCAGGGGCACTAAGCATGTGGGATTGGTTCAGGACTGGCTAACATGTTAGGTAATGTTAGCAAATAACTGAGGAAAATTACTTAATATCTAATCAGTCTGGAGCTTTAACTTCTTGTGGTGTGTTTGATGACTGGAATAGATGAGAAAGGAAAATCCATAGTAAAACTGAAGTAGCTCACCCCCCTGCTCTCAATATTCTTTGGAAAGTCATAACAAAATATAGGAGAGGAGCTTAGTGTTTACAGTGGGATCGTGCTCATTCTATGAAGTTAATATGCTTTGGAGACACGTGTCGGGAAGCTCCAAAATATTCTATCTCAAGACTTCTTTACTTTCCGCTTTTACGTTCTATAAAAATGGAACTGAACTTTTGTGGAACCCCTTGAAAACAACCTTTAAAAAGAGTGTGAAAAGTAGACTACTGATAGGCCTCTCGAAGTAGTTAGATTTTGTGTTAAAAAGTGGACCGAAAACTCACTCTGCACCTTAGATGTTCACTGACAATGACTAACGTATATTAGTACTACATCTGAAGATCTGAAGAAGTAGAAATGGCAGTTAAACACTGGGAAAAGTATGTGAAATATCCTGTTAGTAACCTGTAAAAACATGCAAATTAGGTCTGAAATTAGACCTGAAAAATATTGAATACCATTTAATGTGTAGGCACCTACAGAGCTTTAACTTCTTGTGGTTTGTGTGATAACTGGAGTAGGTAATAAAGCTGAATCCACACTGAAACTCAAGGGGGTATTGGCCACAGGACTCAACCCCCAAGTTGGTTGCTCCTTCTTGAAACATAGGTGTCTGAAAACTCATGGTCGAAAAGAGCAGATCAGCAGAGGGTTTAAGATGGGAAAGTGGGTGTTGTACAAAGCCAGCATGGTTTGCAGTTGAATGTGAGGCATCTAAAAAATATTGCATCTAGAGACTTTACTTTGCTCTCCTATATCCTAATGAAGACACTGGAGCTCAACCTATGTGGAATCCTTTGGAAACACCCTTTTCAAAAAGTCAGAAATATGGGCTACTGGTTGGCCTACTGAAGTGCTGAGATTTGAATTTTGAATTTTGAATTTTGAATTTAGAAAGTGGACTGAAAACCTATGTTTTACCTTACTCATCCACTCACATGACTAAAGTACACATGTACTACATCTGTTAGTAATCTATGAGAGCTTGCAAAATTAACTCAAAAGTAGGTCTGCAAACGACTGAAATGACTTGATTGAAGTGGGTGGAAAATAATATCCAAACTGATAAAGCAGTACGTCACCCCTCTTTATTATGACATCCCCTTCAAAAGTGATGAAGGAATAGAGAAGATTAGTATAGGGTTTAAGGTGGATAAGTGTGCATTCTACAAAATGATTACATTTTGGCTTTGGTGTGTCAGGCAGCTCCAAACCTTTCCCTCAGGAGACGTGTTCAATTTCCTCTGTTATGTCCTAAAAAAAAATAAAGGTGGACACAAGTGGAACCCATGGAATCACAGTTCAGAAACTGTTCCAACATAGGCTGAATGTCGGCCTAGTGAAGAGATGATATTCATCATTAAAAACTGTTCATAATATAGTTTTCTATTGAATACAAATGTGGAATACAAGTTGGACATTTTAAAATATAGAAAGCACACTTTAACGCAATGAAAACTATGTGGAACAGTGTACTCCTACTAAACTCCTGAAAACATGTATAATGAAGTTTGAGAGTAGGTCAGTAAACTGCTGAAAAATATTTAATGTTCAATCAGCTCTAAAGCTTTTACTTCTTGTGGTGTGGGTGATGACTGGAGTAGGTGAAAATGAAAATCCAAAGTGAAAGTGAAGAATATTACCCTTTATTCTTACATCATCCATTTGAAAAATTAAAAGAAAACAGAGCAGAGCAGCATAGGGTTTAAAGTGCAAGAGTGTGCATTCTACAAAGTCAGTATGCTTTAGAGTTGGGTGTAAGACAGCACCAAAGTCTTCCATATGGGAGGAATTTTACTTTCTACTCATTTCCTGATAACAAAATTGGAGGTGAATGCACTTGGACACCTCTCAGAAACTCATTTTAGAAACTGTTGAAAATGTAGGCTGAATTTAGGCCCACCTAATGGGTGAGATTCACTTTTAGGAATTGCACAGAAAATTGACTTCACACTATAGTCGTCCACTGAATATGACTGCAGTGTACAAGTTGGACATCTGAAGATGTAGAAACAGCATTTTAAACTTGAGAAAACTATATGGATTAGTACATTAGTGACTCATGAAAG
The DNA here is from genome assembly GCF_031143425.1 of Pleurodeles waltl. Classification (NCBI taxonomy): domain Eukaryota; kingdom Metazoa; phylum Chordata; class Amphibia; order Caudata; family Salamandridae; genus Pleurodeles; species Pleurodeles waltl. Next base: position 768,484,164 of record NC_090447.1, on the reverse strand, counting down.
CATTTGAAATGAAGTTTCAGAGTTGGTAAGAAAGCCACTGTAGTAGGTTATACTGGTCACTAAAGTGCCATTTCCTTGATATGCTGCTATGCAAGTGGCTTGGGTCTATAGACTGGAGCAGGCCTTTAATGGCTGCTATAGTCCATTACAGCAGATTATGAGGGTGTATTAGGATGTTTCTGCTCTCATGGGACAGAATGTTCTAATAGAGTTCTAGCCACGGTAGGTGGGTATTAAGGGTATTACAGCCACTACAATCCCATTCCCTTGTTTTAGACCTACACTTTTAGTACAGTCGCTATCACTGAGTGGGCCTTTAGTAGCAAGTGTAGCCTGGTACAGCAGGCTGTAAATCTTATATTATCTCAGTGTTGTAGCCTGCTGTAGCTGGCTATTATGGTAAGTAAAGTACTGCTCTCTTGTTACAGGCCTTCACATTATGTTGACACTCTAAGAGTAGGCTGGGTCGTTATTGGTCAGTACAGTGCGTGGTGGTGGGATCTAGGGCTTTATTAACATCAAGAGACCAAAAATGCAAACAACAGACAGATTGTCTATGTATTAACCAATAAACGTGGGTCTAAAAAAGATCCTTTTTAAAAAATAAAAAATAAAAACTTTTTAATGTTATTGTAAATTATTTTGGGATTAAACTAACAATAGGAAAAACTGGAGTATTAACACATGCATCTGAAAAATAAAAATCTTATTTGAGCAGCGAACAGCCGGCCACTGGCTTCCGCACTTTGTTCACCAGCACAGATAACATTTGCACACTGCAAGCAGTACAATGTAACTTTCATATGGAGGGAATTCATTTCATGGGTCAGGGCAGTAGGAACATCAGCAGAAACAGTATCCCCTAGCTGGATACTGTATACTGGAGCAGGTGATGTGGCAGCTCCTTCATCCTCCTGAAATTTCCTCCTTGCTATGTTGAGTTGTGTGATATTCCAAGCATTGAGATGCTTTGGCATTCCTGAAGTACCAAATGAATATTTTGTCCAGTACCCATCAAATTCTCCTGAAGACAGAACTTGCAGGTGACCAGCCTTGCCAAGACATATTTTTCTCCAAGTAGTGCAGTAAAAAGGTCCCAATCAATGGACTATGGTGAGGTCTATGAGTCCTCCTGCTGTCACTGTTCTCCCAGAAACTGATTTTGCCTGTCTTCTTCTGCAGACACCATTTTTTTGGTTGAATCCCAAAATAAGTTGGCAAGTACAAAAAAACAGCAGAGAGTGGGAATGGTGTGAATATTCAGATGTGCTACCCCTAATAGCAGTAAGAGGGGAACTTCATGAGAATACATCAAAATTAAGATTTTAGAGAATGAGATGTAGTTTGACTGTGAGTCACATGTACTGGGTCAAGGTTTTAGGTACCTTGGTGTACCATGGTACAACAAATACCTAAAAATGCAGACATGTTTCTAAAAACTACAAGGCATTTTCCTTGCTTGTACCTGCGAGGAAACCCACAGGTTCGGATTTTAAATAAAAGTATACACAACTTTGTTCTACTGAAATAATTTATTGTGTAGTCAACTCTAGAGCTTTAACTGCATGTGGCATGAGTGATGGCTGTGGGATGGACTTCAATTAACCCTGGTTTGATCCATCTTGTGGCAGGCACTAGGCCCAGCCACACAATGGGGTAGCATTTTTATCGGGGCAAGTGGGGGGGCGATGGCTTGCAGGAATTGTGTAGATCCCTGCACATTCCCAAAGTTCATGTCACACAAAATGCAAGAAGAATGTGGGATTTCTCCACACTGCATTTTGGGAGACTTGGGGGAAAACTGGGTGGTAGAAAATTGATGGCTTACCGCTGATTCCAGAACTTTCCCTCATATAAATGTGAGGGAAATGTGTTTTTTCAGACATAGTTTGAGGTTTGCAAGGGCTTCTGGATAAAAGAAAAAACCTAGTGAGAGGCATGCAAGTCACACCACCCTGCACTCCCTCAGGTTTCTAGTTTTCAGAACTGTGCAGTGGTAGGTTTCCCTAGGTACCCTCTCAGCTAGCGTCCAAAATCCAAAGCTACCCGAATTGCAAAAAAGAGATTCCTTTCAGTGGAAATATTTGATATCTCCATTTTACGTTTCCATCCCCTTCCTACTGCGTGCACTAGGTCCATCCACAAAAGTGAGATACCATTTTTATCCAGAGTCTTGGGGAAATGGGAAAGGTACGAAACTTGTGGCTCACTGCGGATTATCAAACTTTTCATCACACAGATGACTTTTGGCCAACTTTGAGGTGTGCAAGGGCTTTGGTGTAAAAAAAAACCTGGTGAAAGCCATGCAATTCACACCACCCCAGATTCTCCCAGATATCTGTTTTTCAGAAGTGTTCAGGTATGGTTGGTTTCCCTGGGTGCTGGCTGAGCTAAAGTCCACTGTCACCACCAGAAGTAAGTTTATGGATGGAGAAATTTGGTATGTATATGTTGTGTTTTGAGTCTTTTCCTATTACAGGTGCTAGCCCCTCTGCCCCCACACAAGTGAGGTAACATTTTCATTGGAAGATGTTGGGGAATGCTGAGTGGTAAGAAATTTGTGGCACCCTACATATTTCAGAAGTTTCACTCACAGAAATGTTTGTTTTCATGCACAGTTTGAGATTTGAAAGAGCTTTTGGGTACAAACATTTTATTAGAACTACAGAAGTCACACCACCCTGGATACCTAAGGGTGTCCAGTTTTCAGAAATTTCTGGAAAAAGTAGGTTTCCCCGGGTGGCGGCTAAGCTAGGGCCCAAAACTTGCAACTACTTTTATTGTAAGAAAAGCATGGATTGCACAGGTTAAACATGATGCCCCTGGTCAAATTTTGGGGAGCACTGCGTTTCAGGTGCTAGGCCCAGCTCATTTTGAGTGGAAGGTGTGTGGGAAGACAGACTAAGAGAACATTTGTTATTAACAATTAGATGTCCCTGCATTTGTACCTTCACTATTGAAGGAGGAAGACATTTTTTAAAATACCTTTGAATCAAATTGTAGCCTGGACACATACAAATTCAGAGATGTACAAATATCTACTGCACCTATACTCCGGATCTGGCTGTACATTTCAGAAAACTTCATAGGTTTGCCTCATACTCATTTTTATCTCTTTATATTTTACAATTTGAATTTTCCTATAAACTGTGTAAAACCATTGTAAGGGGTAGCTCAGTTGTTAACTCTGCATACCTCGGCTTCTTGGAGACACTCATTCTATATCCAGGTGACCAGAAGTGTCAGCAAACATACCGGTGTATTGTTTTTGTAAATCCGCAATTGTTAAAAGAAGTTATAGATGAAAATGTTGTCACAAATTGTATATCTTTTTATTTCAACAGTTAGATTCTCTGGGAAAATCTTCAGGGATTTACTCAAATTATCCCTTGCTGAATTCAGAATCTTGCATACTTTTCAGAAATGTATGGTTTACTGGCATCACGCATGTGGTTCACTCCCGTTTCCATCACAAACTGGAATATAGTTGAAAGAATGAAAATTAGGAAAAATTGGCTACTTCTTCAAAAATGCCAAATCAAATAATTGTTTTTTGATACAGCTCTGCATGTTACTGAAAGCTGGGAACATGGTGAATTTAGCAAAGTAACATGTTTTCCATTTATTATTAGAAAAACACAAAGTTTAGCTTTATTCTTGCAATTTTCTCAGTCTGCTCCAGGGGAATTCACAAACCCTGGGAACCTTTAGAATTTCCATGATGTTGGAAATAAAGGTCACAAATTTGGTGTGGATAACTTAAGTAAAAACAAGGTTATGGAGGCCTAAGCGTGAAGTACCTCATATAGCCAAAAACGGGCTCAGTACTGGGTTGGAAAGCCTCAACCGTGAAGGGGTTAACGTTGAAATGTATTTCCAGCAGCATACTTTACCTTTTGCTGTTAACAGAGATGCACAATGCAAATGAAGTAAAAGAAGGTACACTAGTGCCAAAGGAATTAGTGTCAAGAAGCAAATAATATATATATATATATATATATATATATATATATATATATATATATATATATATATATATATATATATATATATATATATATATACATCAAGTGTTACAAAGAAAACCTCCAGCTTCTGTGTATGAGTGGCAGTGAAGTAAAATCTGTAACATATTACGAGAATCAATTAAGAAACTCAGGTTTTTCTATTACAAGTGTAGCAGGGGAACTGCAAAGCAGAAACTTGAACCTCTTCAAAGTTGTGATCCATAACTAGTTGGGAAACTTTCAAATTTTCAAGGACATTCATTGACTTGCTTTACAAAACAGGTGTGTGACAGTAAATTGCCATCATACTCGGATCTGTGAGTTCATATTGCTAAAATTTGCAGTCTAGTCACAAAGTTTTACTTCAAGAAAAGTCCACTGCTTTATCTAAAAGCAATGAATAGTGCACATGGGACACACTCTGTTGTAACAAGTATGTCAAAGAAAATTCAAAAGGCATACCTTGGGCCCGAAAGAGAGAATGAATAAAATGAAGTACAAGTGGAGGTTTCCAATCATAGAACCACTAAAGAGATAATGTCACACGGTTTTAGGAAACAACAGCAGACATTCCAAGGAAGATATGTGTTTTTTCCACAGTACAAACCACAAGGCATAGACTAAAAAAGTATATGTCAAAGGCAATATTAAATACAGAGTTGTTGAAAAGTGCTTTAACCTTGGACATTACCTAATAGCTGAGGAATGGTTTGATTTGTGTGTCAACCACATTGTTTGCAAAAACTGTGTTAGTAAACTGGATGATAATAAAATGCTTGTGAGAGACATTCATGACCTTAGAGATCTTTCCCTTTCCCAGCTGAATGTTTTTGACAGCATTGTCATCCAAGCTATGCACCCTTTTCAAGCTCTAGTTTGCATGCAGCCAAAAACTGCAACGTAACATCCAAAGAAATGACTGAAGGGCCTGAAAGGGAAACTAGTACATCCTCCATTAGTCTTGAAGAAGAGCATTGAGATACTAAGAAATTGAAGACTACTAGTGGTTGTAGTGAATGGTGTGCCAACAAAGGAAAGAAAAAGTTGGAAACAAATTGTTAACTTACATAATGTGGGAAGAAAGCACTACTATACATGAAAGCATTACAAAGGTGTGGACACAGAGTATCATTTGTTTTCACTTTTCACACAGCCTTCGAAGTATAGAGAGATTGGTTAGTTTCAATTGTAGATTCTGCTAATGTAGAAGGCATCTATGAGCGCCTCAGTATTCACCCACTACACTCTGGGGATGCCATGGGTGATGCTTTGGATTTGTATCAAATGTACCAGGCACAATGGCAGCTAGTTAGTGTGTGGGAAAATTGTTTAGAAGCTCTTTATCTTCCACTTCTCTTCCCTACAGGAGAAGGAGGTTGGTATGATTATCATGGAGTACAGCTACCTGCTTCTGAGTATAGGTCAACTAGACTTTAGTCTGAAGATCTAAGACTTAGACAGAACACTGATTATCTTTTCCATCTTCTACTTGAAAGTGCACTGGCTTTTGCATGTTGCGCTGTAGCAGATATTCTCAAAACAGGCCCATGATTCCTTAACATGAGTGTCAGAGAAAGGTTTGGTTCAGATGAAATGAGTGAAACCTCATGAATCTCATGGCATGTCAACATGGTACAAATAAGTACTGGTTCTGTTGGCATGCTGAGGTAAACTACATGATGCATGATTTAGGTGCACCTATTTGGTTTGTAACTTTCATTTACACAGAGTATGCTGCAATGATCTCCATAAGTTTCTCAGGCTAGCTAACTCAAATGTTAATCTCAATTTTAAGAGACCTGCAGAATAATGTTCCTTCGTTTCAGCAAGTGTCTGTAGGCACTTCAGCCATAGGTTTCAAGCCATTCTGCACTTCATGTGCCAGTTACCAAGCTGAAAAGAAATCAAAGAGTTATAGTACATACTTCACTGTAAATTATTTTGCGTGTCAATTGCCCTGCCTCCACATGCTTTATCCTATTGAAAACAATGCAAAAATACCCTACTTTCCTCCCCCTGACGTCACATGGATGGTGGTAGAGGCAACTCTATCTTCTCACCTGGACCACCGCATTGACATTCTTCTATGTCTACCAGAATACTGACTACCCCAGTGTATTACATTTTCGACCTCAGGACTCTGTTAGCTGTCATCTAGCCAGCCTCCAACGGTTTAAAAGAAGAAAACAAATCTTCCAACATTGTCCTTGCTTTACAGGGCAGTCTTTAAAAACGATCTCCATATCTTTATCTCACTTTTAAACTTACAGTAAACACCTTAGAAGAACCGTATACAAGACGATGCTCCCTGCCCACCTATATCGGAACAGAAAAATTTACAGATAATCCCAACCGCTCACCAAGTTCTGAAAGATGTTTAAAAGTTGTTAAAAATGTTGTACTTACTACTATCTCCGCTATAAAATGGTTACTGTCTTACTTAACTCTACCTCAAATGAATTTCAAAATCTTCTCTCTGATCTGTTATATCGGCTTGATCTATTACCGTTCCATTGTTCTTATTCTCTCTGAATTTCAAGTGTCTCTAAATGACTGTGAAGAGTGTTATACTAAATGCATAGTAATGAAAATGAAATAAGTTTACAGGCACATTTGCTCTTTCAGATCCTCCTTGCTTTTTCCTTTTCCGATCCCAAAATTCACGTTTTCATACAGGGAGTGCAGAATTATTAGGCAAGTTGTATTTTTGAGGATTAATTTTATTATTGAACAACAACCATGTTCTCAATGAACCCAAAAAACTCATTAATATCAAAGCTGAATATTTTTGGAAGTAGTTTTTAGTTTGTTTTTAGTTTTAGCTATGTTAGGGGGATATCTGTGTGTGCAGGTGACTATTACTGTGCATAATTATTAGGCAACTTAACAAAAAAAAATATATACCCATTTCAATTATTTATTATTACCAGTGAAACCAATATAACATCTCAACATTCACAAATATACATTTCTGACATTCAAAAACAAAACAAAAACAAATCAGTGACCAATATAGCCACCTTTCTTTGCAAGGACACTCAAAAGCCTGCCATCCATGGATTCTGTCAGTGTTTTGATCTGTTCACCATAAACATTGCGTGCAGCAGCAACCACAGCCTCCCAGACACTGTTCAGAGAGGTGTACTGTTTTCCCTCCTTGTAAATCTCACATTTGATGATGGACCACAGGTTCTCAATGGGGTTCAGATCAGGTGAACAAGGAGGCCATGTCATTAGATTTCCTTCTTTTATACCCTTTCTTGCCAGCCACGCTGTGGAGTACTTGGACGCGTGTGATGGAGCATGGTCCTGCATGAAAATCATGTTTTTCTTGAAGGATGCAGACTTCTTCCTGTACCACTGCTTGAAGAAGGTGTCTTCCAGGAACTGGCAGTAGGACTGGGAGTTGAGCTTGACTCCATCCTCAACCCGAAAAGGCCCCACAAGCTCATCTTTGATGATACCAGCCCAAACCAGTACTCCACCTCCACCTTGCTGGCGTCTGAGTCGGACTGGAGCTCTCTGCCCTTTACCAATCCAGCCACGGGCCCATCCATCTGGCCCATCAAGACTCACTCTCATTTCATCAGTCCATAAAACCTTAGAAAAATCAGTCTTGAGATATTTCTTGGCCCAGTCTTGACGTTTCAGCTTGTGTGTCTTGTTCAGTGGTGGTCGTCTTTCAACCTTTCTTACCTTGGCCATGTCTCTGAGTATTGCACACCTTGTGCTTTTGGGCACTCCAGTGATGTTGCAGCTCTGAAATATGGCCAAACTGGTGGCAAGTGGCATCGTGGCAGCTGCACGCTTGACTTTTCTCAGTTCATGGGCAGTTATTTTGCGCCTTGGTTTTTCCACACGCTTCTTGCGACCCTGTTGACTATTTTGAATGAAACGCTTGATTGTTCGATGATCACGCTTCAGAAGCTTTGCAATTTTAAGAGTGCTGCATCCCTCTGCAAGATATCTCACTATTTTTGACTTTTCTGAGCATGTCAAGTCCTTCTTTTGACCCATTTTGCCAAAGGAAAGGAAGTTGCCTAATAATTATGCACACCTGATATAGGGTGTTGATGTCATTAGACCACACCCCTTCTCATTACAGAGATGCACATCACCTAATATGCTTAATTGGTAGTAGGCTTTCGAGCCTATACAGCTTGGAGTAAGACAACATGCATAAAGAGGATGATGTGGTCAAAATACTCATTTGCCTAATAATTCTGCACTCCCTGTATTCTGAATGTTATTTCTCAGTGGAAGTTACTACCCATGGAAACAGTCTTCCTGCGATTTCCGAATCATCACCAACGACTTAGCTTTTCAAAACAACGTAAGTCTTTCCTTTTCAGCAGCTAATATTGATTCTTGTCTTCGTATCTCTACCCTGTGTTTTGTGTTCAGAACAAGGTGATCTTAGTGCAGCAATGTGATATATCAGATTGAAAATCAATAAGGCATCTTCTCTTCTCATAGTAAGCGCCTAGAAGACAGTCAATATGGCATTTTCCTCAACACAAATAAGGACAATGTACTTACCTTTCCAAATAAATATTTTGACATCCAAGAAACACCAATTTTTTCAAAGTTGTTTTCAATTATCCTTTTGCTAAGGATTATTACTGGTGAGCACCAAGAATCTCACTAAACAAACATTTGTGAACTCAATAGATCTCCCCTGTGGCAAGACTTATGACTTTGCCAGTTTGTTTCCCCCTTATCTGGCAGCTGCATCTGTGAATGCAAGGCAGGCATCTTTATATTTAGTTTATAACTAACAAAAGAATTCCAAGATAATTGTTGTACATGCCACACACGTCGACATGTGGAATGCTTCCCCTTACAGTTAAAATAGTTTTGAGCAAGCTTATGAGAAAGTCTTCCAAGATGGCCAGCACCAGAATGATTTTTTTAAGCTTTATGGAAAACTATTTCAAAATGGTTGCCATATGTGCGCATCCATGAGTCGGAAAGGTGGTCATTTTGGAAAGCTCTTTCGTAAGCGTAAGAAAGAGCATTCCAAGATGGCACGGGTGGCCATCTTGGAATAGTTTAAAATATTTAAAGATGTCCATCCGCCACTGGATTAGTTGTGGGCGGTGGACAAATCACAATGGAGGAAGTGTGCAATGAACGGTGTTAATTTGTAAATAATGAGAACATGAAAACAAGAGAACAGTGTGGAAAAGGGGGGAAGCAGGGAGAAGAAAGAGAAATAGAGAGAAAGAGAAGTTGAAGATAACCGTCCCTCATGTATTTTGGTGGTAGGTCCTGATATCAGCAGCCAAAAAATTCAGCTTATCCAATCCAAACACAGTGACATGAAATTCTCCTTATGTGGGACAAAAGAATATGGATTAAACTCATTTAGTCAGAAGAAGGGAATTAAAATGAGAAAACCATAGAATCAGAAGAAAGAGGCACACCTAAAGGTCACTGTATGTCTATATTAGAGTAAATGGGTCTGTTTCCAACAGTTAGCTAATTCTGTCTTTAAATAGGATTTAAAACAAGTGGAACAGAATTGCCTCAGTAATAAAAAAGAGCCTGCACCGTGTGCAAGGAAATCTCCAGCAATAGACTCAGATACATTGCCAAATAATTGCACAATTAAAACTTCCAGTTAGAAAGAGTCAAAAACTCTTCAGAAGCATTTGTTTTGGCACGCCGTGCAATATTTGCCTGATTCAAATAAAATGTAATCAAACAAGGCCTCATTAACAGTGCTCCTGTACTTATGAGGTAACTCCACTGATCACCTGTGATTAACCTCGACACCTCATCTGCTGAAAGCAGTTGAAATGTCTATGTGATCCTCTGGGAACAAATGAAGAATTACTATGGTAATAAGGTGCAGAATTACAACTTCCCCTTCCTTGATTCGTAAGTTCTGAGGATACCGTCAGGATAAACCTTTTAATCTCCTTTTATGCCCCCTGGAACTTCCCCCAAATCAGCGATCCCCAGCTATTGGTAGCATCGGGGGCAGAGACAGATACCGGGATACCTAGCCTGATACTGGTGCATTCTTATGGTCTTCATTCTCGTTTTAAAAAGTAGACTAATGCAGCTCCACTCTGTTGAGGCAGCGCAAGCGTGCTGGGGATTGTTAATTGAGAAATGTAGGAGGTTAACATTTAAAATGGGTTCCTCCCCAAATAAAAAGTGACAATTTTATTGGGAGGAAAAGGGTTTTATTGTATAGTTCCTTGCTTTATGGGTGAAGCCTGCCCGAGGACACTATAGCCAGGTCTCAGTGCTTCTCCCAGACCCGCGGCCCTATGCCTGGTGAGTGACAGCAATAGTTCCGAGCATGCCTCAGGCGATATTCTTTCAAATAGTCATAGAAACTGCTTGATGTTAATTAATACATTATAAGAGTGTGCACTGCGAGGACAGTTTGCTCCAGAATACCACTGAGGACTCTTTACAAGGGTACTAGAAACACCAGATGTTTACATTACAATTCAGAGCCAGGCAGAATGTATGCTGCCTGTGGCTGATTCAGTGGTTGACTGTCAGGACGCAGGTAGTGGCTGTGTTGCACAGTGCACCTTGTTGGTGGCAGAGTCGATTACTCTAGTCTGTCCTCTAAATCTTCAGGTAGGAGGAAATGAGTAGGACTTTAACAAGAGGAGGCTAGGGCTTGATTAAGGAATAGTGCCTTCTCACACCAAAGTCTGAATGGAGCATAATACCAAGCTGACGTTTAACACAAGGTAGTCTATTTTATCTGGATACTAGGGGTCTTGAAAAACACAGTAGCAATCCCCAATCTAGGAATTCCCATTTTAACGCGAGAACACTGAAACAGAAATTCAACACAAGTAAAAATTATGGGACACTGAAGAAGACTTACAATGGCCTTGGTTCCAATAAATGCCTAAACAAGTAAAACTGAATAAAAATGCCCACAGGCTTGTAGGCAGAGACATACTGTGTGCATGTGAAAACAGAAGCACCCTTACTAGGAGAGCTACAGCAGTTAGGTAGGACAGCAATGGTGAATCAAGCATCCTGCAGGTAATCATATATGCATTGGATATATGTACATGCAATATATGTCAATTATGTTCATATCCTTACCCGTTGCTTTTGCCAGTGCTGGAGTTGTCAGACTTTTCATTTTAGCTGTAAAAAAATGTTAAAAGCAGGTTAGTACCAACCAGTCCATTACACGACACTCCATTTTGGAATTTGTGGGTTTTCTTTTTCTACAAGTTATATTGTCGTTTAGGTGGTGGGCTACATGTGAATTTGACCACCATGCACATTATTTCTTTGTCTTCTTTTTGTTCTGCCAACCAGGGATGGGAATAGTGGATTAACTGTGAGTGTCATGTAGTGACACAGTTGCTTGTGCTTGCTTATTCAAAATACCAACAAAGCTAACAATTGATCCCGTCCTGACAGTCCTATAGATAGCATACAAATGTTGCCCTGAGATTGTACTAAATGGTCATAAATCAACACAAAATACTCCTCCACCAGTCATAATGGAGCTGCCTGAAATCTTTGAAAACAGGCGATGGCAACGATAGTTACTGGTTTTATTGAAAAACATTTGAAGAAGGAGGATATTGGGTTATGTTTTTATTTAGCTGAAAGATACATTTGAATTGTAAAAGAAACGCATATCTGATCGCTTTGGAACACAAACAATAACATGGAATTTTAAGATTATTGTTTGAAGGGAATAGAAAATACATTTAGTTGTATTTTTGGATTACAATATTACTTTGGTAGGAATTTGTTTACCGTCATTGTACAAATATTGTAATAGGCAATAGCATAAAGTTATTAAAGTATAAAAAGAGCAGTGCAAGAGTGTTGGGGCACCAGTAAGAATTGCCTGGAGTGGTGTCCCCACGTGCATGTACATGTTCTGGTATTTTCTGGGCCAGAAATACTGGGACCAGTCACTACAATCAGGAATCCACCTGGAGTGATATATGTCCCAGACCACTACGAATGGTTCAGTGTTTCTGGCTCAAAAGTACTAGATCAGGAATAACAGACCCAGTTTTATTGGGTGGCGGTCTGGATCTAGCCAGTTATTCAGAATTTCGCAGAGTTCACCTCGCAGCCCAGATCCACCTCCGATAAAACTATGGCTGAAATTCAGTGGCTGCAAACAGAGGCACGACCTATCACCACCCACAATCGTCAGTCACACTGGGCAGCAGGCAATTATCCTCCAGCCAGGTCTCAGGCTGACATGGCCAACAATGGCCTACTCACCCACTGACCAGTATCGATCCGACTCTCTGCCACTTACTACCTCTTCGGAGAAGAGCGTTACATTCTCTAAAATTGGGCACTACCTGCACAAATGGACCTAGTAATTCTGGGACCAGCATGTTATTCCTGCTTCTAGGACGTTTAACTGGTGATCCTTATTAACCCATGCAGAGATCTCATCTCCAATCGGTAATTCTAACATAGTATCTGCCTACAGCGTTCACAGAGCTTTCGTAATGGGGCCCTTGATGTTAGTATGAATGTGTTAGTTGTCTTTAGTTATTTTTCAAAGGTAGTTTGAAGTGTTATTAAATGCTGAAACTAATAGAACTGTAGTTTAATTTCTTTAGTGTTAATGTATTGAGGTAGAGAGTGGTTGTTGTGAGAGTGTTGATGTGTTAATAGGTTTTGGTGTGTATGTGTGTACATGGCACTTCTATAGCACAAACTGAGCTCCAAGGTAACGGTGCTCTATGCAGGGTGAAAGATGAACATCAATTCAGCGATTACGAGGAGAGAAGCTGGGCTGTTTGCAGTTGATGCAATTTGATGTAGTGTTCTTTAAAGAGGTGCATCTTCCGCTCTTTACTAAATTGGAGCAGAGCTGGTTACTTAACAATTACTGCAAAGTGCATTGTGAGTGTTTGTAAATTGTTATGCTCTGTGCTTGTTAGCTTGTAAAATATTCTGTGAATGTTAGTTTGTGTTTAAGTGTAAGAGTGGGATGTTAGAAAAGTGTGGTTGTTATGTGTGGGTTGTCTCAGTTAATGTAATAGGAAAGGGCCTTCTTCATGTTCATTCTTGTCTAATTGAACACAAACGTAACTTGTCACTTAAGGTCAGACCTAAGACAACCGAAAAGCAAAGGCAGAGGTAGGCTGGATATGGTAAGGTAGTTCGGGTAGGTTAGGTACAGGGGTAGATATGGTAGGTTAGTTAGTATGGGTAAAGTTATTGTATATTTGTTAAATAGGTCTAGTAGGTTAGGCACGTGTGATTTGCTAGGCTTGATGTGGTAAGTCAGTAGGTATGGTAGTTATGATGAGTATTATGGTAAGTAGGCATGGTAGGTACGTTTGGTAGGCGTTTATGACAGGACAAGTTGGTGTGGTAGGAAGCTGTGGTAGATATGTATATAGAAATCAAAGCACTGTAGCTAGATATGATAGGTACAATGCAGGACTTATGTGGAGTAGTTAAAAAGTTCTGAAATATAATAATGCAATTAGTGTGTTGTATATTGTATGCCTGTCCCACAAAAAATATTACTGAACAGGAACTACAATATTTACTTTAACACCACCTCTTCATCATTGTCATTGATCAGAATGATAAAATACTACAGTTTTATTAAGTTGTAAAAATGATGTGAACACACCGTACACGAAGCACTTATTTTTTGTACTCTATATTCAGAGTGCTTTATTCGACATTGCAGTACCATCAAAACTATTAAAAACATACGTGTACACATCCCTTTGTTGAACTAAAAAAATCCAGACACATATCAAATGATAACAAAATGAAACAAATGAATGTGAAAGACTGATTACAAAATAGCGTTGTGTTTTATCACAGTGGTTAAGGCATCCGAAAGGCAGCCCTTCATAAACAAAAGAGCCATAACCAGTATCGCCGTTTCAGCAAAATAAATATTTAAAAGACCACACACTGGTTCTCTATTTACAAACTACACATCATGTTGCACCTGCAGTCTAATAAAAGGAGAACTTTGTTCCACATCTCCTAAACCTAACAAAAGCACAAATGGGACAAAGTAGCCATCCAGAAATTGTCTGGCGAAAATGGATTGTCCACACAAGAAAACACATGAAAACCAATAGATAACAAGCATTGGCAAAGCCAACAGGTCTCATCTGTACAAGAGCTATAGGCTTTGGCAATGTGTTTTACCATGTTGTCCACCATTGTGGCTGCTGTTCAGCATGGGTAAAAGTTAGAGGTGTGGAGTGTCAGAGAGGAAGGGGGAGTAGAGTGTCACAGAGTGGATTTCTTTGAATGTCGTAGAGTGGAGTAGGAGGAGTAGAGTGTAGTAGAGTAGAGGGGAGTAGAGTTCAGTGGCTCGGTGGCAGAAAGTGTCATAGGATGGAGTGGAATAGGGTGGAGTGGGTTGGAATGGATTGAGGTAGTTGGGTGGATAGGATTTGGGTAGAATGGGGTGGATTGGATTGGGGTAGAGTGGGTTGAATTGAGTGGGGTGGATTGGAGGGGCGTTTATTGAAATGGGGTGAGGATGATGGGATCGGGGTAGATTAGATTGGATTGGGGTGGCTGGTCTGGATTGGAGCAATATGGTTGGGGTGAGGTGGATTGGGGTAGGGTGGATTGGATTGAAGTGGGGTGGATTGAAATGGAGTGAGGTGGATAGGATTGGGGTGGGTTTGAGTGGGGTGGATTATATTGAATTGGGGTGGGTGGCTTGAATTGGAGAGAGAAGGCTAGGGAGGAGTGACTGGGGAGGGATGGGCTGGATTGGAGTGAGGTGGATTAGATTGGGTTGGAGTGTGGTGGATTAGATTAGATTGGAGTGGGTGGGATGAGGTGGATTGGAGTGGGCTGGATGGATAGTAGTGGGGTGGGCTGGATGGATTGGAGTGGGGTGGACTGAACTGGGGTGGGGTGCATTGGATTAGGATAGAGTGGGTGGATTGGAGTAGGGTATGGTGGATTTGAGTGAGTGGGGGCGAGGTGGGGTGTATTATAGTAGGGTGGATTGGAGTGGGATGGATTGAAGTATGGTGGGGTGGATTGGACTGGGGTGTAGTGTGCTGCAGTGGGATGGATTGGATTGGGGTGGATTGGATTGGGGTGGTGTGGATTTAGGCTGGGGGTGTGTTGGATTGAGATGGATTGGAATGGGATGGATTGGAGTGGATTGTATGGTGGTGGGGTGGATTGGAGTGTGGTCGGGATGGCTGTAGAGGGGTGGACTGAACTGGGATGGGGTGGGGTGGATTAGAGTTGGGTGGATTGGAGTGGATTGGGTTTGATTGGGGTGGATGTAAGTGGGGTTGGTCGGATGGATGGGATTGGAGTTCGGTGGACTGATCTGGGATGGAGTTTGGTGGATGGGAGTAGAGTGGGGTGGACTTGAGTGGGGTTGAGTGGAGTGGATTGGAGTGGGGTGGGGTGGAATGGGCCGGAAGGGGTGGATTGGATTAGGGTGGGGTGGACTGGATTGGATTGGATTAGGGTGAGGCTGGTTGGATTTGGATGGGGTGGATTGGAGTGGGGTGAATTGGACTGGGCTGGACTGGGGTGGATTGGACTGGGATGGATTGCATTGAGGTGAGGTAGATTGGTTTTGCCTGGGGTGAAATGGATTTGTGTGGGGTGAATTGGACTGCAGTGCGGTGGACTGGAGTGGGGTGTATCAGACGAGTGTATCGGATTGAGGTGGGGTGAAGTGAAGTGGATTGGAGTGAGGTAGGGTGGATTAGGGTGTTATGGAGTAGATTGGATTGAGTGTGGTGGATTGATTGGGAAGGATTGGATAGGGGTGGGGTAGACTGGATTTGGGTGGGGTAGATTGGGGTGCAGTGGATTGGTGTGGATTGAGAGGGTGGGATGGATTGGAGTAGATTATGGTGGATTGAATTGGAGTGGGGTGGATTGGAGTGGGGTGAACTGGATTGGAGTGGAGTGGGGTGGATTGGAGTGGGGTCAATTGGATTGGTGTGGTGTGGATTGAGTGCATAAAGGCATACTGGACTGAAGTAGGGTAGATTAAGATGGTCTGAAGTGGGGTGGATTGGAATGGAGTAAGGTGGATTAATGTGGATTGTATTGGAGTGGGGTAGATTGGATTGGAGTGAGGTGGATTGGGTAGTGGTGGGCTTGATTGCAGTGGGATGGATTGGATTGGAGTGGGGTGGATTGCATTGTAGTGGGTAGGGTGGATTGGAGTGAGGTGGGTTCGATTGAAGTTGGGTGGGTTGTACTGGGGGGTAGTTTGGAGTAGGGTATGGTAGGTTGGATTGGAGTCTGTGGATTTGACTGGAGGAGGGTAGATAGGACTCAGGTGGGGTGAATTGGACATGGGTGGGGTGAATTGGACTGGAGTGGATTGGGGTGGGGTCGATTGGATCCAGGCGAGGTGTATTGGATTGGACAGGGGTGGATTGGATTGGTGGGGTATGGATTGGATTGGTGTGGGGTGAGGTGGACTGGATTGCAATGGAGTGGATTGGATTTGGATTGGAGTGGGGTGAATTGGGATGGAGTGGGGTGAGGTGAATTGAATTGGGATAAGGAGAGGTGTATTGGATTGGAGTGGGTTGGATTGGTTTGGATTAGAGTGGATTGTCGTGAGGCAGGATGGAGTGAGCAGGTTGTTTTGGATTAAACTGGGGCAGCTTGGAGTGGGGGAGATTGAAATGGATTGAAGTGGGGCTGGTTGTTTTGAATTGGAGTGGGGCAGATTGGTGCAGGACAAATTGTTTTGAATTGAATGGAGCAGACTGGATTGGGGCAGATTGTTTTGGATTGGAATGGGGCAGATTGGAGCGGGGCTGAATAGAGTGGGACAAATTGTTTTGTATTGGAGTGGGGAAGATTGAGGTGGGGCAGATTGGAGTGAAGTAGACTGAAGTGGGGCAGATTGTATTAGGGTGAATTGGAGTGGGGTGGATTGGATGGGAGAGGGGTAGACTGGAGTGGTGTGAATTGGGATGGAGTGGAGTAGGGTGAATTGGGATGGAGTGATGTGGATTGAGGTGCAGAGGATTGGAGTGGTTTGTATTAATTTGGGTTGGAATGGGGCAGATAGGAGTGGGAAGGATTGGATTACATGAGGTGGATTGATTGGAATGGGGTGTACTGATTTGGATTGGAATCGGGCAGATGGGAATGAGGCGGAGTGGAGCATATTTTTTTGGTTTGGAGTTGGGAAGATTTGAGTGGGACAGACTGTTTTGGATTGAAGTGGGGCAGATGGGAGCGGGCAGATTGCTTTGGATTAAAGTGGGGCAGAATGGAGTGAGGTGGACTTGAGTGGAACAGATTGTTTTGAATTGTAGTGGGGCAGATTGTTTTGGACTGCAGAGGGGCAGATTGTTTTCGATTGGAGTGCAGCAGTTTGCAGTGGGGCAGATTGTTTTGGACTCAGGCAGGTTAGAGGGGGCAGATTGTTTTGGATTGGAGTGGGGCTGATTGTTTTGGAGCCATGCAGATTGTTTTTGATTAGAGTGGGGCGAATTGGAATGGGGCAGATTAGATTGGAGAATGTTGGGAGGATTGGAGCCCGGTAGACTAGACTGGATTAGGGTGAGTGGTTTGGATTAGATTGGGATGCATTGGTGTGCAGTAAAGTGGGGTGGATTGCAGTGAATTGTAGTGGGGTGGATTGGAGTGGGGGTGGATTGAGGTGTACTGCATAAGTATGCGTTAAAGCATCATTTCAGAATTTACACATAATAAAGAAACAATGTCACTTTGCAATATTTTAAATAAATTAATCTTCATCTTTTGAGAAGAGTGCCCACCAGCAAAAACAAAAGAAAACATGAGTGGAAAGTGAGAAAAGATGACTGGCAAAATAAAAGAAGGTTAACTTTGAAAAACTAAAACTTTGCAATTTTGTTTGTACTGCTGGGCATATTTTTGCCAATCATAAACCTTCTTTTTGCAGGCACTAGAAGTTAAAAAGAACAAAATAGAACCTTGATCATGTTGGGAGCAGCGGAGGGAAATTCATTAAAATAAATCAATCAGTACTTGGTCCCTGCTACACACGGAGGAATTGAAATGATGCCAGGTCTGCCTTGACCAATTACACGGATGTAAAGTGCCAAGCAAACCAAGAAATGGGGAGTGACAGGCGAGTGATAAGACCTTTACTGTACACAGCAGGGTGTCGCGAGCAAGATGCAAGCGCTAGCGCACGCGCTTACAGGCTCGATCCTAAAAAGAGGCAAGTTCCATTCTTACTCTCATGCTGAACTTTTTTTTGAAGAATTGATAACATGAGGTCTCCAAGCAGCCAGCCACTGAAGCGATCTAAAAGTCATACCAAATGAGCAGCAGGGGGCAATACACAGCTATAAGAGAGACATCTGCTCCAATACGAAGAGAAACAATTAAATATTAAACAAGCTTTAGGCAGTAAGTGAAAACAAAATAATGGCGCTATGTATCAATCTTAAAATATGTATCAGCTTTCGGTGTGTACAAGGTCCTTTTAGAAATCATTAATTCTTAGGGGAGCGAACTTGTTTAATGTTTAACATATTTTCTAACTTTGGGTTTGTCAGTGGCGTAACGAAACTTGAGGCCCCCATCCCCCCGCCCCCTACAAAATGCATGGACGAGCCCCCCTGCGGACTTACTCAACAGCTCTCTCAGTTCTGGCTACTGTGTTCAGGGGCCCCCCTGAACCTCTCCCCCCATCACCCCCGCCCCCCCCCCCCCACCCCACCCAGAACCCGGTCCTCCGTTTCTCCCCGCACCGCGGAGTCTGCGAAAAAAATATCAAACAATAAATTACCAATTTTATGCAGTATCAAGCGGGTCAGGGAAGGGCAGAGAAAAGTTTCCACGCACAGCAAATGTATTTAATTCCAGATGGAAAAAGACTGTCAAAATAAAGTGCAGATTTAGAGTCTCCCTGCTCAAGCGGATTTTCCAGTGTGGAAATTCTGCTGGGTCTAGAGTTAGGGGCTCTGGACCGCAAAATCCTCACTTTACTCATAGTCTGGCTCTATCTCTGGGAAAACTAGATGTGTGAAGATCCAAAAGCGTTTTCCTTTGGAGAGGAAGCTAGGTAAAAATAGATTACGTTGATTATTGTGGATAGAGGCAAGGGAGACAATTCAAAAAGGACTCGGCGCACCAAACGTATCCTAAACCCTAAAAGTGTGAGCATAAAATAGTCCAATAAAGCTCCACAACCTAACCCTTAGATAAGGATTAGCAGAACTGAAATAGTGTAAAGGGCTCCTTCAGGGATAGAAAATCCGTCCGAATGATAGATTTTACACCATCATAGATTTTGGGGTTAGGAGCTGCTAAGGGGCATTATGAAGGAGTGGAGTGAACACACTAAATTTGTGAGTATTCAGAAACATTTGCGAGTTAGGTTCCTGACTAGATGCCCTTCCAGGGTATGAAAAAAATTAACAGGAGAGGGAGTTCTTCAGGTGAAAAAAAGATGTCTATGTGGCAAAATGAAAAGTTAAATGTGCAAATGCACGTGTCTAAATGATCTTTCGTGCTGATTTTTAATAAGTGGAACTCCTGCATCTGTAATTTTTAGGAAGTCACAGATATCCAAGAGTTCTCCTGGAAATCCTTTGTGACTCACCAAAAATTCAGAAAGGTACTCCAAACACAGGTGGAAATATACAGGAAAAGATTATCGACTTTTGCCTGCTGAATTCTGAGAATCGACCCGTAGGAGTACGACATTTCAGTCTGGAAAAAGTAAGATGTAATATTTGATATCACAACTTTAAGCAGAGCCATTTTATGTAGTGGAGCCCAGTGTACAACACCTTTACATAGTCTCACGCAAGAACACTGACACATGCTACTAAAAGAACAGGCCACCACCAATGGTCCCACTGCTAGAATGTGGAGGTGGGAACAGCTCGTAAATCTGAATATTGCTATAATCTCCTCAATGGAATATGTTCATTTTTTAACCCTGTTGATGGTAGGGCTGGTATTTCACTAAATGACACTAAATTACAAGAACATTTCCAAAGATAACCACCACCAACCAGGGGAAATGCAAAATGCTTTTGAGCCTGGTGAGCTGGAAATCGTTGCACCATTGCCGGAAAAGGCCTCACCCACAGCCTCCAGGGGAAAAAAAAGTATGGCAAACAAAGGTTGAACTCAATACACCAATAAAATCAAATGATTTATATGCCTTGCGTAATGCAATATATATTTCCAGCATTCCCTATGTAATGGACGAAACATTTTTAGATTACGGTGGTTTGTTTTGGGTGCAATAAGGATGACTGAGGGATACACTGAGTGGTTAATGTCCACTCATTTGGACAGGGGTTAAACTCTGGGATTATTTTAATTTGTAACACAGGGCCTGATCACTAGCAAGCTGGACTATGGAAATACATTCTACGTTGGCATCACCGCACATCTCACCAAGAAACTCCTGGTTATCTAAAATGCAGCAGCCAAGCTCATGCTCAAACCACCACTGTGCACCCACATCTCCACACAACTCATAGTACTCCACTGGCTCCCAGTCCACAAATGAGCTCTCTTCAAGCTCCTCATGCACACACTTACAAAGCCCTACACTGTCAAGTCCCAACATACCCAAACAGCTGCATCAGGTTTCATACCCTTACAAACATCCGCTCGGCCAGCATCATGCTCTCCCACATCCCCTACATCCAATTTGCCAAAGGCCGCAGGTGCATGTTCTGACAGCTGGCCCCAAAACCTGGAGCGACCTTCTTCTGTTCGTCAGAGCCGCCAGCACAGTGACCACTGTAAAGAGTAACACATTCAATATCAGGATACCCTTGAATGTAATTAATTACTTATAGAAGATCATTTGTGACAAGGCTTGGGAAAAAAGTAAATAACTGAACAGTTGAGGTGTAGAGTCCTAAAGGTTAAAGGGAGATTATTGTACATTCAGAAGGGAGCTTTTTATTATGAGGACTCACATTAATTAGCAGTGGCAAAGCCAATAGGTGTCCCTTTTTGATCTATTGGCTATGCCAATTTTGCTGTGGCAGAATGCATTTTGCTTTTGCTGTGTAATATTGGCAAATTAAAAACACTAAAACAAATAGTACAAAGATGCACCTGCTGTTGCCAGCAGTTACATTTTGTAGGTGGATGCATGTGTTAGCACACATGCGTGCATATGTAACGACGTGGGGGGACAGTTTCTTTTTTATTTAGTAATCTAAAAAAAAAGTGGATGCCTCTTAGATCTGCAAATACAAAGATTAAACTTTATGTGCACTAAAATACTTTTTAGCTAGTGGAGTTCCGGCAGCTAAGGGCAACTGCTGGGCACTCCTCAGTTTGGACTCAACCATATCTGCTTGTGTTCTGGTTCAGATTGGACATTGTCTGGCGGTTCAGGCTGAACTGCTCCCACTGGGGCTGGGTCAAGACCAATTTGTATATGGCTGGGTCCAAACCGAGGTGGCATGGTGTGAAAAATAAGGATGGACTAGTTGTGGCCCAAAGTATTTACCAGTGGCTAAGATTAATTCAAGCATTCCATCCATCACATTTTTCTGAACTTCAGTGTGAAGTCCAGTTAAGCTCCCAGCACTGCTTTGTTCTAATATGTCATTACAATCTGTTGTCAAGCACTTCAATGGCCCTTAAAGGCCCTTTTCTTGAGTCATTGTCCCAAGCCACAGGTGAGGGACTATTATGATCGAGAGGGCTCTTAACAACCAGGTGCAGCCTGATGCAGAAGAGTTATGATGCTAATAGAACATTTCACACACTGAAGATGGAACGTTCTGAAATAAACAGAAACAGAATGTTAAGATTGGAATGTTGGAGTACAATATCCATACCAACCATTATTTGGCCCTGAAAGCATTGTCTTCAGTAGATCTTCCAACAGTCCACTGATTTAATATAGCTTTATAGCCCTAGGGGTTGTTAAAGGCATTGAACTCAAGGTATACGCCTGAACGGCAGGCTAGGTCCTATAACAAGGGAGAAGGGCTTTAGCAACTGGTATAGCCCGGGCAGAAGGCTATTAGAACATTCTACTCACTGTGAGTACAGTGTTCTAAATGAAAAAGGGAGAAAAAGAAAGACAAATATTGGAATGCTGGAGCTGAAGGCTTATAGCAGCCATTATTAACTGGGAACAACTCCATTGTCTTCAACAGTGCTTAAGTTGGAGATAAAAAGATGCCGGTGCCCAAAGCCCTCCTCTTAAACATGCAGCTGCTGCTATTAAATGTGAGAACAGGGAATACTGAGGCGGCATAGTCCTGAAGCCATCTCGGGCCTCTTCAATCCATTTGCAGCCACTCCCTGCCCCTTCAGCTCACTCTTGCAGCTAATTTCTCCCTTTGTGACGCTTTTTCGTTTTTTCCTTCCTTCGTCTTTCCCATATGTGTCTTTTGCTTGCAGCAAATGCTTGAGGAAGAAGAATAAGCCCCGAGCCCTCAAAAGTAAGTGCCGGTGCTCAGCACCGGAAACAACAAATAGAAATTAAGCACTGGTCTTCAACAGAGTTCTCAACACTGAATGTTCTGATATAGCACCATTATATCCCGCTGCCAACCAGTAAAATAGTTTCTAAAGGCACTCTCCCTGAATTATAGGCACAAGCAGATGACTATAACAATGTTTATTTGGCCTTTTCCACTCTGCTGTCTCCAGTTGAGCTCCCAGCATTGCTCTGTTGCACGGTAGTACCCACTCTTTATTCTCTACTGTAGCACTCAAACATTCCAATGTTCTAATTTGGGTTAAGGAGGTAAGGTCATCGATAGCACAATTATTCACAACTAATATATTTTCCACTGGGAAATCATGTCTTGTTGACAACCCCATCAGGTACTGACCCACTTCATGTTCCAGGAAAATTAGCTCACCCATTGACACAAAAAAAATCAAGGGTTGACCTTGTCCCCATTTCATAATTAATGTAGAGTCTCCCCTAACTTCGCATCAAGGACTTCCACTTGAAAACTCTCGATCTGAGAAGCTAAAACGACTGCTCAAAGGCATCCTTGGTCCCCAGAGAGTCTAGTAAGAGATCCTGTGAATATCTGCTCCTTTAATCTTTGACACCTTCACCTGCTACATCCTCCTATCCATCTCACCTGCACTTCATCTCAGCATGCTTGTCAGGCAGCTCATTCAAAATATCCAAAATGGGGTGTGTGGCCAACCAACATGGCCGACCGGGCATGTCTGCTGGAGGGTCCACTCAAACTCTTCACAGAAACTTCGATCGCAGTGTCCAAATGTGATCTACAACTGAGAAGGTGTGAGGAGTATGGAACACCGAGGCACAGGCAAAAAACCGAGGAATTTGCGACCTTAGACCCCGCAGTGACGAGACGCTGTGAGCCAACATAGCGGCGGGCATGGGCCTCTGAGCCCGTCCCTGCTACCTTTGGAATGGGCCGATAAGACGATGCAGGACCGCCATGGGGGAAAGGCGGCCTGAACCCACAAATGGAAATGGGCTTGGAACCTGACCAGGGGGGAGGATCATTGTAGTGGGAAGTGGTGTGCAACGAGCGACCGGGGTGGACAGGGCCCGACCTACCATTGGCTACAGATGAAGACGGCGGTGACGAGTGGCATCCTCGGGACCACTGGGTGCATGCCACGGGGTGGAGAGGAGGTTTGTCTGCATCGCCCTGTTGGTGAGGTGGGACAAGTGGTGGTGGGGCCCCAAGTCAGCTGAAAGGAGGCCCACAATTTCAGTTGCATGACTCTAAGATGGTGCCCATCAGCGGATTTCAGAGGAAAATCAAAAGACGCTTTGCGGGCTTCCCGAAGCACAGCGCCGTATAGCTCATTCTCTCTCCTCCTCAAACGAGCATAACCCATCCCAAGATAGGGGCAAAATATGAATGAAGCGGGGGTTCCTGTACCAATCCCCCTGAAAGAGAACTTAGCGAACTGGGCCTACTAGGTGAGACGGACACAGAGTAAGTGGTCTGAGCTGAAGGCGTGGAAGCAACCGCCACTACTAGAGGTGAAGCGGGGAGAAATAAGGCTGTAATGAGCTGGGGTTGCACCTATGTCACGACGGAAACCACAGTCTTATAGGGTCTCCAACTACTTTGCACCCACCACACCCAGACTAGATGAACCCCTGCAACCACAGGCAGAAGATATGAATCTGACAAAGGAAGATCTCCTAACATCGCTCCGCAAATCCAAAATGTAACTCTGTGAAGAACTGACATCTGATATAAAGGCCACATTCAAAACCTTCAAATCTGAAGTCAATACTCGTTTGACTTCCCTTCAATCTGACGTAGACTCAGTGGGGATCCACACACAGGATCTCGAAGCGAAGGTCCAAAAGATGAAACAACAAATAGATCCTTTGGAGGGCGAAGTCACCCAGCTAAAAACGCAACTCAATCAAACACTCCTCGGATGTGAAGATTTGGAAAATCGCTCCCGTAGAGACAACATCGAGTGGGGGGGCTGCAGGAAGGAAGCAAAGGTCCGGATCTCGAGGCCTTTATGGTTGGTCTCTTCTCCACTATCTTAGGCAATGACCATCAAGAGATCCAATTGGAACAAGGACACAGGGTAGGGATCTATCTGCACTGCAAGTGAAGGGAAGAGGTATAGAGACATCCTTGTGAAACTGAGTTTATTCAAGGTGAAGGAACAAATCCTCCAGAAGGCGAGAAAGCAAGACTCTATCTCCTTCCAGGGTGCGGAATGCTCATTATTTCAGGATATTTCTCCAGCAACGTTAACCCAAAGGCTGCAATTCAGACCAGTCATGGACTAATGAAGAATACCAATGGAGTGCATTCAGAGATTTATGAGCACGTAAGGTAAATGGTGACGGTTAGATGCCATGAGCAACAAGGCGTAAGTGATGTTCACAGTTGACACTGATAAGGTGTCATCATCTAGTCTCTGTGGGGGATGAGAGTGGATGTGTATTCACTCCCCAGCATAAAGCTCTCAAAATGGTTTGAGATCCAGCAACAACATGTCTACACATTCATAGTTGTTACAATGTTTTTATATGTTTCTTTTTATTATTTTGTGTCCTTACCGAGTACAAGTAGGCATGGCCGAGCATATGCAACACTGACAGAGAATTGGAGAGGGAGGCAAGGGTTGGAGGGGGCTACAGATCATCCAGGGAAAAGGGCAAAGCTAACTTTAGCAACATCTACTAGAATAGCAGGGTGCTTGAATTCTTATTGTGGAATGTCAAGGGACTAAACTCACCTAACAAGAGGTCACAGCTAGAGAAATACTTTGATGACCATCATTTTAATATAATAGCTCTGCAGGAAACTCATCTTAAGAAGGGGGATGGACATCGATTGCACCACAAACATTACCCGCAGGTATACACAGTCTCAGCGATAACAAAACATAGTGGGGTTGCCTTGATGTTCCAAAAAATCCTTCCACCTCCAGGTCCATGGTACAAAACAGGACAAGGAGGGCAGATACCTAATAGCCAAGGGCAATGTTGGAGGGAGGGCATGTACAGTGGCCACATTATACGTACCCAACAGTGGACAAACTCAATTTCTCTTAGCTTTCCTAGATAAGCTGGAGGGATACGCAGAGGGGGAAATTATTTTACTGGGGGACTTCAATTTGATATGGTACAGCACCCAAGACACAACCCACCCCCAAAGACCGCAAACCAGCACCTTTCCGAAGACTGTCAAAATGTCCGTCAACAAGATGGACCTTATCGACGCATGGCGTACGCTTAACCCCGTGGTAAAGGACTACACTTTCTTCTTCCATTTATACAGATCCTACTCAAGGATTGACTATATGTTCATGAGCCAACCCCTTCGACAATCAATCAGATCGGCAACTATTCGCCCAATTATCATATCTGATTATGCTCCGTTGGAGTTTGGACTTGACTGTCCCACCACGCACTCTAAGTTTCATAGATGGTACTTCCCTAACATTTTAATTTGTGACCCAATGCTTCGAGAAAAACTGCAGAAGGCAATTAGAGATTTTTTTCAGCATAATGACCCCACTGACACCTCTTACCTCACTAATTGGGATGCATTTAAGGCAGTCATTAGGGCTAAATGCATTTCTTTAGCAACTTTTCTACACCAATTAAAGGCCAATGAAAGACTGGACCTAGAAAACAAATTGACAGTAGCAGAACAGGCCTACAAACAGTCCCCCACTTGGCTCTTGCAAAAGAAGGTGACCTCAATAATAGGTAAACTGGAATCCATATACACAAATAGAGCAGAAATCGCAATGCTATGACTCAGTAAAACCTACTATGTAAAGAGGAATAAAATAGGCCTGTTGTTAGCAAGACAGATGCGCACCAAACAAGCTAAGGAATACATAGCCCAAATACGGGATGAGGCAGGGTAACACTACTCAGAAGAAGAAAAGGCACGAACCTTTTGAGACTTTACACCCGATTGTATACATCGGAACGACCCGAAATACTAACACAAGGTACATACCTCCAATAATCGAACCTTCCACAGGTATCACAAGACCTAATGACACCTTAATAGCTCCCTCTACTACAGAAGAAATAAAGGCAGCCATTGACTCTCTCCCTCTACACAAACAGCCGGGACCTGACGGGTTCAATGCCCATTTCTATAAAACCTTTGGCTTGGAGTTAACAAAGCACCTCACTGAATAGTTCAACCTGGTTAGAACCGAACATGCATTGTCCCCCACCATGGGAGAAGCCTTAATTACACTTATCCCCAAATCTAGAAAAAACCCTCAATATTGTGCATCTTATAGACCTATTGCCCTACTAGATCTAGACACAAAGCTGTATTCTATCATCCTGGCCAAAAGACCTGAGGAAGTGATGCCAGACTTGATACACCCCGATCAGTCAGGATTCATCAAAGGTTGCCAAACGCATGATGAGTAATCCACCTGACGGAAAAGGTGACTAAGAAAAAGATTCCCGCTGTGTTCCTGCCACTGGACGCTGAAAAGGCCTTCGACCGAGTGGAATGTCTTTCTTGGTGGCTACCTTAAGGAGATTTGGGTTCAGTGACCAGTTCATAGCAATGGTGATAAGCAACTAATCCTGCCCCTGCTCATGAATCTTGGTAAACAGTCTGCCATTTGCCTTCTTTGACATGACAATGGGAACAAGGCAGGGTTGCCTTCTCCCCACTGCTGTTCACTCTCAGTGTAGAACACCTAGGGGCTAGAATGCGGACACAACCGAGAACCCAAGGTATCCAGTTTGGTCTTGACCAGCACAAACTCTCATTGTTTGAGGACAACATTTTACTCTTTGTCACTGACCCCCAAACAACCCTACCGGCAATCCAGGAGGAACTCCCTCTGTACGAGCAAGTAGCGGGTTTTAAAGTGAATAAGGGGAAATCATATATACTCAATCTGACAATACCCACTTCCGAGACGGGTGAGATAGCTTCAGAAACACCATTTTTATGGGCTAAAAAAGAGATCATATAATTAGGCATTAACCTTACTCCCAAAGTTACTGACCTATTTAAAGCCAATTTCCAACCCCTCCTCAGAAGCCTGCGAACGGACTTTAAGAGATGGTTACCTCTTTGGGTTAGTTGGCTGGGACATATCAATACCATTAAGATGACAGTACTCCCCTGTATAATATATTTGTTTCAAAGCCTGTCTATTGACATCCCCAAAGACTTCTTTACTAAGGCCCGTACAAATATTACCCGATTCATATGGCAGGGAAACAGGGCCAGACTTTCTAATAAACTGCTCACATGGTCAAAGGAAAAAGAGGGCTTGGCACTCCTGTCCCTTCTACTTTACTACAAAACCGCCCAACTTTGCAACATTGCCAAATGGTCCCTCTGCCGCGAGTCTGACAAACTGTGGCTACACATGGATAGGGCAGTGATGGGGTGACTATATGGGACATATTGTGGAAACCTAAATCGGAAAGGCCAAAGAATGCTTATTTCAGTACCCTTACAGCCACCACATTTACAGTATGGGACACAGTAACCAGAGCTTACGAGATGATGACCTTTCCCTCACAGTACACCTCCATCCACTACAATGTAGCCTTACCCCCCAGGATTGACACCACAGCCTCATTGATGGAAGGAGGGAAGATGCCTACCGATCTCAGACTTGCAGCATGGTGAACACATACTCACGTTTGAGAACTGCTGCAGGGATTTTCAGATACCCCCATCAGAACACTTCCATTACACTCAACAGAAACATTGGGTTACACAGCCTCACATGCGTCTGGCGACCACCAGGGACCTCCTCCTGATTGAACAATTTGTACAACAAGAAGGGGTAGGAAGGGGAAGCATTTCTATGCTGTGTAAGCTACTGACATTGGCCCATCGAACTTACACCTCTCATTATATTACATTTTGGGAACAGGTCCTTGGCTCAACAATAGAGGAAAATCAATGGAACTTACTCTTCCATGATATCACCAAATACAAACGCTCTATGGGGGCAAGAGGAGCACACTATAAATTGCTTTACAATTGGTATCTCTACCCAGAAAAACGTTAAAAAATATATCTTCACACGTCGGATAGATGCTGGAGAGGCTGTGGCATGTTGGGAGACTTCAGACATATCTGGTGGGACTGCCCAACTATTCGTCCCTACTGGAAGGAAACCCTGTCACAAATAAAGGAAATTCTATGTTACCCCATCCCAACATCACCAGGCCCCAGCCATGAAATACCAAACAGTGGGAGACCGTTCCATTATGTGGCTAGCACTAGGAGCTGCCAAGACAGCTTTGGCGTCATATTGGAAGAAACCAGAACCGCCCCCTATAGCACTGTGGCACACTAGACTATGGGACAGACTCTCCATGGAATGCTTAACAGACAAATTGGCAGATTTAAGAAGAAGCTTTGAGTATGTATGGGACCCCCTGGTGCAGTTCCTCTCCAGGTGCCTGTCACTTATAACCTGTATCCCACGTCTCAGGGCACTGCATCTCTTCCACGTATAGAGAGGCGCTGCCTATGGAAGGAAGGGCCAGATGGTGCATGGTTCTCCTGAGGGGATGCTGATCGACTCCACTGACTATGCCACCCCAGGCACATTAGCTATGCTGAGTTGGCTTAGCTCCTACGGCGCCTTGGACGAGGTGATCTCGTCCAAGGCACCGGTTCCCAGGTGCCTTGGACGAGATCACCTCGTCCTGCACCCGGGACCATGGGCTCCCCACCCACACTCCCCGGTCGTGGATGGAAGGGGAAGCCCTTCCCCTTCCACCCCTGACCCCTCCCTCGGCAATACGATGACGTCAGTGCGCTTACAGCGCGCCAACGTCATCAAATATTGCCAAGGGATGCGCTGGAAGCTATTTGCTACCAGCGTGTTGAGGGATCAGGACTTCGAGGTGAGTCCTTCCCTCTTTGGGGGGTGGGGGAAAACAGACACGGGGGGAAAGGAAAGGGTTTTTCCTTTTCCCCGGGGCCTGTTTTCAGTGGATTCCTGCTCGAGGATCGCAGGCGGGGCCCGCGATCCTGGAGCAGGAATCCCCACTAGACACCAGGGATTACCTTTTTCAGTTAGTTTTGGGGGGCGACCCCTTGGGCAAGAGTCGCTCCCATTGGGGGGCATTATTTTCCTTTTTCGGCCACCCCGGGGGGGCAGATCGGCCGATTTTGAGGCCAATCTGCCCCCGGGGCGGGGGGGGGGGTGGCGAAAAACCACTAGACACCAGGGATGTTATTACTTTGCATATATTTTGGGAGCAACCCCTTGGGCAAGGGTCGGTCCCATTGGGGGGCATTATTTTCCTTTTTCAGCCCCCCCTGGGGGCAGATCGGCCAAAGCCACTAGACACCAGGGAAATGATTTTCTTTGTTTTAAGGCAGTGACCCCTTAGGCAAGAGTTGCTGCCCCGGGGGCAATCATTTTTTTATATGTTTCGCCCCCCCCCTGGGGCTAGATAGGCCATGTTTTTGGCAGATCTGGCCCCGGGGGGGGGGGGGGGGTCGAAACCCACTAGGTGCCAGGGATTGTAAGGTGTGTGTGTGTTTTGTGTGTTTGGGGGCACCATTTGGGCAAGGGTCGCCCCCCCCAAAAGGGGAAATTTAGTATTGGCTATCTCTGCCCCCCTTGGGGGCAGAGGGGCCTATTTTTGCAGGCCCATCTGCCTCCAAGGAGGGCAAAAACCACCAATACCACAGGGATTTTATTTTCGGTTCCACTTTTTTTGTTTAGTGCTGGGGGTGCCCCCCGTTTGCCCCCTTTGGCAAGGGTCGCCCCCTAAAGTGGGCACAGAGCTGTTGGCCATTTATGGGGCAGATCGGCCAATTTATTTATGCCCATCTGCCCCTAAAGGGGGCAGAATCCACTTAGGGATCAGGGATCCTGTGTGTGTGTGTTTTGTGTGGGGGGCGGTGGCACCTTTGGTAAGGGTTGCCCCCCAAAGGGTCACGTTAGTGATGGCCATTTCTGCCCACCTTGGAGGCAGATCAGCCTATTTTTTTTTTAGGCCCATCTGCCTTCTAGTGGGGCAGAAGCCACTTAGGCACCAGGGACAATTTCTAAGTTCTTGGTGGTGGGGTGTTTGTCAACTGCCAAAGTATTTGTATTTGTGATTATAACAGTTTATTTCTTCTTTTTGTTCTAGTTCAAAGCTTTTGCTTCCTTTGCTGTGGATCCCTGTGGTTTTGGCAGTAGTTGTCCTGCGGTTTGCATAGTTGCATGTTTTAGGTAAGTGAAAGCAATTTACTCCAAAGGAGTATTGTTGACATGCATGAATGACATGTTTGTAGGTGGTGTACTAAATGCAGTATTGTGTGTGAAATTGTCCTTAGATTTGAGCACAATGATATTTGTGTTGTCATATGTCTAATTTTCTTTTTTCTTTTTAGTGTGATATCATTGGTGATTGCTGTGTCTGTGCAGAATAGTTGCTGGTGAGTAGCTTTTTCAGGAAAGTGAGTGGTATAGTTTTTTAGTACATAACTCTTTGTGATATAGCTACACTTAGTTTATTACTTATTTTAGTGCTAGTTGTTGTTGGCAGTCCATTTGTTGTTAGTGAGGATCATGGCTAGCCGCAGAGGGACTGCTCAGCAGGTTGTTGGCATGCTCTTTGAGTCGTCTTCAGACCATTATTACAAGACTGACTCTGCATCTGAGGCAGAGGAGGAAGTGAGAGATTCTGGCAGTGAGTTTTCTGTCCGAGAGTATTCTTCTGATGAGGAAGCTACTCTCAGTGCAGATGAAGGGCCTGTTGTAGAGGAGGACATTGATGTGCCAAGAGTGCAGCAGCCTGGGGCTGAAGGGTTTCCCATTAGAAGACCTGACACCTGAATTGTCCCAAACATGGAGCAGCTACAGTTACCTGCATTTACTGGTCTCCCAGGGTATAGAGTCAATACGGAAAACTTTTTGCCTGTCCATTTCTTTCACTTGTTTATGAGCGATGTATTTTTGGAAGAGATTGTGGAGCAGACTAATATGTGTGCAGAGCAATATTTGCGGGCCAACGCTGCCAGACTTAAGCCTCAGTCTAGAGCTACTCAGTGGGTTCCCCCATATCTGGAAGAGATGAAAAAATGTTTAGGTTTGACTTTTTGATGGGGTTGATCAGGAAGCCGTCACTGGCTTCTTATTGGCCTGCTAGTCCCTTGATGGCAACAGCTTTATTTCCTGCAACTATGACACATAATCGCTATTTGCTTCTTCGTATGCTGCATTTTGTAGACAATGCTTTAGCCTTGCCACAAGATCACCCTGATTGTGACCGTCTTTTTAAGATTAGGCCTGTCCTTGATCATTTTGTAGATCTGTTTTCAGAGGTCTATGTTCCAGGCAAAGAGGTAAGTGTGGACGAGTCTTTGGTCCTTTTCAAGGGGCGTTTAGTTTTTAAGCAGTACATTCCTAGTAAGAGGGCACGGTATGGGATTAAATTGTATATGCTGTCAGAAAGCAGTACAGGATATGTGTATAATTTCCGGGTCTACACTGGTAGGGATTCCAGTATTGACCCTCCTGGTTGTCCGGCCACTTTTGGAGTTAGCGAAAAAAGTGTGTGGGAACTTGGTAGACAACTGTTTAACAAAGGGCACCATTTGTACGTAGATAATTTCTACACCGGAGTGCACTTGTTCAAGGAGTTGTTTAAAGTGGACACTGTTGCTTGCCGCAAAATCCGTTCGAACCGGAAAAGCTATCCAAGGGAGCTTGTCTGTTGATAGAGTAGATCAGAGGTTGGAACCTTACACTGCTCTTCGTAAGTCTTACAAGTTGTAAAAAAGGTTGGCCCTACATTTATTTCATTTGGCAACTTTTAATGCTTTTATTGTGTTCAAGGATTGTTTACCTGAGTCAAGGATGACATTTGTTAAATTTCAGGAGTCAGTGATAGAAAGCTTTATTGTGGTGGAACAGGCAAGAGTTCCTAGAGTAGAAGTGGTGGAGGATGTGGCTAGATTGAAAGATCAGCACTTTCCAGATCACATTCTTCCCACTCCCAAAAAAGACTTGCCCACAAAGAAATGTAGAGTATGTGCCTGGAGATCAATCCGAAGGGAGAGCCGGATGTACTGGGCTGTGTGTGCCCGGCTGTTTTAGAAGTTACCACACAAGGAAAAACTTTTGGGAAATACCGTGAGCATAAACTGCCTATTTTATATATTCATATGTTCAGTTTCACGGTTGGCATTACTGTCATGTATTTAGTTAGAGCTTTTGTGTTTGTAGTTTTGTACTTCTTTTATAATTAGTTAGTGGTTTCTTTGTTGTTTATAAACAAAAAAAAGTGATGGCGGTGTGCGTGGGGTGGCGTTTGGCTGGTGGTGTGCATGGGGTGGTGCTTGGCTGGCGGCATGGGTGGGGTGGCGCTTGGCTGGCAGTGTGCTTGGGGTGGCGCTTGGCTGGCGGTGTGCTTGGGTGGTGCTTGGCTGGCGGTGTGCGTGGGGTGGCGCTTGGCTGGCGGTATGGGTGGGGTGGCGCTTGGCTGGTGGTGTGCGTGGGGTGGCGCTTGGCTGGCGGTGTGCGTGGGGTGGCGCTTGGCTGGCGGTATGGGTGGTGCTTGGCTGGCGGTGTGCTTTGGGTGGCGCTTGGCTGGCGGTATGGGTGGGGTGGCGCTTGGCTGGCGGTGTGATTGGGGTGGCGCTTGGCTGGCAGTATGGGTGGGGTGGTGCTTGGCTGGCGGTCTGGGTGGGTTGGCACTTGGCTGGCGGTGTGCTAGGGGTGGCGCTTGGCTGGCGGTATGGGTGGGGTGGCGCTTGGCTAGCGGTGCCAGACAAACGCCAGTCCACACACTCATCAGTTGGTGTGATTGCTGTATCAGGCATGTGGGCGTATGAAAGTGATGGGCCCTTGACTGGCGCTGTCTGTCGATGCGAGTGTTGTAATGTGCTGGGCCCATGGCTGGTGGAGTGAATGGTCTTGTGCATGTCATGTTTGAAAGGTGTGTGAATGGACTGTAAAGCGGTTGGTGCCTTGCCGTGGCTTTACAGCTCACGAGCTGTGAATCATTGGTCCCGTTTTTTGGCCTTTCAGTTATTACCAGTGCATTTCACTTTTGTGAAATCTCTTGTTAATAAAATTTGATCTACTGAACCATCACTCACCCTCGTGCCAAATCCAACCAGTATGTGTGGTACAAATGACAAAACCTGCTCCGCTGTAACCAGGCGTCGCAGCACACTTGAGACACGCTAGGTGTCTCAGGTGGGACCCCGATGATGAAGCATGCCACCAACTTGGTTGGTGGGTGAGGGGTCTTTTTCACATAACCTAAGTGCATTTCTTTTCACAATTTTAGTGTTTGGCACATCACAGACGTGTGTGGACACATCAAAATGATATATAACAAAACTATCTGTGTTTGGGGGGGGCACCTATGTTTTTGGTCCTAGGTGCGGCCTTCATCTAGGGAAACCTACCAAACCCAGAATTTTTTTTAAACTAGACACCCCAAGGAGTCCACGGAGGTGTGGCTTGCGTGGATCTCCCCAAATTTTCTTACCCAGACTCCTCTGCAAACCTCAAAATTTGCTTAAAAAAGCATATTTTCCTGACTTTCGTTTGTACGGTCACCGCTCCAGCACAAAATTCCTACTCCCCAGCAATCCCCTCAGTCTCGCAAGTAAAATGACACCTCACTTGTGTGGGTCCCCAAAGCAGAGTCAGCCTAAAGATGTATAAAATAAGAATATGTCCTTATCAACTCGCTGTGCTATCCCCTCTATCTCTACAAGTTTTTGGCCTTATTCTGTTGCAGGCACCTGGCCCACCCACACAAGTGAGATATCATTTTTTTCGGGAGACTTGGGGGAACGCTGGGTGGAAGGAAATTTGTGGCTCCTCTCAGATTCCAGAACCTTCTGTCACCGAAATGTGAGGAAAATGTGTTTTTTTAGCCAAATTTTGAGGTTTGAAAATGATTCTGGGTAACAGAACCTGGTCAGAGCCCCACAAGTCACCCCATCTTGGATTCCCCTAGGTCTCTAGTTTTCAAAAATGCACAGGTTTGGTAGGTTTCCCTAGGTGCCCGATGAGCTAGAGGCCAAAATCTACAGGTAGGCACTCTGCAAAAAACACCTCTGTTTTCTGTCAAAAAATGGGATGTGTCCACGTTGTGTTTTGGGGCATTTCCTGTCGCGGGCGCTAGGTCTACCCACACAAGTGAGGTATCATTTTTATCGGGAGACTTGGGGGAACATAGAATAGCAAAACAAATGTTATTGCCCCTTGTCTTTCTCTGCATTTTTTCCTTCCAAATAGAGTGTGTAAAAAAGACGTCTATTTGAGAAATGCCCTGTAATTCACATGCTAGTATGGGCACCCCGGAATTCAGAGATGTGCAAATAACCACTGCTCCTCAACACCTTGTCTTGTGCCCATTTTGGAAATACAAAGGTTTTCTTGATAGCTATTTTTCACTCTTTATATTTCAGCAAATGAATTGCTGTATACCCGGTATAGAATGAAAACCCACTGCAGGGTGCAGCTCATTTATTGGCTCTGGGTACCTAGGGTTCTTGATGAACCTACAAGCCCTATATATCCCCGCAACCAGAAGAGTCCAGCAGACGTAACAGTATATTGCTTTCAAAAATCTGACATTGCAGGAAAATGTTACAGAGTAAAACGTAGAGAAAAATAGCTGTTTTTTTTCTCCTCAATTTCAATATTTATTTTTTCAGTTGTTATTTTCTGTAGGAAACCCTTGTAGGATCTACACAAATTACCCCTTGCTGAATTCATAATTTTGTCTACTTTTCAGAAATGTTTAGGTTTCTGGGATCCAGCATTGGTTTCACTCCCATTTCTGTCACTGACTGGAAGTAGGCTGAAAGCACAAAAAAATCGTAAAAATGGGGTATGTCCCAGTAAAATGCCAAAATTGTGCTGAAAAATTGGGTTTTCTGATTCAAGTCTGCCTGCTCCTGAAGGCTGGGAAGCTGGTGATCTTAGCACCGCAAACCCTTTGTTGATGCCATTTTCAGGGGAAAAAACACAAGCCTTCTTCTGCAGCCCTTTTTTCCCCATTTTTTTAAAAAAAAACGAAATTTTCACTGTATTTTGGCTAATTTCTTGGCCTCCTTCAGGGGAACATACAAAGTCTTGGTACCTCTAGAATCCCTAGGATGTTTGAAAAAAAGTACGCAAATTTGGCTTGGCTAGCTTATGTGGACAAAAAGTTATGAGGGCCTAAGCGCAAACTGCCTCAAATAGCCAAAAAAAGGCCTGTCACAGGAGGGGGAAAAGGCCTGGCAGCGAAGGGGTTAGACACATAGGCCCTCATTCTGACCTTGGCGGGCGGCGGAGGCCGCCCGCCAAAGTCCCGCCGTCAGCTTACCGTTCCGCGGTCGAAAGACCGCGGCGGTAATTCTGACTTTCCCGCTGGGCTGGCGGGCGGTCGCCTTCAGGCCGCCCGCCAGCCCAGCGGGAAAGAGGCTTCCACGATGAAGCCGGCTCGGAATCGAGCCGGCGGAGTGGAAGCTGTGCGACGGGTGCAGTTGCACCCGTCGCGTATTTCACTGTCTGCGCAGCAGACAGTGAAATACATTTAGGGGCCCTCTTACGGGGGCCCCTGCAATGCCCATGCCAGTGGCATGGGCACTGCAGGGGCCCCCAGGGGCCCCGCGACCCCCCCTACCGCCATCCGGATCCCGGCAGTCGGACCGCCGGGATCTGGATGGCGGTAGGGGGGGTCGGAATCCGTGGATTATACTAAATATACTGCGCCGCCGTGGAGGATTCAATGGGGCGGCGGTACACTGGCGGGAGCCCGCCAGTGGTGCCGGTCCGACCGCGGCTTTACCGCTGCTGTCGGAATCCCCATTGGAGCACCGCCGGCCTGTCGGCGGTGCTCCCGCGGTCCTCCGCCCTGGCGGTCTTTGACCGCCAGGGTCAGAATGACCGCCATAGTATTGTTATGTTTTTCTTTTGTTGTTTACACCAGGTATTTGATACTTATGGCAACATGCTACAATATGGTTTGAGTAGGATGGGTACCCCTACTACTTTTTGATTTGGCGCCACTGAAATTTATGTTTTGTTGAAGATGTATTCCTATGTAGCGCACGACAGGATATGACAATTCATAGATTATTCTGAAATGTCATTTGCATTGTACCATAAAAACACCAATAAAGAAAGTTTAACTAAATAAAATCCAAAATGAAAACTTACATCAATCACTGAACTGGCTCCTCCTACATTATTGGCTGGAATATTTAGTATAACCTCACAATAACCTTGGTAAATCTTTCTCTGGCAACTGCTAACAGAGAAATTTCAGTAGAGTTGTCTGTATGTGCAGTATGATACAGAATAAACCTTGGGTAATCCTTGCCTCATCATTCTAAAATTGAAAATATAAGTGGCAAGACAGTCCATCTGGAGGAACAGAGTCTTATTCACTGAGCATTTCTACTGCCATCCACACTCGGTTCTCAGACGAGTTTGGACTTTCCTTGCTTTGCTACAAGTACCATTACCTATACCAGCTGCATATGTGCTTGGTGCTATATCTTCATGCCAACTTTCTAATAATAATCTGCCTGCTTGTCTGCAAGCATATCATGCTCACCAGCTACTCTTTTAAACAAGTATATCTTCACTCTGTCTTCACTCTATTCCTCCTCCTACATCTGGTGCCCCCAACCCTTTGCTTGATTCCACCTGAGTGCAACATATATGTTATAAGGCTGTAATGAGTGAATTATTTTATTGGAAATGCATTTTCTGCTGGTGTCACCGATATTGAGGCTTAGCAAAACGAGGTGGCCTGATTTGTCAGCTCAAGCTTCATTTCTCCTATTACAGCAGTACCAGGAGGGTGGGTGGGTGCCTCAGGAGATGTTGGAATCTCTTCTAATCACTCTGGGAAGATTGTTTTATCGAAATCTGTCTAAATTAGATATATAAACTTCTCAGTGCTGGCAACTTGGCTCTGTGTGCTAAGAACCTGACCGTACGGAGAAGTTTTAAGAGATGGGCAAATTGGCCAATAGCCTAGGGCCCATCCTACTAAGGGTGCTGGGGATGTGATCTGTATCTCTCCAACTCACCTTGATCTGTCGCAACCTTTCTCTCTCTCTGTGCCTACCTGCACCTATGGGTCTATTATCTCTACACCGGGCCTTCTGGCAAGACCTATATTGGCTTTTTGCCTGACCGCATTTCTGAAAGTTTTTAATGTAATTCAATATTATTTGGCATTATGTTGACTTGAATTAGAAGAAAATAGGCAATCAAAGTAAACGTGTGTCTAAACGAGAGCCCGCACAAATGGCACTGTAGCAGTCACATGCCAAATGTGATGCGAACAGCAGCACTTTCAATAGTCCAGCACAATATCATGTGAATTCCTGACCTTTGCACTAAATCGAGAACACTTAATGGATTGAGTTAAGAGTTTATTTTTGTATTAAAGAACGGGCTAAATTATGCTCAGCTTGTTTCCATTGCTAAATCTCTGATATTCTAACCCGCTCTTCACTGCAAGCAAAAAGTTAAAAAAAGCAGCTGAAGCTACAAAATCAATATAAACACCCTTTACCCAAACTGCAAGCATTTCTAATTAAAACCTTTTCATTTCACAGGGTCACCCAGTTTGTTGATGTTTGGAATTGTGACAAATACAGGGAGTGCAGAATTATTAGGCAAATGAGTATTTTGACCACATCATCCTCTTTATGCATGTTGTCTTACTCCTAGCTGTATAGGCTCGAAAGCCTACTACCAATTAAGCATATTAGGTGATGTGCATCTCTGTAATGAGAAGGGGTGTGGTCTAATGACATCAACACCCTATATCAGGTGTGCATAATTATTAGGCAACTTCCTTTCCTTTGGCAAAATGGGTCAAAAGAAGGACTTGACAGGCTTAGAAAAGTCAAAAATAGTGAGATATCTTGCAGAGGGATGCAGCACTCTTAAAATTGCAAAGCTTCTGAAGCGTGATCATCGAACAATCAAGCGTTTCATTCAAAATAGTCAACAGGGTCGCAAGAAGCGTGTGGAAAAACCAAGGCGCAAAATAACTGCCCATGAACTGAGAAAAGTCAAGCGTGCAGCTGCCACGATGCCACTTGCCACCAGTTTGGCCATATTTCAGAGCTGCAACATCACTGGAGTGCCCAAAAGCACAAGGTGTGCAATACTCAGAGACATGGCCAAGGTAAGAAAGGCTGAAAGACGACCACCACTGAACAAGACACACAAGCTGAAACGTCAAGACTGGGCCAATAAATATCTCAAGACTGATTTTTCTAAGGTTTTATGGACTGATGAAATGAGAGTGAGTCTTGATGGGCCAGATGGATGGGCCCGTGGCTGGATTGGTAAAGGGCAGAGAGCTCCAGTCCGACTCAGACGCCAGCAAGGTGGAGGTGGAGTACTGGTTTGGGCTGGTATCATCAAAGATGAGCTTGTGGGGCCTTTTCGGGTTGAGGATGGAGTCAAGCTCAACTCCCAGTCCTACTGCCAGTTCCTGGAAGACACCTTCTTCAAGCAGTGGTACAGGAAGAAGTCTGCATCCTTCAAGAAAAACATGATTTTCATGCAGGACAATGCTCCATCACACGCGTCCAAGTACTCCACAGCGTGGCTGGCAAGAAAGGGTATAAAGAAGGAAATCTAATGACATGGCCTCCTTGTTCACCTGATCTGAACCCCATTGAGAACCTGTGGTCCATCATCAAATGTGAGATTTACAAGGAGGGAAAACAGTACACCTCTCTGAACAGTGTCTGGGAGGCTGTGGTTGCTGCTGCACGCAATGTTGATGGTGAACAGATCAAAACACTGACAGAATCCATGGATGGCAGGCTTTTGAGTGTCCTTGCAAAGAAAGGTGGCTATATTGGTCACTGATTTGTTTTTGTTTTGTTTTTGAATGTCAGAAATGTATATTTGTGAATGTTGAGATGTTATATTGGTTTCACTGGTAATAATAAATAATTGAAATGTGTATATATTTTTTTTTGTTAAGTTGCCTAATAATTATGCACAGTAATAGTCACCTGCACACACAGATATCCCCCTAACATAGCTAAAACTAAAAACAAACTAAAAACTACTTCCAAAAATATTCAGCTTTGATATTAATGAGTTTTTTGGGTTCATTGAGAACATGGTTGTTGTTCAATAATAAAATTAATCCTCAAAAATACAACTTGCCTAATAATTCTGCACTCCCTGTATATACAATTTATTTTTAACATTTTCCATTCCTTTCGTCATAAAAGTAGCCAGGCGAGGTTCCTTACAGCACAGCAGTTGTTTCAGGAAATGCCACAAAATAGAGCTACTATCCAGCCCAGATAAGAACGGAAATTCCATGTTTTTCTTCCACCCTAGGCTACTGTTCAGCACCTGCATCTATAAGCATTGTGAGATATGAATTTATTTTTTGCTTCTGGCTTTTATCTCTGGCCTTCTCATTTCCTTAAAGTGAAAGTATGCACCAATGAAACAACACATTGTAGGAAGGCTTTTAAATGTATATATTAAAGTTTTCCATGACCTTAAAAAAGTGCTTAATTTTGCTCTAATGTGCCCTTCTTTGCACCGGAGCATACACCAGCATGAAAAGATTCAGTGCTGCTTAATCATAATTAGGGTTGGGTGAAGCTGCATGCCTTTTGACTCGTAGTATGTGCATTTCGAGCAAGAATTCTGAGTTTTGCACTTACACAAAATAGTTTTTTTGCCTTTCTTTTTATCGCAAGGTCCCAGTTTTCACCTTCGGTTCACTAGTATAGTTTTTTCTCTCAACCATCTACTGTCCAGTCAGTTGTGGAGCAAACCTATGTAAGGTATTCCCTCACCTACAAAAGGCTAGCGAGATACAGACACCGAGGTATATCCA
This sequence comes from Pleurodeles waltl, assembly GCF_031143425.1. Lineage (NCBI taxonomy): Eukaryota > Metazoa > Chordata > Amphibia > Caudata > Salamandridae > Pleurodeles > Pleurodeles waltl. The sequence continues at coordinate 768,443,907 of NC_090447.1, read as the reverse complement.
TCCAGTTTCTGTAAATTGAGCGTTGAACTTTGCCAGTGCACATATATGCTTTCAGAGTTCTCGCAATACATTTTTGTTTAAACTCAAGCCCAGAATACTAAGACTTTGTGCATAGCAGATTAGTGCATGGCATCTACTATACAGAACAAAGGGTGTTTTTTGTTGGAGAGGTGCCCTTTTCTCGGATCAAAAACACTTTTCACTGCTTTGTGTTGCTTCGCTTCAAGAAAGACTCGTTATGGGAGAATCAGAGTAAACATCCATAGGTTTTGCCGCAAAGCCCACCTACTAACATAGCCAGAACAGGATTTGCGCCAAAACCTAATGCCTACTTCAAGCAAGCGTATAAAGGGGAACTGCGTTCATTTCTCAAACAAAATGATGCATGTGTACTGCAGAGCATAGCACACCTCCAATGCCAGGGATCGTTCTGAAATTGTCTTGGCATAGGAAATTGTACTGGAAGTGTATGCTTCAAGTACTACTTCAGCGCTAGACAGTGCCCACTCACCTCTGCACTACGGCTCCGTGTCACGCAAGGCATCCTTGTAGACCTCTAGCACAGGGATGACTGTAGCAGCAGGCCACTCTAGGTAGATACGATTCTGTGCTGTATTTTCACGGTGGGGAACGCAGTGCAGCAACTTTGGTTGCAACGTTGCACAGCATTAAAAATGAAAAAAATCTGCACCCAATGCTCGTGGAGAGAACACAAGGTATTAGGTGTAAAGCAACAATAATTACAATCGTTTAAGGTCACCCTATAGTCAAGGTCTTTGCAACAGCAGCGCTGAAAAACATGTTAAGGTCTAATTTAGAATTTGGCAGAAGGGTACTTCGTCACCAGCGTGACAGCTATTGCAAGTGCCACAGGTTATAATGCACTTGTAATAAGGCAGATGGCATATCGATCACGTTTGTGTCAGGGTAAGTCATTTGACAAAGCCTACATCAGGCCATTTATTCAGATACCCGACCATGTAAAGATTTTCAGTGTTCGTAGCAAAAAAACATCATACACTCTGGAGCTCTTCTAAGTCAGCAGGATGATTTTGGGCATTTTGTGGTTAATGTGATGCTACCTCTAGCTGCCTAACCACACCCTCTGCAATTGCAAACATCTACACGATGTAATTGTTCTTCTGCCACACTAGAAATGAAGAACATTCCTTTGGATTTAGCACTGTCTCCATTAAGGATTTTCTATTGTCCCGAGCTCTATGCTTGGCCTTATTGTTGAATAATAACTGGTGTGGAGGGGAACTCTGTGTGACGCCCCTCCCCTGAAGCCTATAAACTAGGACTCCAGATTTATCCTAACACCCTCACAACAGCACCACGTACGGAAAATGGACACACCAAACCCAAAGGCAAAACCATCTAATAGTCCAACAAGACTGAATGAATCACTGCAAGCTGAGAATCAACTAGTGAGAGAGTACCTGAAAAATATCTCCTGCCTGGTCTCCTAGGGGACCACTGATGGATTTAAATATTTGCATTACACCCGTAGTTGATGGATGACTAAACATGTTGCATTTCAGAATGCCATACAAGTAAACTGCCTGTTAGTGCTGGTGTGATAGCGTCATAATAGAAGATTAAGGGACAGCTCCTAGGATTATATGGAAACATGTTTATTGAGAAGCCTTCTGAATAATTTTATGGTCCAGGTCAGAAACGACATACATTTATCCCACTAAAAGCCCTGGGCCATGTTTCTTCTCAGGGAAAATACAAGATGTTCTCAGGGGCTAAGGCACCACGGGTGGACTGGTGACAGTAAAATAAAAAAGAATATGGTTTTTATTGGGATCTTATCTTCTACAGTAACCAGTGGAAACTGCAGTGGCTATAGGTAACATTGTTTTGTAAGTGATTGCATCTTTCTTGAAAAACTATCAATAGATAGAATGGGTGGCATGGTTGATGATTGACTGCAATGGATGCAAGTACTGCCAGTTCAACTTTGAGTTTGTTCTCCTTGAGATACCGTCCTCACAAACCAGCACACTTCAGCGCAGTAAAGAGGAGCACCTAAGAACTGGAACTAAATATCACTTTTCCTAAGAACCTTCTATCCTACGGTACCTTGAGAAAACTACTACCACTTACAATTAGGTTGTTGCTTCCAGACTCTTCCCTAATTCCTGTCAGAGGGTTTCCCCACTGGGGTGAAAAGTCAAAGTTTAAGTTTATTAGTTAATAATATCCACAAACGTAAAAACAAAGCAAACAAATCGTACATCAAACCCTTTGCCATAACCATTCAATAAAAATGTAAAAACATAAATACATCACACCTGTTCTTTGAAGAGCCATAGCTACAGTCCTGTAAACTGCAAGGTGAAAAGCAGCGTTGTTAGTCCTACAGGAGGGCCTTCCCCTGACCCACCTTTTGTAACAACAAAAATTTGGGAACTCCCCTAATATATGAACTAACGGTATGACTCCTAGAACTAGAGCATCTAACTGTTGTTTTTAGAAAGTGCATATTGCAAAATAAGGTGGATAGTGGATACTAAAATGCTACAATACAAAAAGCAGCTACTTCTCTTCCAGACTCAGACCCTATCATCAAGAGTTTAATCAGAAAATTAAAAAACACCCATGGGAAAACTTAAAAATATTGCTAAAAGGACAACCCCATTGACATCAGCTAGTAGAGAATGTGCTTAGGGTAAAATGTGCATAATACATGATGGCATAAAATTATGGGCAGTAAACCTTAAAGTAACTGCTGCCCAACTGTTAGAATGGGGTCTTTGGTTGACAGTCAGGTTACCCCCTGTCCAAGCAAGGATCCTCACTCTAGTTAGGGTAAAGGAGAATCACTCTCATTTAACCCCCGCTCACCCACTTGGTAGCTTGGCATGAGCAGGCAGGCTTAACTTCAGAAGCAAGGTGTAAAGTATTTGTACCAACACACACAGTAACTCAGTGAAAGAACTACAAAATAACAACACAGGTGTAGAAAAATAGGTAGTATTTATCTAATCAAGACCAAAATGACAAAAATCCAACATACACAAGTCAAGTTATTAATAAAAAAATAAAATAAGAGTCTTAGGGCCAGATGTACATACCATTTTTCCTGTCGCAAATGGCCCTTTTCGCAGAATCTAACCAGTCGTCGACAGGAAAAAAACATTTTGGTATGTACAGACCCTATTTTGCGATTCGATAATCTATTTACCGAATCGCAAAATAGGTTTGCGAGTCGCAATTAGGAAGGGGCGTTACCTTCCTAATGGCGAGTCTCAGTGCGATGTTTGATTGTTTTGTGATAGTGAATGTGGTCACAAAACAATCGCAGTTAGCACCAGTTTCAAACTGGTGCTAACCCATTCGCAAACGCTCTGAAAAAATGAAAAGAAAACTTTTAATTTTTGTTTTTGAAATGCATCCCGTTTTCCTTCAAGGAAAATGAGCTGCATTTAAAAAAAAAAAAAAAAAAAAACTGCTTTATTTAAAAGCAGTCACAGACATGGTGGTCTGCTGTCCCCAGCAGGCCACCATCCCTGTGAGGGCGGACATCCCCAATGAGGTCGCAAATTGCGACCTACCTCATGAATATTTATGAGGTAGGTAATTTGCGAACCCTTTGGGAATCTCAAACAGTGTCATTGACACTGTTGTACATCAGGTTTTGTGACTCGCAAATTGCGAGTCACTATGACTTGCAATTTGCAAGTCGCAAAACCAATTTTTCGGACATGTAGGCCTTAATCCTTAGAAAACAGGGAAAATGCTGTTGTTGCACAAAAGTACCTGGGTAGCGTCAAAATAAAGCTGCACGGGCGAGGTTGCCTCGGAAGAGGCCAGCAACGTGTCGATTTCTCACCTGCAAGTGAGAACGTGCGTTGTTCCTTCTCCGGTTGGGTCGGTGTGCGCCGTTTCTTCTCTCCTGCAAGAGAGCGATGCGCTGATCCGGACGGGCACCTCGGTTACGGGCAGGCTTTGCGATGATTTTCCGCGCCCAGGGATGTTGTGTTGAAATCCGGTCGCACGGTGTCAAGAAACCGTATTGCGTGGGGGCTTGTATCGTTAACAGCAGCTGCTTTGGGTGTTGCACGTCATTTCTCTAGCTACATTGCTTGGATCTCCCAGTTGCGATGCAGGTGGAGCGTCGATTTTAGCTGAGAGGCAGGCAGTGCGTCTTTTAGCAGCTGTGAAGAGAGTGGTGTGTCGAAAGTTTCCCCGAACAGCAGTCTTTGCATGGATTTCTGCCCTTTTCCACCAGCTGCACCTTTCAAGGGCCCAGAGACAGGTTAGGGCACCACTTGGCAGGCAGGACTCTCAGCAGAAAGCCCGAGTGCTGGCAGAGAGAAGCCTTTGATGTCCCTGAGTTCTCAACAACAGGAGGCAGGCTCTGTTCAAGCCCTTGGAGATTATTCACCAGTGGGACCTCATACAAAAGTCAGTCTTTGTCCTCTCTCAGGTAGAAGCAGCTACTGCAGCCCAACCCAGCAAAGCACAGTCACAGGCAAAGGGACAGTACTCCTCCTCCAGCTTCCAGCTCTTCTTGGCAGAGGTTCCTTTTGGTTCCAGAAGTAATCTGATTTTCAGGGGTTTTGGGTGCTCTTCTTATACCCCTTTCTGCCTTTGAAATAGGCCTACTTCAAAGAGAAGTGTCTGTTGTTTTCAAGATCTCGCCTTGCCCAGTCCAGGCCCCAGACACACACCAGGGGGTTGGAGACTGCATTGTGTGAGGGCAGACACAGCCCTTTCAGGTGTAAGTGACCACTCCTCCCCTCCCCTCAGCCCAAATGGCCCATCAGGCTATGCAGGCTATACCCCAGCTCCCTTTGTGTCACTGTCTAGAGGAGAGGTGTAAACAGCCCAACTGTCAAACTGACCCAGACAGGGAATCCACAAACAAGCAGAGTCACGGAATGGTTTAAGCATGAAAATGCCTACTTTCTAAAAGTGGAATTTTCAAACACACAATCTAAAAAACAAACATCACTAAAAGATGTATTTTTTTTGTGGGTACAGGGACCCTAAACTCCACATTTCCATCTGCTCCCAAAGGGAATCTGTGCTTTAATCACATTTAAAGGCAGCCCCATGTTAACCTATGAGAGAGATAGGCCTTGCAACAGTGAAAAACGAATTTGGCAGCATTTCACTGTCAGGACATGTAAACACATACGTTCATGCCCCACCTTTAACATGCTCTGCACCCTGCCCATGAGGCTACCTAGGGCCTACCTTAGGGGTGCCTTACATGTATAAGAAGGGAAGGTTTAGGCCCGGGGGGTACCCTTGCTAACTAGAATTGGTAGTTTAAAACTGCACTCACAGACACTGCAGTGGCAGGTTTGAGCCATGCTTACAGGGCTACTAATATCACATCTGGGACGGATTAACCCCCTCGGCCAAAGTTGTAATCAGGCCCTATATTTCTTGCTACACACCTGTAATGGCCCCTGGTAACCCACCTTCCGTTCTAGTAATGGAAAACACAGAACCCTTGTGTGGGGCGCCACTTGAACTTCGCGGGATGGGGGATAACAGCATTATTGTTCTTGCTACACATCTAATATGGCCCCTAGCAGCCAACCTACAGGGCGTCATCTGGGCACGTCCACAGCCTACCATTGCTGCCTTCATAGAGTCCTCCTAGGGGATTATAACTGTGCATGGCAGGATAGGGGGTATAGGCATTATGTTTCTTACTGGGCTGGATTTTGAGGGAAGCGCCATTGTTGCTTAAGGGCTCTACCAATTTGGCAGCCCTCGATGTGGGTATCCCTTGGCGCATTACAGTCGGGTAGCCTTCGGTGCATTGGAACTCTTAAGATGGACAATACTCGCCCTTTGGGTGAACCTTTAGCTGGGTATTTTGCCAGCAGACAGTTAGAAAAGTGTTCCTGAGCTTCTACCATATTTGGCTCCTTGGTTGTGGTGGTTTTAAGGATCTCTACTGCAACAGCTGGCAGATCGTGGATGGAGTCTGTATTCCACTTTAGGCACTTTAGATCTTCAGTGTAAGTGTCTTGTTGCTAGATCCTGGCTGGTCCGAGACTGTTCTTATTGGCACTGATCCAAATGGTTTGGGGGTGATGATCACTCTCTGAAAGATAAGCGATTTTGAAGCCCATAACTTGACCATATAAGCTATGGTTTACCATGGAGTAGTCCAGGTAAAAGACCGATTTGTCTGACAACCTTGTCCATAATGTTGGAATGTCACCCAAAAGGAGACCATCCTGACTATTAACCCAGCCAACGCACAGGCTCTCAGCAGCTTTCTCCTGAATTTGTCTTGACGCCTACAATTACGTCATCATGGTCCTCATCTAGAGACTGGAATAAGTCTGGATTAACGGCTCTGGTAATTAGCAGGTTGACTGTTAAACAGGCATTTTTCAGCTTCTGTAGGTGTCAGATTAATTTATTCACTATTGCAGATTTTCCTTTAAGATGAATGTAAACATTTACAAGAATCAGCGGGTCTGCCACCTGCTGTGAACAACTGTCCAAAAGCAGAGCCAGTAACCAGGGTTCTTGTATGTCCAACACTGTGACCTTTACAGATAGATTGGAACTCACATAAATGACTAGACCACCTTTTGCTTTTCCAAAGGAGCTACCTTTGTAGGTGAACCTTCTACATGCCACAGACCCTAAGAGGGATATGTTTGATAGAGCCTATGTCTCTTGAACTGCTATCATATCAAATGCTTTCAAGTATTCCATCAAGGGGGCATCCTCAGTTTTTGATAGCAATCCTCCCAAGTTCCAGGAACATATAGTTAGGCTACTGCATTCCATAGCAGCAACACGTGAATGTTTCGCTATTCAGTCCTTGGCGTTGGCCAATGATAAGGCAAAAGGAAACCAACTCCAGCGCTCTGTATTGTATTGCCTAGTTATGGTTCTTCTCTGTATGGTAGACGATTGCTCCAATTTGCATGAATAGTCAGTCTTGGGAGCAGAGAAGGAAAGAGTCGTCCCACTGTGCTTCTCAATAGTGTTTTTAAGATGGTCTTGCTGTAGGAGCAGGGGGATGATAATGATCCCTCTGTAAAGTTACTATCTTCATATCCCAATTTTTTTAACACCTCTTTGCTCTCTAATATTTTTTGGGGAGGCTCCTGGCATTTAAAGTGACCAGGGTGGGTTCTGATGCTTGGTTTCCTCTGACTGGTAGAAATTTGATAGAGAAGATGTCATCTGACACTACCTGCTTCAGGCCTGGCAGGGCCCTTATCAGTTTGAGGACATTTGCACAGCTTAAGACATCCTGGACCTCCCTGGATTTGAATTCTGGAATCCATGAAAGCCTAATTTTTGGCCGTTGTGTTCCGGTGGGTCATAACTCAGGCCTTCGGACACACCCTGTGGTTCAGCACTTCCTTTCCTTGACAGTTATGAGCTACAGAGCATAAGCAGGGATGTTTTCAGCCCATTGTGCCTCCAGAAGGATTCTATCCAGGCTGCATAGAGGCGTTTCACCACTAGACAGTGAGGTTTGATGAGCAGGCCCAATTGGCCTTCCTGACTGCATACTGTGCCTACAGATGGACTCATCACTACGATCGGAGGCGCAATGGGCCTTGAGTTGTCTAGTTTCCCTGTTGACTGAGTAATGCCTTGCTGCTTCATTATTTTTTTCACAAGCTGAAATGCTCTTCATGTGAGGGGAAAGCTTTGCCACTCACTTGAGTGGTACCATCCAACTCAGGGTTATCCAGCAGCATATCAGTGCTTTCTCCATGGGGAACACAATTCAGTGAATACTAAGGTGCCCGAGACCCAAGGGCTAGGACCTGTTTCAAACCTTTCTGGCATGCTTTCTTTCCTGCTTTGTCAGGTGGGGGAGGGCCTGCATAATAACTGGTTCCAGTCTATCCTTCCTTACTCCTGTATTGAGTTAATGGACTTGATTAGCCCCACAAACTCAGGTGGTCTACATGCGGAGTTCTCCCCCTTCTCTCTTCTGAACAAGATGAAGTAGGCTCTTGAAGACTCCCGGGGCTGTAACATTATTTGAAACATTGCTTTGTGCTGAGCTGGCTGGCTGCCCAGTGTTCAAAATGGGAGAGTTCCTTTTTTCTCCCAAGATTTCATCAAAGACTATCAGTAGTGGTGCCAATTTGTTGATTACTTACTTATACAAGCATTTGGTAAAGTTGGTATCATTATTTGCTTGCACTCACATTATAGGGGTGTTTAATTTTTCAAGTTTTTCATTGATGCCAGACACAAAAACTGCAAGGGTATTAAGTCAATCTAGTTGCATGTCCATTTTAGTGGCATGATGACTGAGAGCCATTACCACTGTCTGCACAGAGTTTAAAATATCTGGCCAAAGTTTGTTTGAATCTTTTGGGCTTGATACTGTAATTTGTTTTTGATTCCTCACCACTAGGCATATCCTGTGTATGAGAGGCCAAGTTGCAATTTTCCCATAGTCCTGCTCCTGTAGGGTACATGAACTCTCTATGGTGAGGCCGGGCAGTTAATGCAGTTAATGGGAACTACCTTGAATGATGGAAACAAACAATATACTGATTGAGGAGTTTTTGGGCTTCCTGAGTTGGAGGTCAGAATTGAAGAATGTACTGATGAAGTGACAGCCAAGTCTAACTGCAGGCTAGCTGGTGCCTTAGCAAAAGTGAGGACATCACAGCACAGCCCTCCCAGTACTGGAACACCTGGTGTGGGTAAAGGGGGGGAGGCAGTAGTATTTATGTGACCATGACTTCTGGAGGCAAAGGGACAGGGAAGGTAACAACAATGGGTGTAATGATCTTTTCCTTACAGACAGAACCTTGAGTTTCAGATACTGCAGGACTTTGAGGCAAAATCATCACCTCGGGCTGTGGTGTGTGCAGTTGACAGCAGCTCCATTGAACAACTGGAATAGATCTGAAATGCTTGAAACATTGGGAGATTTAGCTGGTCCTATGACCACATAAGAACTTACCCAACTTCATGTGCCCCCTTCCCACATAAGCTCTCTCCTGTCTCGCTGCCTCCTTCAGTTGATGTTGAGGGCCTAAAGTTAGTGGAAGAACCTTTTAACATTGGATGTTTAGCTTTCCCTTTTGGTGCCACTTCAGAGGGTGCGGACTCACGCTTCCTTGGTTTTGGATTGAGTTGAACGTAAGTCTCAGATTTGCCTGATCTCGTCTTAGGGTACAACTCTATAAACAGAGTAAGGAGGATGAACTGCAGTAATCAGAAGTCAGGGTTGTTGACTCTTGTTATAATTATGGTAAACTTCGCTTGACTGCTTGACTCCACTGACTGCTGATGTGTGAGGAGAATGAAGCTTAATGGATAGCAGTGAGTGCTAAAACACAACACAAAGAATAACAACTCCCTATTTCAGTGAACGAGCAGGTATTTCAAGGTGATAGACAGACTATCAGGTTCTGACTGCACAGAGGTGTTCGGGGGCTCTCAGAGGTATTCCAGATGCGCAAGCATACAAAGAGCACACAATGGGCAGGGGGCAAGGAGCTCTCCTGGTACTGCGAGTTGCACCGGAAACCTAGTCAGGCCACTTCCGCATTAAGTGTGGCTCAAGCTACTGCTGCAAGACTACTCGCTGCTCATCCCCTCCTCTGCTTGCAGCTAACAGCCTCTTACCACCTTTGGATTGGACTCTGGGCTGCCTCCCCCTCTTCCTCTTGATGCCTCCTTGGTTCTGCTTGATGTTGGAAGCTGCAGAGGCCTGGAAGTGAAGCGGGGTGCAAGAAGGTTGAGAGAGCCTGGTATGCCCAAAGCACCTAATGTGGCCCAAAAGATTGCACAAGGGTGGCCACAAACAGTCTTGGCACGGCCTGTATGGCTCGCCTCCGAGGCCACAGATGATTTAAATTTTGGGTTCAGCAGACTGGTGCATGTACTAAGAACCGATGCTGAGAACCAATGCCAGGCACAAAGTTTCTCCTGCTCTCACTCTCCTTTGCTGCTCTCCCCCAGAAGTGCTTCAGACGTCATGTCATGACTCTTCCAAGCCAACGATAAGGGTGAACGGGCAGTATGAGGTTCCAAACACTTCCTTCATATGACTTGCTCCTCTGTGCTGCCCAAGCATGCTGCACAACAGCATCACACCAGTCAGGTTGGGAGTGAGTGACATATACAGCAATTTATGATCAGTGTAATATGCCAATGATAGGGCACATATCCACACACACCTTTCAGATAAGTGGCTGCCTTGCAGTCCTATTTAAATATTACCCTATTAGTTTGAGTATTTTTCTAACTTTTGTAAATGACGTGCCTCATATCCAGCTTTGGAATTGTTTTTAGCATTGTTGAACATTATCCTCCACCCTCTCTCAGACCAGGTCCTGGAAATCACTGTAGGGGTTAAAACTTTGGTAGTCTATTTAATGGTAGAGCAGAATTTGATATAAATGTTGCCTTCTGTTCTCTAGTTTTTGAGAGCATTGATGTCAGACGAAACTTGCAATTAAAAGCAGCAGCTGAGGTTAAGAGGTTAGCAAAAGCATTATTGCATTTATAAATACCTCTCAGCTTTGTGTCAGCACTGGTAGCACAACTCTTGACATTAATGCCAGAAGAGTTTCCTTGAAGCAGACGTGGCAATCAGAGGCAGACAGGCTATGGATACTAGAATTACAAAAGAGGAGCAAATCTCACATGAGGTACAAAAGAGATGTCGCAGCCCTGTGTGCGGCCTCCTCAGTGTTAGGTTTATGCACTTTTAAACTGGAGCAATAATCTGGGTAATTTAGAGGAGGGTTTATCTTTGAACTCAGGGTGGGACTGTACTGCTGGTAGCATAGCAGGAAGGAAGATGGAAGTGGGTTGTGCAGTGAAAGTTGTGTTTGCGAGTTGAGAGTAAATAAAATAATGGATATAGCTAGTGCTAAAGCAGGCAGATGAGAGTCAACAAACTACCTGAATGTCCTGTGGACATTTTATTAGTCACTGAGATCTGGAAACCAATTGCTACTATGTAGGAGCAGCAGTGAGAGACAGTAGGATGGAAGATTTACCAAGTGTGGAAGCTAGCTAATGAGATCCAGAGTAAGTTTTGAAAATGGAGAGGTCTTACCTGTTGTTCAACAACTGATCCACTCCAGCCTTCTTGCAAGGAACCCCTTTTAGGTGGATGGGAGAGAACCTTACTTGATGCCTTCTTCAAGTGGAAAATCCTGTGGTGATAGCTGAGCACTGAGTGTGAAGCCTAAAGACATTCTTGCCTTTATGTATTACTACAGGCAAAATATTTCACAAATAAACATTGTGAGAAAGAGTTCAAATACTTGAATTAAACAATGTTAGAAAAATATACTAATTCAAAGTTGGAAGGTGGAAGGAAAGGAGTGATATCATAACAGCAGATGTCAATCTCAGTAGGTAAGAGAATAATAAACTTGAGGAAAGACAGATAACTCAATAAACTGAGTCAAAATCTCCAAGAACATGAGGTTTTGTTGAAAGCTGAGCTCTATATATATTAGTTAAAAAATGCAGAAATCCATATCTTGATCCAGATGCCAAAAGTCCAATCATAACAAATATACTGCACACAAAATTACATACAAAAGAGTCTGAAAGGTGTGTTTCAAAGGTTATAGCTTGAGGGGTAGCCCTTCCGCTATGGCGGAGGAGCATCACCCTCCTGATGAAAGGCAACAGAAAAATAAAATGATAATTAAAGCACTTAATTATCATTTCATTTTTCTGCTTGGGTAGGTCGAGCCAGCCTCCTCTGTGTCAGCAGGGGGAGGAGTGCTAGGTGCACTCTAAGGGCCTGATTATAGGACCGGCAGCCTCGCAAGTCACTTTAGTCTATGAATCTGCAGGGAAAGTGTTGGACTCTGGAGGGGTTATGAATACTATTCCCACTGCAGTCTAAGCAACAGTACAGAAAATGTTGGACTTTGAAGGTAATACAAATAACATTGCACTTCCTAATAATTTTGAACAAGACATGTTAATACCTAAAATCAAAAATAAACAGAAGCCTATTAAAAATTAAAAGTATATATAGTAATATAAAAATTAAAAATAATCAAATAAAAAATATTTTAAATAAAATGTACTTCTTATCCACAAAAACATTGCACACTAAAAATCAATATATTTAACAAAAACAAAGGGCCTCATTACGGGGCTGAAGGTCTTGAGACCACCAACCTCATGGTGGCAGTCAGGACCACCACTGCTGTGGCGGTCTTACCATCACATTAAGAACCTGGCGGTCAGCCTACCAGGTTACCGTCATCTCCGCGGGGATCAGTGATCCAGATGGGCTGATGGTGGCAAAGCTCGAAATCAGCCAAGGCTGTGCTCCATGCAGCACCACGCTGCTGATTTTGACCTTGTTCACTGCCAGCCTTTTCATGGCTGTATCAACGCCGTGAAAAGGCTGGTGAAGAATAGGTGCTGGGGGCCACAGAGGGGCTGCTGCATTTCCCATGCACTTGGCATGGGCAGTGCAACGTTCCCCCTGCTCCACCCAGCAACCTCGCAATGTTCACTGTCTGCTGTGCAGATAGTGAACATTGTGAGTGTGCTGGTGCACCCTGCAGGCAGCAGCATTGCAGCTGGCGCTATTACAAGCCGGAAATAATGCTGCCCCCACTTTCCCGCTAGGCTGACTGGCGGAAACCACGGTTTCCGCCAGTCAGCCTAGTAGAAAAGTCTTAATGGGTCTGGCGGGGAGGTAGCCAGTGGCAACCTCCCCGTCAGAGGTTCAACAGACAGATCTTCCAGTCTGCCGAAATTCTAATTAGGCCCAAAATCTTTCAAGACAATAAATTAAAAATAGATTTTACAATCACTATAAAACACTTAAAACTAAATTAATAAATAAATCAAATAATATACATTGAACACTAACACGTACATTATGCTCAATTAATTTAATATTATTGAAAATTAATATAAAGTTATTATAATTTCAATAACGGCCCACCCTTAGCCACAACAAAATCAACAACCCACTACTAAAATAAACAGTACTTACAAAAATATAAACACTTAAATCTCTGAATAATTTACAAAATAAAACAATTTAAATAACTAATAATCACTCAACCAACTAATTAACATTAATTATTTTTATTAATTTAAAATGATAGACAATTTAATTAAGGTCTTCCCTATTTCTCTACTATAATCAAATTCCACTATCAAAATATAAATTACTAACAAAAATATGACCATTTAAATATACTGCAAAAATTAACAAGAAATAAAACAAATCAAAACAAGTTACATAATTAATAATCAATTGTGTACATATTTAACAACAAAACATGAATTAGCCCAATTATTTATTATTTATTATTTATTATTATGATTAATAATTTTATTACCTATCCACCCCATTTCTCTACAAAACCAACAACCTGCTACTAAAATATACATTACTTATAAATAGATTAATATTTAAATATACAAAAGACAAAAAATTAAAATACAATAATTCACATATTTAATAATCAATTACATAATAAATTACCAAATAAAATTAATTGGCACTAATTTAAAAATATTTGTTATTTACTGAACTTCTCTCCCTACTCCCCTACAAAAATCACAAGTTAACTACTACAGAAAAAATTATTAATACAAATTTTAAATTCCAATATACATTAAAAGTTACACATTTATCTTAAATATAAAATATTAAACAATTTAAATAATTATTAAACTATAAAACTTATGATACATAATTAACAATAAAATTAATTTACTTCCATTTTAATTTACTTCCTACACTATAACCTTACGACTTCAACAACCCTCAGTAAATTCTAAATTATTAACTTAATTACAAAAAAATTAAACATTTAAAATTACAAACCATGCTACAGAGCGTTATCAACAATTACACTAGTAATATTAACACCTAAAAGAAATATTCTAACCAATATACATTAAATGAAACAAAACAGCAATATTTTTACAACTATATTTAAGTAAACTATACTGAATAAAACAATACTTAAAAGAATATTACATACTAAAAAAACAAAATTCTTGACAACCATATTCTGTGACAATATTTGTGCACTAACTTTGTTTTCGACACAATATTTACGCATCATGATATTAAAAACTCAATATTTTGTCCAAACACCTGCATGTGTTATGATGATCTGGTCAAGTTGCAAGAACAAAGGAAGAATTTCACTGCGATTGAGCTGAACACAGAATGTGAACTTTGGGCATGTTGTTTAAATGTGGGTTAAATGAGAGTTTTTCACAAAGGGTGTCTTGTAGATCAGTGGTTTCTAATCTGTGGTCCTTGACCCCGGTGTGGGGGCAAAGGAGAGGGGGTTGCAAAGCCTATTCAGAGGGTTTGCAACTGCTCAGAAAATTAAATAATATTAACAGATTAATAAACTATCTATGAGTTAAGAAGCAAATGTAAACTTAAAAATGTTATAACACCGTCTAACTGAAGAAACTGAAAGTTATGCAATGCCAAGGTTAGCAGACACTGGCTACGCAATGCAAAACACCTGCTCACTGTGCATCTGCCCTCCTACCCTTGTACAGCAACTTGCTATGAAAGTCCACTTACCTGAGAGGTTGACTTATGTATGCTGTGTGTAGCACTTGGTATAACACAACTAAAACCAGAAGGAAAGTCCCTCTGATTCCAGTAACCACGACACTGTCTACAATGACCTTGTGCTGCTGTCGTTTAGTTCAAGAATGCAGGTTACCTACCTGGGAGGGACCAAAATGCAGGTACACTCTGTGATGTGCCTAATCAATCATGTCCTGCTTGAGCAGATAAGGCAAGATGAAAATAATGTGGAAAGGAAGGAGAGCCAAACCCATGTGCACAATGAATGAAGGACAACTCTGAGGTACCAAGAATCATAATCCAAATGCTTGTGGCAGAACACATATTCACAATGCACTGACCACATGATGATAACTAACATATACAACAACAAGAATCCGCAGCTGCATGCGTAACAGTCTAATAGGTCTTGAGATGACCTAAGTCACATCAGTCCCAGACATGGGTTTGAATGCCCTGCTGGAAAGTTAGGAGTCTATGAACAAACATCCAAGTGACAAGATACTCTGACATCCTTTAGCAAGGTGACTTGAAGTGGAATTGGTCTGTTCCCCAAATGTTAGGTCTACGCAGTTGATAGCAAGTGTGCCTCTCACGTAAGGGAAAAATGCAAAGCCAATGTGTGCATGCCATTAATCAAAGGTCACTGTAAACTGTTGGAGGTACATGTCACAATACAACCTGTAACATTCAGTCTTCAATTCAACAGGTCACTGGGTACACACACACCAATCAAGAGACTGCTGCTCCCCCAATGGATCAAGCTCTCATTGAGGATACCACTCCTGGACGTGTGGGCATTAAGGATGCTTCTGGCCCATCTGGGGAACCTGGTTAGATGGTACTGGTCAGCCTCACCCTGACCACATCGACTTCTCCTAGCCCTGTTGCATCAAGGAGGAAGGAATTCAGTCATTCCTACAGAGCCCTGGTTCCAGTCCTGTGAGTACAAGGTACAAGGCACTAGAACTGTCATCCTAAAACCGTTGCCTGGTTCCAAAGCAAACTGGTTCATTTCTATTGACAACATCAAACCTCACCATGTGGCCGATCCTGCACAGTACACCCAGAGGTCCCTTGGGTAGTTTCCAGTCCCCTCGCACTACCCAACAGGATATACCTCTTCTAAGCAGAAATAACAACACTACTTCTGACTACACAAGCATGTCCAACAATGCTACAACGGTACTTGTCCAAGATTTGGCTGATTTTTTTTATTTATTACCAGCACTGCACCGACTGACGACACTGTCTACTATGAGCCTCCACATGAAGTTTGCTGAGACTGCCTCTGGTTATTTCATAGACATTGATGATTTTTCTTTTGACTCACCCACTCCAGTAATTGAAGATGTTTAAAGACACATAAGCTGTACCTAGGGCTTAAAAATAACTATTTAATTCACCCATGGAACTATTTATGGTTCTGCTTGACATTTTTTGCATTGTTTTTATGGATTGGTTTCGTGACTGTTTTCTTTTTGCTCAAAAATGGTCATTACCTTCCTGAACGCTCCTCTGTTGCACAAGTGGATGAAGTCTTTACTCTATAACTCTCCTCACATAAGGTCCAAGGAGACTTGTCCCTTGTGAACATTTCAGCTGTACAAATTCCTAATGGGATTGTGTGGCACAACGTTCCATTTGATACATATGGGCCAACTGAGGTAATTCAAATACAACATGTATTCAAAATTTCCAGGACAGATGTAATTACACTTGATGTTATATCTGCTGATTGTAATGTCCAGACATTTGATTCTATGTTAACTGAAATGAAGGACTATTCGGTATTTGAAAGTGATGATGTATATAGACATACAATGAATTATGGGGAAATGTTCTGCTACAATAACTGGGGACATTACTACTTGCACTGTGCCACTAGACACATACCAGTACTTAACTACGCACAGTGGGAACACTGTTCAACACCACTTGTGGGGAACCCAAAACATTATACAGATAAATGTACTTATTTTTCTGGGCATGAAACAAAACATCCAGAATCATATTATTTCAAATTACCTCCATCAAAAATTAAGAACATTTTGCTAACTGATATAAAGCTGATTTATTCAAATTCCTTTGTTTCCAGTCTTGCATTTGAAGGTTACGAATACTGGAGGAACACTGTTGATTTAAAAAGTGTACAGGGAATACAACATTGGCAAATACAGGGTAGGGAAGCTTTATTTAGAGCATGCCTGATTCCTGTGCAAATTATCTTTTTAAATGACACCATTCAACAGACATCCTGTCTGGGGTTAGTAAAAATAAAAGAAATGAACACGCCCAGTATCCCCACACCGGCAAAGTTTAACGATTGCCAATTCTTCCTGAATGTCACCGAGGAAGAGCTAGATGCAAAGGTTCAGGCTGGTACCTATAACTCTTCACTTTCCAGTCCCGGTGGGTGGTTGATTTGGCCGATAGACACCAATGGATGTCAGGCACAATTTTTGAATTCCTCAGGGGGTTTCAAGATTAGCCAGCGAAACCCTCGCTTCATCTTGGGTCAACACACAGGTATAGCTACAACATACAGTGTGGGTAAACTGTGCCAACAATGGGTACAGTCTAACACGTTAGCCGCAGTTAAAGAACATCTTAACACTCTTTCTGAAGATGTAGACTTACAGGACTTTTTGCTAGGTCCTAAAATGCCACACTCTAAAAGATTCATCTATTCTATGTATAATGTTAGCTTTCTCAGATAGAAGCTGCTGCGCTTTTAAGGCAAATAGATAAGGAAAACTTAGCAGTTGTCGATAACTGCATGAACATTCTGTCAAACAGGATTTATTCCCTAAAAAACATAGGGGGTTATTCCAACTTTGGAGGAGGTGGTAATCCGTCCCAAATGTGACGGATTTACCACCAGCCGTATTACGAGTTCCATAGGATATAATGGACTCGTAATACGGCTGGTGGTATATCCGTCACTTTACCGTCACTTTTGGGACGGATTACCACTTCCTCCAAAGTTGGAATAACCCCCATAGTGTCGTCTGAGATTGATATTATTCAGACACACATATCCCTTTAATATTATGGGCAAAGTCAGCTGCATTCCATCATGCAGTTAGGTTGGACTTTACAGACTTAGAAAAATGGCCTAATTCCATGGAAATACATTAACGGTAGTGAATTGTTAACCGCTTTTAATTTATACAGGTAACAACAGACTAAGGGGGTTATTCCAACTTTGGAGGAGGTGTTAATCCGTCCCAAAAGTGACGGAAAAGTGACGGATTTACCACCAGCCGTATTACGAGTCCATTATATCCTATGGAACTCGTAATACGGCTGGTGGTAAATCCGTCACTTTACCGTCACTTTTGGGACGGATTAACACTCCTCCAAAGTTGGAATAACCCCCAATGGCTAAAAGGGAAGCGAGTTTCACCATGCTTCACATAGAGAAGTTAGAAAAGTTGCCTTTCACTGTTGCAGAGAGCCCTTCAACAGGATTGCTCCTACATGGCATCATTAATCTGCCCATTAATCTGCCCATTTCTAATTTTCGTTTTTCGAAATGCCTGAAACATCTTGCCGTGGGCAGGTACGAGCGACTAGGCGAGAGCTATATTAAAGAAGAGTGGGAGTTGCCCTTTGATTACAAATGTCTGAACGGTGAAACAGAGGTCTTTCTTAGCGGAAGCGAATGTGAGACTACTGTTAGTCATTCATTGATCTGCACGCAGGTGTCCCTTCACGGCCTTTGCAATGCGGGGTCGTGAACTTGGCCTGTTTTCTGAAGGGTACTCCTGTCCCTTTGATTCGACCAGCATTTCATGTACTTTCGAAAGGAAGTTA
Organism: Pleurodeles waltl; assembly: GCF_031143425.1. NCBI lineage: Eukaryota > Metazoa > Chordata > Amphibia > Caudata > Salamandridae > Pleurodeles > Pleurodeles waltl. The sequence goes on along the minus strand of NC_090447.1, from coordinate 768,425,546 downwards.
TGTAGTGCTGAGTGACCAAAGCTGTTGCGGAATGCGTGCAGGAATTTCCCACGCAATTTCAGTCTCTAAGGTCATTACGTGTTGTGGACAAGTTTTATTTACCCCCACAAGAGAGATAAAAGTATCAGAAATGTGACTTCACATTGATACTGTTAATGTAAATTATTATGAGCAGAATAAAGGCGCTACTGTTTCAAAAACAAGTCACGTTGACATCAGCGAAAGAGACGTATGTTCTCCAGATTGCAAGATCATCAGCAGAGATACAATCCCTATTAAATACCAACTTCCCCAAGCACTTTGGAGAGCTGGAATCCAGAATTTTCAACGTCTCGAGCACTACTGGGATTGTCCATTTCTTTAAGGCTTTTGGGTCTGGATTTGTGTCAATCTTCCAGACTTTCTTCGGAGTCATTCCTTCAGCCGTCCATTCACTCTTTTCTGGTGTGTTTGGCGGCTTTCCTATAATTTTGGCATTGATTGGCGGAATACTGCTGCTATTTCTTCTGATTCGCAGTGGTTGTATCTTTCCAGCTACGCAAAGCAATGGAGCCACTGCCACCAGCTCAACTGTTCCATGAATGCAGGTCTTTGATGCTTTATTGCTGGAGGAATTGGAGCGTGATTGGTCATGGTCATTCCGACCACTCCTACGGTGTGTACAACCAGTCTTTTGCTGCGTGTAGTGCCTCTTCGAACACTTGCCTACAGTGTGCCTTGCTGTTACGCCAGTGCCTCCTGTGGACCAAGCACTTCTGATGTCCCCGATGAGGGTTCATTAATGGTCGTGCCCCTTGAGACTAAGGCTGATTCGTTAGGCCACTTATGAGTCACCCTTGGTGAATGATCTGGCTCTTTTTGGCACTGTGGAGAGCGCCACTCCTGCAGGTGGACCTGCACAAGAGACTACTACGCACTACTGCTCCGTGGATCTGTCTGCCTATCCTGTGATCGATCTAACATCTGAAGATGTGGCCTCTTTCCTGAGGTCCTTTCCATTCGAAGGCTTTGAAGATGCTCTTCAAGATCATGACTATTATTAGACAATATGCTGATTGGCTTATTACACCAAAACCAAAGTGTACAGTTACTGCCCTTACTTTGGCGTGTTGTGCTTGTCATGGTCGACATTATGGGGGTGATTCTAACCCTGGCAGTCGGTGATAAAGCGGCGGCCAACCCGCCAACAGGCTGGCGGTCCACAAAATGGAATTCTGACCCTGGCGGGAACCGCCAAAACAGCCCGCCACATTAACACTCCGCCCGCCACTGCGGTACAGACAAACAGCGCGGCGGTCACTGCCAACAGGCAGACGGCAGACAATGTACCGCCCACAGTATCATAACTCACCAATCCGCCACCTTTTCCGGGGCGGGAGCACCGCCGATAAAAACACGGCGGAAACAGACTACGAACTGGAAAACGCGCACCTCTACGCACTCCACGAGGAAGGAGGACAGCATGGAACCCGAATTAAACATCCTACCTGCTCTCGTCTACCTGCTCATCTACCACGAGTACGAACTCCGGCGCAGACGACAACGGTGAGTACTGCACCTACGACACACGGGAGGGGGGAGGAGGAAAGGTTACGGGCACACACATACGCGATACACTCCCACCCCCCCAATATGTACACACCAATGCAGAGCAACAAGTCACAGTGACACCACCCAAACCCCCCTGAAAAATGCAAAGACATAATTAAATTGTGAATAAACATTTATGTACAAAATAGCCTCTGAAAAGTATTGGTCAACTTGCCAAAAAATCAATATCAAAATAATTCTATATACAGTGCAATGGATAACCGAGGCAATTAGTCCTGCACACCAAAAGAAAATCGAAGTGTCCGAGGGCCAAAGTGTAACAACACAAGGGCAAAGCCCACATAGGAGACCTGAGTCCTTTGGAGAGAACACTGCAGGGGCATCTGATGAAAAAACTACAGGCACCTCAGGGGGAAGGGAAGGGGGGGCACCTCAGCCAGATGAGTCCACGATGCCAGATCCACGAGGGGCCTCCATGGCCACTGTTCAATCCTGGGGAGTGCAAAGCCACAGTCTCTCAAGCCTCTACAGTGGGTGGGTTGCCCACTGTCCCATCCTGGGGAGTGCAAAGCCACAGTCTCTCAAGTCTATACAGTGGGTGGGTTGCCCACTGTTCCATCCTGGGGAGTGCAAAGCCACAGTCTCTCAAGTCTATACAGTGGGTGGTTTGCCCACTGTTCCATCCTGGGGAGTGCAAAGCCACAGTCTCTCAAGTCTATACAGTGGGTGGGTTGCCCACTGTCCCATCCTGGGGAGTGCAAAGCCACAGTCTCTCAAGTCTCTACAGTGGGTGGGTTGCCCACTGTACCATCCTGGGGAGTGCAAAGCCACAGTCCATCAGGTGGATTACAGTCTCCACTGGTCAAGGAGGAGACATGGTGGGCACAGTGAACCGTTAACAGTGCATGCAGGAAGGGCCCAGCGGAGCGGTGCTTGACAGGAAGGGCCCAGCGGAGCGGTGCTTGACAGGAAGGGCCCAGCGGAGCGGTGCTTGAGACGGTGGGGCCCAGCGGAGCGGTGCTTGACAGGAAGGGCCCAGCGGAGCGGTGCTTGAGACGGCGGGGCCCAGCGGAGCGGTGCTTGACAGGAAGGGCCCAGCGGAGCGGTGCTTGACAGGAAGGGCCCAGCAGAGCGGTGCTTGAGTCGGCGGGGCCCAGCGGAGCGGTGCTTGACAGGAAGGGCCCAGCGGAGCGGTGCCTGAGACGGCGGGGCCCAGCGGAGCGGTGCTTGACAGAAAGGGCCCAGCGGAGCGGTGCTTGAGACGGCGGGGCCCAGCGGAGCGGTGCTTGACAGGAAGGGCCCAGCGGAGCGGTGCTTGACAGGAAGGGCCCAGCGGAGCGGTGCTTGACAGGAAGGGCCCAGCGGAGCGGTGCTTGAGACGGCGGGGCCCAGCGGAGCGGTGCTTGACAGGAAGGGCCCAGCGGAGCGGTGCTTGACAGGAAGGGCCCAGCGGAGCGGTGCTTGAGACGGCGGGGCCCTCTTCAGCGGTGCTCTTCTGCACGGCGGGCCCAGTTCAGCGGTGCCTATCTTCACGGCGGGGCCCATTTCAGCGGTGCTCTTCTGCACGGCGGGGCCCAGTTCAGCGGTGCTCTTCTGCACGGCGGGGCCCTCTTCAGCGGTGCTCGTCCAGTAAGTCAAGGGAGCCAGACCTGGCCTGGACTCCCTGCTCAGTCGCCCTCCGACCGTGCTGTTGCTGGACCCTTCGGTGACGGAGTCCTGGGCCCTTTGGTGTCCTCCCTAACACCCGGGATGTGGCTTGTGGGCCCCTCCTGCTCCGCGCTCCTGCTGGCTGACTTCTCCGCCCTGCTGCCCTTTCGCTCCTTAGATGGGGCTCTCGGGCCCTTGCCTCCCCTAGATGTTGTGGCTGGTGAAGTGGGCGAACTTTGCTCCTTGGGGGCAGCCGTGTCAGTCCTCTCACGGCGGCCCTTTAGTTTCCTGGTCCTCTTGCCTGGGGGGGGCTGGCTGTCCCCTTGCTGCTGATTGAAGTGTCATTGCTGGCAAAGGGTGGACTCCAGAACCCATGCACCACAGTGACACTCGAAGCTGGGCTGGTGGTGGCTGAGGTGCTCTTGGGACTCTTTGCAGATGGAGGGGGTGGGTCAGTGGAGGGAAAGAGGTTAAGATTAGCGAGGAAAAGTTTTTTAGGACCAAGGTAAAGGGTAGGAGAAGTGGTGATGGGAGTGGAGGAAGAGGATGTGGTTGTAGGAGAGTCAGGTGTGCTGTCTTTGGGTGCAGGTGCTTGTGCTGGAGGCTGTCGTGAGGTGGATGGCTGTTGGGTGGGTGTCTGCCTGCGTTTGTGTGTCTTGGAAGAGGGGGTGGCAGACACAGTGGGAGAGGACACAGGGGACGTGTAAATGGTAGTGGGGGTGGTGACTGCACGTGTGCGGACTGTACTGGAGGGTGTGCTGGTGATGGAAGCACTGGCTGATGGTGGTGTGCATGCAGGTGTGAGTGTAGACGTCACAGGGAGGGAGGAGGGAGACGAGGAGGAGGGGGACACAGAGGTGGTAGTGACTGTTGGAATGTCTGCATCTGGGTGTTGCTTGCGTGAATGCTTGTGGGTTCTGTGGTGCTTGTGTCTGGATGAGCTGCCCTTGGGTGTTGAGGTGTGTGCAGGCTGGTCTGATGGTGTGGATGGGATAGGCTGAGGAACAGGAGACAGAGACAGGGTGGAGGCAGTCAGAAGAGGGAGGCTGGAAACAGGGACAATGGCTGCCGTCAGTGCTGAGGCCAGAGCATTGAACGATCGTTGATGGGCAGCCTGACCCGAATGAATGCCCTACAGGTAGGCATTGCTCCGATGCACCTCCCTTTCTACCCCCTGGATGGCATTCAAAAGGGTAGTCTGCCCAACAATGATGGTCCTCAGGAGGTCAATGACCTCCTCACTGAGGGCAGCAGGGGTAACAGGGGCAGGGGCTGAGGTGCCTGGGGCGAAGGAGACGCCCGCCTTCCTGGGCGAGCGGGCACGGAGCGAAGGCTGAGGGGCTGCTGGGAGGGCGGAGCTGGTGCGCGGGGTGGCGGCTGTACCTGTAGAGGCGGGGGGCACGGATGTTGCCGCCACCGCTAGGGAGCTCCCATCCGAGGACGTGTCGGTGTCGCTGGTGTCACCACCGGTCCCCGTTGTGGTGCTCCCCTCGCCCTCCGGATCAGTGGTGCCCTCGGTGTCTGTTCCTGGGCCCACCGGGGCCTTGTGACTTGCAGCTCCCTCGTGCTCCGATGCCAATTCTCCTCCGCCTGATGATGCTAATGCACACATGCACAAGAAGATGAAGAAGAAGGGTGGGGGGAGAAAAACGAAGACCAGGTTGAGTGCATGCAATGTCAACACCGTTGGCGGAGAGGACAGACACAGGAGCCTCATGCACTAAGCCGCGCATTCGGGGTACACTACTCACTACTTCTGACTAGGACAACAGGTCTAGAGACGACAAACGCGCACATGTGTGATGCTGGACCATCGATAGCTGTACTTGTCACCCTACAGAGGTGGGGGCCGGGAGCACAGGGCCATGCCTAAAGGAGAGGACTACACTACAGAAAGCGCCCTGGCCTAATGTCACCCACAACCCTCCTCCCCCACCCAGACGCCTCCCCTGCGCATAAAGATAGCAGAATGTGCTGATACTCACCCCCTTGTGTCTGCTGTGATGTCCTCAAGCGCCCATCCAAATCAGGGTAGGTCACCGCCAGGATCCGGGACATCAGGGGGGTCAGGGTACGACTGGCACCCCTCCTATGTTGGGAGGCCATCCCCAGCAGTGACTCGGCGGTCTTCCTGGTTCCGCGGCGGATGCCCTCCCACCTCTTGCGGCAGTGGGTGCCCCGTCTGACGTGGACCCCCAGGGCCCGGACTTCCTTGGCGATGGCACGCCAAATGTCCACTTTCTGATGGGCGCTGACCTATTTGACATGTACAGGGTGGGAAGGAAAAATCCTTTAATTTTCTGCATGTTAGATGTGATTGGCCCCCTCCTCCCCAACCTTGCCATATGGCACATGCTCTCATCTGTCGTGCGTTGCACTCCTCATTCGCCCCCCACCCCACCAACTTACATCCACCCCACTCCACACAGGCATAGCTCATTCAATGTGCACCCAGTGTACTTACCTGTTGGTCTGGAGGACCGTAGAGTAACGCATACTGGGGGAGGACCCCATCCACAAGTTTCTCCAACTCCTCAGACGTGAAGGCAGGGGCCCTTTCCCCAGTCGCAGCGGCCATTGTCACTTCCAGACCGAGGTCACAGCAGCACTTGCAGTATAGGTCCTCTCCTGTGGATGATCAGGTCTCGAGTGATTAAGCAGATAGAAAATGGCGGTCACGCCCGCGGCGGTGCGTACCGCGGCGGTGCGTACCGCGACCGCCGGCGCACCTCCTCATTGGCTCCTGAAACCCATAGGCTTCAACGTTAACCAATGCGGCTTCGTATAGCGGTCTTCGACCGCCTACCGCCACGGTGTGCCACGCCAGCGCATTGACCTCACATCCCATTGTCCCACTTCACAGGTCAGGCAGCCGCCATTTCAAGGGCCCACATGGCATAATTTGTACTGCGTCACACAGGCCTAGGCCTTGCATTGCCACACATACACGCCTTTCAATACATAGATAATCGTGTGCTAGGCATGCTGTGGTTACGTACCTGTGATTTGCTTGACTCTGTGCTCCATGTTGTCCTTCCTAGGCACCGTCCGCTGGGACTTGCGAGGAGAAGGATGAATCCTCGCGTGTACCGACCACTGGTGGACCTGTCGACAATGGAAGAACGCCATATCATACTACGATACCGACTTGACCGAGCCACTATACATGAACTGTGTGCCCAGCTGGAGCCAGCCCTGATGTCCCCCATCCGCCAACCCACAGGAATTCCCCCTCTAGTGCAGGTTCTGTCAGTCCTCCATTTCTTGGCAAGTGGCTCATTCCAGACAACAGTGGCCATGTCATCTGGAATGTCTCAGCCTATGTTTTCAAAAATTTTGTCTAGAGTGTTGTCTGCCCTGACGAAACACATGCGGAGCTACATTGTATTCCCTGAGGAGGTTGATTTGGCCACTGTGAAGGGTGATTTCTATGCCCTTGAACATATCCCCAACATCATTGGTGCCATTGATGGGACCCATGTGGCTTTAGTCCCCCCAAAAGACGATGAGCAGGTGTACAGAAACAGGAAAAGTTACCATTCTATGAACGTCCAGGTGGTCTGTTTGGCTGACCAGTACATCTCCCATGTGAATGCCAAGTTCCCTGGGTCAGTGCATGACGCGTATGTGATGCATAATAGCAGCATCCCTTATGTGATGGAACAGCTACAGAGACAACGTGTGTGGCTAATTGGTGACTCTGGTTACCCCAACCTGCTTTGGCTATTGACCCCAGTGAGGAATCCCCGGACCAGGGCAGAGGAACGGTACAATGAGGCCCATGGGCGAACTAGGAGGGTCATAGAAAGAACCTTTGGGCTCCTGAAGGCCAGGTTTAGGTGCCTGCATATGACAGGGGGATCCCTGATGTACTCACCAAAGAAGGTGTGCCAGATCATCGTGGCCTGCTGTATGCTTCACAATCTGGCATTGCGACGTCAGGTGCCTTTCCTGCAGGACGATGGTCCAGATGGTGGTGTTGAAGCTGCTGTGGAGCCTGCGGAGAGTGAAGAGGAGGAAGACGAAGAGGACGACACAGACAACCGGGACAGAGTTATCCAACAGTATTTTCAGTAGCACACAGGTAAGAATCACCCACGCCATTTAACATTTCCTGAAAGCCCCCTGCATCTTTACTTTGTGTATTTGCCCCCAGTTCTTTTATACTAATGTTTGATTTTCCCTTCCCTTTTCAGTGCTGTATGACCCACTGCGTGACTTCTGCTTGGTTATCCCATGGACTAATGCTTATTGACATCGGTATGTTGTCATCACAAAAATAACAGAACATTATTGATCAGTAATGTGTTATACATTTGTAAATAATACAGGCTGACTCCTGAATGATTTCAGTGCAATGAGGGTTTTATTTTTAGTGCTAGATATTGGTACATGATATTAAAACGGTGATGGGTGAGGGTGGAGTTATGTCCATGGCAGAGCCCAGTTCTCAGTTTCACTGGGGCATTTTCCATATGCCTGTGGAAGGATGGAGCAGGGGCAGTTCAAGGTTGGACAGGGTGACACTGTGGGACAGTGGGATGACATCAGGGGGTATCTTATGCTGGCGGGGTGTTGGCATCCTACTCTGTCTTCCTGTGAGATCTCAGGTTCCTCTTGCGGGGTGGTTGTTCTTCGGCAGGAGGTGGGGTTCTGGTGGCCCGTCGTTCTGTGGGGGCCTCCTGACCACTAGCGCCGGCGGAGGTGGTAGGCTGTTCCTGGCTAGTGACAGGGGCCCTTTGTGGTGCCACAGTGTCCCGCAATGTGTTTTCTATCCGGTTGAGGGTCTGGACTATGGTCCCCATGGCGGTAGCGATGTTCCTGAGTTCATTGCTGAACCCCATGTAGCGTTCCTCCTGCTGTGCCTGGATCTCGGTGAACCTGGCCAGTACCATCGCCATCGTCTCCTGGGAGTGGTGATATGCTCCCATGATGGTGGTGAGGGCCTCTTGGAGAGTGGGTTCCCTGGGCCTGTCCTCCCCCCGTTGCACAGCAGCCCTCCCAGTTGCCCTGTTTCCCCGGGCCTCTGTCCCCTGGACGGTGTGCCCACTACCACTGCCCCCAGGTCCCTATTGTTGTTGGGGTGTTGGGTCAGCCTGGGTGCCCTGTAGTGGCGGACACACCGCTGATTGACGCGTCCTGGAGACAGAGGCATGGGCCCGCTGGGTGGGAGCTGTGCTGGTGTTCCCAGACGGGGTTGGGTCTGCTGTGGCCTGTGTCTGTGTGTGGGGAACCGACTGTCCAGAGGTCCCCGATGGTCCGGGCTGGTCATCAGGTTCTAGGTCGACAGAGCTGCTGTCCTCGCTGGGGGCCTGTTCTGGGGGTGGGATGGCAAATCTGGACCCTCCGTGGCGGTGTGTTGGCGTTCGGGCCCTGCAGGGGTAAAGGAGTATGGTTATTGCTTCTGTGTGTGCCATGGCGTGCATTTTGAGTGCCCTTGTCCCCCAGTGCTGGCATTCCCTTGTGGGAGGTGTTGTGAGGGTGGTGGGGGGGTGTGTATGGGTATGTGCAATGGTCATGCTTTGGTGGTGGCTGTCTATGGTTTGTGTTGGCATTCAGGGGTTGGTGTGGTTTAGGGTGGGTTGTGCTGGTGAGACATTGGCAGGGAGGTTGTGTGCTGGGGGGTTGAGATTGGGGGTGAGGGGGGGGTGTGGGTTGGCATGCTGGTGGTTGGGGGGGGGTGAAGTAGTTGAGATTCGACTTACCAGAGTCCATTCCTCCGTGTACTCCAGCGAGGCCATCAGGATGCATGATGTTTACTACCTCTTGCTCCCATGCTGTGAATTGGGGTGGAGTGGGTGGGGGTCCGCCGCCAGTCTTCTGCACAGCGATGTTGTGTCGCGACACCATCGAGCGCACTTTCCCCCGTAGGTCGTTCCATCGCTTTCTGATGTCTTCCCGGTTTCTGGGATGCTGTCCCACAGCGTTGACCCTGTCTACGATCCTTTGCCATAGCTCAGCCTTCCTTGCTATAGTGGTGTGCTGCACCTGTGTGCCGAAGAGCTGGGGCTCAACCCTTATAATTTCCTCCACCATGACCCTGAGTTCTTGGTCCGAGAACCTGGGGTGTCTTTGGGGTGCCATGGGGTGGTGTGGATGAGGTGTGGGGTGGTGTTTGTGGTGATGTGCGTGGTGATATGTGGTGATGTGTGCGTAAATGTGGTGTGGGTGATGAAGTTGGGTTACTGTGTGTGTTGGGGTATTCGATTGCTGTGCTCGCTCTCTCTATCTCTCTCTCTATCGCCTTCTCTCCAATTTCCAACTAGTGGGGGTTTGTGTGTGATGTGGGTGTGTGTTTTATAGTTAATTGGATGTGTGGGAGTGTTGTGTGTATGTGTATCAGGTGTGTGTAATTCGATTTGGCCAATGTGGCAGTGTTTTGGAGCTGTGTGTGTATTTTGACCGCGGCGGTGTGTACCGCCAATGGAATACTGCGGTTGAAAGACCGCCGCATGGATTCGTGGGTCAGAATGGCATGGGCGTGTTTGTGTTGGCGTGACGGTGGAGGTTTGGTCATCTCCAGTTTTCCGCGGCCCGCTGATGAGGCGGCCTTCCTTGGATGTCGGGTTTTTGTCGGTTTCACAGTTGGTGGTCAGAATGACTGTGGCGGTTTACCGCGGCCGCGGAGGTAGAATGGCGGACTTCTGACCGGCGGTAAGGGCCTTTTACCGCCGAGGTCAGAATGACCCCCTATATTTCTTTGTATGTTTTTAGCTATTGATTTTAACATGTTTTTAAATGTGATTTTTTATCTAGTTTTTAGCCCAGAACATTTTTAGCATTTGGATTCATTCACCTTTGGTGGTGTTTAGTTTGTTTTAAAGGGATACGGGAGTTAGCTTAGCCTTTGGCTTGCAGACTTGTGCCCCCGTCACCTAGTGACTTTTACCCTACTTAGCTTGCTCTGTTTGAGTGCATTTATTTAATTAAATCTTTCTAAATAGCTGCCTTGTTTTTAGTTAGGCCAATGTTTTAGTTTGCGTTATCAGTGCTACCGCGCTAAGGCTTCAATATCAAGTGACAACCTGTAGGTGTTCAAATTAGGCATTTTCCCTCCTCACGATTTCGAGGGAATTGTTTATATAAATTATCATCCCAAGCATGTCGTGTTATCTATTGTTTGGGAACAGACCTACGTCAGGGGTACAAGCAGATCTGTATAAATACTCCTCACTTAAACAGATAGAGGGATTCCGACCAGATGCCATCGCTGCTATTGATGCTGCATGTCGCCTTGACGCTGACCCGGTCTTCGTGCTCCTACGGAGTCTGAGCTAGAGACCTCATTCCAAGGTAACGAGGGTTGGAGAGCTCTTCTCATGGATATGGCATTGGCAAATTAGGTTAAACATACCTAGCTCTCTTTTAGGTTAGAGTTTAGGCTCATTATGCTAGTGTACTAGGACATATTTCACACCTCATGTCATATGTTATTGCAAGATGGTGGGGGTCTTTGTATTAATGACTTGTCTTTACCATTCTGTTTCTTGCACTGTTCATTATCCTAAACATTGCAGCCCATATAATTCATCCCAGATTGTAGTTTTGCTAAATAAAACTTATTGTAACTCTACAGTATCTTCTTCATTGTCTGTGTTTGATTGAGACATGGTGTTTATGTGAGAAAGGGGTAATCTCCGTTTAACCACGACTCTCCCTGAAATGTCACACTTTTGAGTCCATGCGTAAAGGATGCCACAAATCACCTTTTTGGGTGAGATTCGGCTTGTGAGCCGAGACTGTTGGGGCAACAGTTGAGATTTGTTGTAGGATTGGCATAATTGCCTACAAACATAAGCACTGTCATCCTTAAACCAGCAGTCTTGCCTAGAGCAAGAGTCCAACTACGGCACTGGCAGTTTCCTATTTCCTTGACCGCCAAACTCAATGTGGCGGTCCACTCCGCCAGGCTGTTGGCGGTCAGACAGCCACTGCCAACATGACGGTCACGGGACACCACACTCATAATCAGCCCCTTCATCATTTGTGTTTTTTTTCTGACAAATGCTTGTTCCTGTATATGTTTTGTATTGTTTTGCAGTTCAAAATCGAAAATGCTTATGCTGGGGATCCAGTAATGACTAGGTGGGGGTACCACGATTCCAATAATGATTCAGTGGGGGCGTCCGGGTTCCAGTCATGATTAACAAGGGATCCACAGACGTCAACAGGTTAAGAACCACTGTCTTAGATCACATTGGGGGTCATTCTGACCCCGGCGGTCATGGACCGCCGGGGCCAGGGTTGGCGGGAGCACCGCCAACAGGCTGGCGGTGCCCCGCAGGGCATTCTGACCGCGGCGGTTTGGCCGCGGTCAGATGCGGAAAACCGGCGGTCTCCCGCCGGTTTTCCGCTGCCCAAATGAATCCTCCATGGCGGCGCAGCTTGCTGCGCCGCCATGGAGGATTCTGACACCCCATACCGCCATCCTGTTCCTGGCGGTTCGCCCGCCAGGAACAGGATGGCAGTATGGGGTGTCGTGGGGCCCCCGTAAGAGGGCCCCACTTTGTTTTTCAGTGTCTGCTTTGCAGACACTGAAATACGCGACGGGTGCCACTGCACCCGTCGCACCTTCCCACTCCGCCGCTCAATTCTGAGCCGGCGTCCTCGTGGGAAGGGTGTTTTGCACTGGGCTGGCGGGCGGCCTTTTGGCGGTCGCCCGCCAGCCCAGTGCAAAACCCAAAATACCCTCAGTGGTCTTTCGACCGCGGAGCGGTATTTTGGAGGGGGGAACTCTGGCGGGCGGCCTCCGCCGCCCGCCAGGGTGAGAATCACCCTCATAGTGTGCTAGTGATAGTGGTTGGAGGAGTCAAAGTCAAGTCAAATATTTGCCTGTGCATTAGCCTATATAATTTCAGTTTCGGAGGCAATGAGGCACTGCTAATTACCATTGACCCATGTTTGTAGCTGCACAAGGCAGTGTTTGTTCTTCAGTATTGTCAGAAATTGAAATAGGGTGCTGTGTGTCATAGCATACATGTGACAGCAAATTAGGTGCTATCTAGAATGTCCGTAAGTATATGACACAAACTATTGGTACACCTCTGTGGTTAGAATGAATGGTACTACACGCACAAAGAGAAGCCTCCTATATTGATGTCTCTTGACCTGTTTGCACAGACTTTCTACTGTGGACCATTGCTTGCATCTATATAGGATTTCGAACGTTGCCGAGATTTATTTCAACCTCACTCTTTTTTGTTCAGTTCAGAAGCACTGTTTTGCGTGATCTGCGAGCAGAAATTTCTGTTCCTAGCACTGTTCAGCAATTCTCAGTAACCTCAGCAGAACCATCAATTTTTGTCCATATTCTGCATTTTCTTTGCAGCTGTTACATGAAAGTTATTTGATCAATCTCAACAATCCCTCTTCCGTCTCTGATAGTGTTCCCAGTAGGTCTGCCACTGCTTTAGCCATCACTGGTATTAATGCACAAGCAGGGATATAAGGTTGCCCCCCTAGCACCCATAGGGATGCTACTCTCTGCAAATTGTCCAGGGTTTTGCTTTGTGTCTCAAGCCTGATGACACCCTCTATCACACACATTTGGAGTGTGTCCAGATCCTAAAGGGAGACCTCAGTTTCAGCCATCGCAGTCATCAATACCTGCACCATGTGCACCCTTTCTCATTTTTATGCTCTACTGCTCGTAATCTGTTCCAGGCTTCCCTACCTATCTTCCACATCTTGAGCAGCTGCTTCAATCTTTGATGACTGGGGCATAAAATCAGCGTGCAGAGCAATTATTGAGCTCAAAGGTGCTCTCTGCACAGGTGTAGGGGAAACCTTCACCGGTGCCTTACAAATCTGCTTTTTCCCTGTTAAAAATACTCCTCTCCATGCTTTTTGCCATTACAGAAGACATTGTCCAACCATGCACAGCTGACTTTGAGGAAGCTGCAAGCAGCCCACCAAATACTTATGGCAGCACTAAGGCATATCTCTCATCAGTCAAAGGGTCTTCTCTGAGGTGTTGCAATGGGGCACCAGCAGAGCGCACCAAATCTGTCACTTTTATCAATGCCTTCTGTTTATAGGCTGATTGGAACAATGCTTTTCTTGGCATGGTCCTCAAGCACTTGAACGTCCAATGCAGCAGCTCCAGTAAAGCAAAATGTCCATATGTGCTGCATTTCCTCACTTCCTTTCTAGCAGATCTTGTAGTCCTATTGCTATTCTATGCAGTCCCAGCTCTCACTACATGGGTTAGGCAGCACACCACAGGCACAGGTTTGGCTCATGTGTGCCGCACACCTCAGCACAGCAGTTTGAAAGGATTAGGGAAGGTGACAGCCCTGTATGTTGTTGCAGTGGGACCTTCTCATCTGAGCCTGACAGGTGTTCACAGCTTGAGCATCTCACCAAGCAGTAAAGAGTCAGGAAGACAAGGAACCAATTACAGAGCACCACAGATGTGCGACCATCTTGGTATCTAGCTGGTGCTACGCCTTAAGGTTAGGTTTAGACTTTACCATTGTCTGCATCATGATTTATGATGAGGCAAACAGATCTTCCAGAAACTGTATATATGAATGGGTAAAAACTCTATGAACCTCAACAAAGACAGGACTGAAATTCAGCTTGCAAGTAATGTAAAATTGAAATGCATGTGTTCGAGGATTCGGGGTGGACAAGCAATTGTTTCACCAGACACTAATGTAAAATCCTCGGGGCATTCGTCAATGCCTAAATGTGCAAGTGTGTTCACGTAAAATCAGCTGTTTCAGTGCCCCATTATTTATTGAAACTACTGGGGTGAATTCTTTTCCAAATGAGTCCAGCAGAGGTGCCATTGCTTGAACAACTGACGGTGCTCAGACAGTTAACAGACACGGCACCTGTTCTTACTAGCAGCTTTAAGAAAAAACGAAACTGCAGGTAATTCAGAAATCAACATCATGAATGTTACTAAATGTGGCCCACAGGAAGCATATAATTGATATGAAGAATCTTTATTGGCTACCCATTTGTGCTATGATTAGCTTCAAAGCACTCACAGTGATTCCGATGGCCATGTGTGCCCTATTTAGGAATTACATTAAAAATCATTTGAACTGGAGACCCAACAAGCACATTGCACTCCTGAGGCTAAAAGCACCTCCTGCCCACACTTCACATTCAAAGATGGCAGACATGTGACCACACATTCACAGTATTTTCTAGTGTCCTCTGAACTTTTCTTTTTTTGAGACCGGAAACGTAGGTCAATAACAGTTTAAAGAAGCAATTAAAAACTGTTCTTTCTATTTGTTTTCAGGTATTTCTTGACTTTCTAGATGTAATGGCTTTTGAGGTTTGTATTCAACCTATAAGGACTTTATAATGATGAAAGGGAAATACCCGAGGAATAATATGGGTGAATAAGAAAAGAGAAAGTCCAGATTACTTGAAAGTATTTCTTACTAAAGTAAGTCATTGTATTTTTTATCCAGTCCTTTTTGTAAGAGTGTAACTGCAGTCCTTAAACAGTTTCTCTATTACTCAATTAACACGGTGTAACCTTCTTTGACCTATTCAGTTCCTTTGAGGACACAAACGACCACAACTATCCTGCATGACCAGCAGAGGCATCTTTCAAGCAGGTCTAATAAGAAAGGGGAAGGATTAGACAGTAATGGTTTCCAGAAAGTAATTTTGAAATTACCATTTTGTCTTTCTCGTCATAGTGCTTCGGGTTTCAGGACATACAAAGTAGTATTTAAGCTTTGATCATAAACACAGGTCAAGAAAATATCAAAATGTTGAACACATGCATTTTTAACACAAAACATATGTGTATTGATCTATTATAGAACAGCTTCTCGATTTTCACCCCTGAGGCGCTTATAGTTTCATAAAGCTGGTAAGGGAGGCTCGAGTAGCCTCTCTTTAGCACAGGAGGCCGTCACCTTCTGTTGGACATCCTGTGATCTGGGAAAGGATGCTGAAGACCTCCTCAGGTTAGAGGCCACCTAATCCACCAACCAACTTACTTTGCTTTCTTCCCCATAAAAAGATTACAGAGTCTGATTCTGTTAAAGATCAGCCCTAAATAGAACAATTCTCACTAAGCTGCCCATCTAAAAAATGTGCAACACACAAAAGTGTTATATGTTCCCACCGGAAGACAGTTAAGATAAAACTATTCCTGAAAGTAATTGGGAAAAAATAAAGTAGAGAGTGGCCTGATCTAGATGGAAATCAGATGCTACATTGGGGCTGGAATGGGTGAAGCACAGCAGAGAAGGTAAAGATCAGAGGTAAGGCTCAGGCCACACAAGGGACCCAAGTTTCACAGTTTAGAGGATGAGGTGGTCGCTACAATGAATAACATGTGGACAGACAATTTTTAGTGGCTGCTCCCCACATAGGTAAAGGTACATGCCTGCACCGTGATCTTAAAACCATAGGAATGTTCCAGGTCAAAACAGTAGCTCTTGAATGCAGAGAAGAAAATGTAAACCCTCACAGGTACCTGGAATCGTAACCCGTTACCCCTTCAATGCCAAATTAACCATAACTTGGAGCCCTGGACACTTCAAACACACTAACAGGTCTAAAACAAAAGTCTAAATAAAATATTCAAGGATTTTAATCAGACATTCTAGGATTTTAATCAGACAAGAAGCAATGATGAATGAAAGCCGAGTCTAGTGGGCACGTGGACTAAGCACCCACTTCAGAAACTTGTGTTTAGCCTCAGGGACACATGTTCTAATCCTGTAAGGTGCACTCCACCTTTCATTCCTCGTGTGGCTGATGAAATGAGTACCATTGGTTTAAGTAACAATGGGCACAAGTCATTGAGCACCAAGATGCTTCAAGGGATAAATATGCACCTTACAAACAAATGTGTTATGTTACAAACAAAACCCAGCAGTGTACCTGTGTCGGCACAGCCGCTTGACACTTGTACACTGCAAATTCAGTCTCCCCAGTCAAGTTCTCTTCTATAAGTCAAGATGTTCAAAACATCTGGAATGAAAACAGAGGTTAGCAAGGATCGGATGAGTCAATAAAAATGTCCCTTCTGGCACTTCCAAGAATGTCCTTGGAAGTGGCAGTCTCAGCCACGACAGTACAATCAGGATTATCCCCAAATCATACCTTTTGAACTTGGAACAAATGCTTGGAACTGGGGTAAAGGTCTGGCCACCAAAAAACAGACCTTATATTTAGGCTACCGACAAGACATTCACAACTGTCCCCCACCACCAACTGATATTTAGTTTATGACGTGAACAAGATAGCCTTGAAAATTGTGGACTGCTTCCTTTTAATCGACCCCTATGGCTCTGGACGGTTCTATAGTTTCTAAACTCCTTATGACCCATCAGGAAAATAATACAGGAACCTGCATTATGTCCCTGATGGACTCCATGTCCTATTTACTCAACAGATTTTAACTTTCTTCTAATTTCAGCATACTGTGCCTCAGTACTTTTGGCTTGGGCACTACATAAGCTCATTGGACTTCTTCCCATTCCTTTAGGAGATCTCTCTTATCTTGCGCAGTGGGAGACTGGTCATCACCTAAGACATACTGGTATCTGAAAAACACATCCCCTGGCACAGAAGGTGTTTTTTTTGTGCCAGGTGCTTGACCAAAAACAAAACAAAATCTTGCAACTGTTAGCTCTCATGTTGATCAGAATTCTCCTGTACATCTGGTTCGGCAATATCCACACCTTTATCACTTGTCAGGAAGTATCCAGAGAGTTATGCTCAGTGCCTTCCACCTCTGAACTCACAGCTTACCAGAAACTGTGACAGGGCAGTCACAAAAACAAAAGTAGTGATAGTAGCTGGAGCTAAGGAGGGCATAGGGATTAGTGCCTGCATTGTAACTGGTTTACAATCAGGCATTGCAGCAGGAGTGACTGCTGTCTGACAGCCACTTTGCTTCTGTGCCTGCAGTGCTTTCTTTTCTCCTTCTGCTCTTTTCCTGCTCATGAGTGGGAGAATCCTGGGCATTGTCTATGATCTGTAGGATGATTGTAACATCATGCTTTCTGCTTCTCTCTCAGGATTCATTTGGATAACCTTCTCATATACGCATTTCCAAGTGAAAGTATTTTATACAGCACGACACTCACACTCATCCTCAAAGAGTTCTTCCTCTCTCGCTACTGTAGTGGTCATCATTACCATTCCAGACATTACCTAACATCCTTCGAAATTACATTCTGCATTTGTCAGCTATGGTTAATTAATGTGTTGTGTCTTGTGTGTGTGTAAAATGGAACCTTTTTTTATTCTGAAATACACCATAGGGTGATGATGTAAGTGTTAGAATGTGAATGCAGGTTTAGAATGTTAAGAGTTACACACTGAAGAATGAAGGCAAGTAATACACAGCTCTGTGTGTGGCTAATTCATTGGTAGGTACCCAGGTGGGGGAGGATACTATAACTGGTGAAGATATAAGGGATAAGTAACCTGAAGATGAACAGTGCTCTCCCAAAGAGTTTGCCGTGGTCCGAGCAAACTGCTTGTGTGTGCCATGTATGCCTTTGTTGAAGTGCTGAATCGACAGTTGTGTATGGGGAATCAAAGCCCAACTCCAGCCAGTGTGAAGCTTTTGATGATAAAGAAAGCTTCACTGAGAGGTCTAGGCATCATTGTTCAAGAAACAATGATCAAGGCCACACAGAAATGTACTGTGCTACTACACAATATGAAGCTATGCAGTATATGGAGTGCTACTGCTGGAAGTGGATACAACCAGGTTTTGAAAGTGCAGTAATTAGCAATGGCAGAGTATGCAATAACACTGCATTCAGAAGCGATGTGGGGCAGATATCAACTAGGTGTTATAAGCGTGAAAAGAAAGCCTGAAAGCACAATGGCTTAGGTACATGTAAAGGTCATCTACTTAGCAGAACTCTGTAAAGAGATTCATCATACTGCTGCCAAAAATGCCTCCAAGAGAAGTTTCTGGGGTTGTGCTTACAGAGCCATCCATACCTGCAGCAACAAGAGACTCAGCAAAAAGCCTTTCTCACAGTGGAGACATTAAAGATGACTCCGAAGCTAGCACACTACATGGCCAGGTTGGGGGTATGAATGGAACAGACCTGGTTTCCGGCAAATGAATGTGGAGAGAGCTCCAGTCACAGTGTCAGCCAATCTTGTTAACAGCTGCAATGCTGCCACTTTCCTGAAATCACGACCACCCTTCAATACTGCCAAAAAGCTGAATATTGGTGATTGATGTACTGCTTAGATAGAGGCATTTGATGATTTCATTGATGCTCTAGAAGAGACATATAACAAAAAGATTATCAAATATCTCAAGAATATTGCTGGTCATAGTGTGAAGTCATAAAGAAAATGCAGCGAACTGATGATGTTACGTACTGTCATATTAAAGAAGCCTTGAACCTCAAGTTCAATCCAGTCCCGAATGTAGATTACCAAAGGTACATTTTCAGTTAAGAACAATAGAGTTGGTAAAACCATAGATGAATTTGTTGAGAGGCTGGATATGCTCACACTGCAGATACAATTAATTTAATGACAGAGAAGCAATACGTTTCAGTTATTGATGGATTTCTGTCAGATTCAGATGACGAAAGCTGAGAGAAACTGAAGTGCGTTCTCATGGCTGACAGAGCTGAAGAGTATGCTGATCAACAAGCTGCTGAAAATGGAGGCCGGAGGTGCCTAAAGTGAGTCAGTCATAAACACGAAAAGTAAGCATAAACACAAAGCTGAAGGACACAAGATGATGTCTCCACGTGAAAAAAAAGTTGTATTTCACATGTGTATTGTCGTTTTCTCACGTAGTTAAATGTCCTGACATCGGACAGATATAAAAAGGCTGTGGTAAAGAGAATCATTTTGTAACTGTTTGCAAGCCAAAGGAAAAAGTAAGCGTGTCACGGTGAGAAGACAAAATGGCCGAATGAACATTCCAGAATGACATCGAATGCGCTTCCACAAGGCCAAGCAACATCAGTTGAGAAAAATCGACACCAAACAAAGTTGATTGTCATTTAAATCATCGTCAAAACGTTTGTCAGTTTCAATGTCGAGTGAAAGTGAAAATGAAGATGATTGTGCCATGCCAATGTTTATCTCAGAGAAATGCACACACGTTGGACTGGCCGCATGTGAAGAGAAATGCCAGTCAAAAAAAAGTCGACATGAGAAAGCACCCAAGTCATTCAAAGATTACACTTAAAATAAATGGTTGAGCAATACCTTTCATCATCAACAGTGGTGTGTCGATAAATAATATGCCTGAGGAGAACTATAATGAACTATCTCCACTACCACGACAGATGTAATCGAAAACAAAAGTGTACAACGGGCTGCATCTCCACCTCTAAAAAGTAAGGGTTTTCGTAGCTACTATGAAACACAAAAAAAAAAAAAAGTACAAGCGCCCATTCACGTACTTCAAGATACAGCGTCAAGGGCTAGCCTACTCACTTTCAGCATAGCTGCTGATATGGGACTGATATCAGTGAGCTACAAAATTAATGCTCATCACGAAATAGTAAGTCAGTTCCCTTCCTGAATTCATGGGTTAAGGAAACATGAAACTATGAAAGTATAATTGCATATCAATGAGGATGTTTGTCCTGTTGCTCAAAAACACAGAAGAAATACATTTCATTTACAAGAAGCAGTTGAAAAGGAACTTGAATCATTACTTAAGCATGATATCACTGAACATTCTACTAGTCTGCCGCTGTGGGTTTCTTTCATAGGGGTATTGCCCAAAAAGGTCAATGAAGGAGTTGTACGCATCTGCGTGGATATGCATCAAGAGAACAAGGCAATTGAAAGCGAACAACATCCAGGTCTGCGCATTGCTGACATGACAACACAAATGAATGGGGCAAAAGTCTTCTCTTGCCTTGACTTAAATAAAGGATATCATCAGTTGGAACAGAAGGAAAATTGCAAGTTCATTACAACCTTTTCCACACATATTGATACGTTTAAATGCAAGAAACAAAGAGGCTCATTACAAGTTTGGCAGTCCCAATGCTGGACCTCCAAACTAGCGGGGAGGACGCCACTGCCATGTCGGGATGCCCCCTCCCCCACACCCTATTACAAGGTTTCTGCCGGCCTGACCTGGCTGATCAGTGGAAACCTTGAATAGAGCATTCCCACTGGTCAGTCCAGCAGGAACAGTGTTACTAGAAAGCAATTGGCTTCCTTAATTAGCAGAGTTGAATCTCGTAGCAGAGAGGGGGCCAACAAGCACCCTCGGAATGTGCGCTGTCTGCATAGCAGACAGTGTGCATTCCTTAGGGGCTAGGTTTGGGCAGCCCCTGCACTGCCCAAGACATGGTCATGGGCAGTGCCAGGGCCCCCCTGTGGCCCTCTGCACTACCTTTCCGCCAGAATGTTAATGGCGCGGTCCCATCTGTGGAAACCATGGCTGATTACAATCCTGATCGCCATCATGACATCAGGAACCATGTCCCTGATGGGGACAGTGGTCCTTTTGCGGTCCAACCTCCAAAGTCTTAATTTGGCGATCAGACCATCAAAGCCACATCGGTCCGACTGCCACCGCGACTCTGGCAGTCTGAAGACCGCTGGACTCAAAATGAGGCCCTAAGTTTCAGTGTATTATCAGCTGAAGAGATTTTTCAAGCTGTCATTAGATGTATCAGACAGCCTGTTGTAAATGCTTTCATTTATAGTGATGACATAATGGTTTTCAGAGCTACACGGAAGAAACAGGACAAAGCTTTAAGGCAGATATTTCATTTACTTGTTGATGCAGGTTTAACGCTAAATGCTGAGAAGTGTGAATTATTTATATGACAAAGTTCAAATTCTTTGGCCATATCTTTTCTGATGGAAGCATGACACCCGATCCACCTAAGGTACAAGCGTTGTCAACTGTCAGTCTCCCACAAGATGTTTCCTTGTTACATTTATTCCTTGGCATGGCCAGTTACTGTTCCAGATATATATGAGACTTTTCCATTGTGAGTGCTCCATTGAGAGAATTAACGAAAAAGAATGTTTCATTCCACCGGTCACATGAATGTGAGAAAAGCTCAGAGAGAATTAAACAAGCAACGAAAATGAGATATTTTGATCCAAAGCTACATACTGAAGTTGTTGTTGACACTAGCTCACTCGGGTTAGACACCCTTCTTGCACAATACAGGGAACAGCCAAGTGCTTGTAGACATATTGTGAAATATGCAAGTAGCAATACTAAAAAATGTATTTCGGCCAAAGGCCATAAAAGTACAGAATAAAAACAAAATACACAAACATAGGACCAATCATAAATCAAAGAATGTCACAATGATTAAAGGTCACAAGTTATAGGGGTAAAACTGCATTAAGAGCAGATAACATCCAGATAAAGTGAATAGTGACATAGCAACATGCAACTATACAGTACTTAATTAGATAAAAAACATACTACAACAAAATACCCACTAAGCATAAAAAGACACCTAAGGACCAAAACATCAAGACTGAACAGATTGTATGTCCAAGTTAAAAAAAAAATGGTGGTGAGGGCAAAAACCTCAGTTATGGGTCCGCTATGTGCTCCTACAATTCTAATGGTTAAATCTAGATACTTGAACAGCACTTAAGAAAAGGCCAGTGAATCAATTAAACCTGCTATAAAGATAAGTTAGGAAAGGGTGCATTCTGGCAACTAAAAATAAAAGGCAATGCAACCGTGGCCTTTTGCCAGGTTATCCCCCCATAGGTGACAACAGGAGAGTAAAGCTCACTAACCTCATCCAAGCAACATGGTTAGGGCCTCTAAGAACTGGAGAGCCAATGATGCCATAAATATGGGGTTAAGTGGGCTATAGAGAAAACCTACATGTACTCATCTCTTCTTTTAGAAGTCCAATAGAGTTCATAAATGTAAAATATAGTCAGAGGTTCTAACGCTAAGTATATGGGACAGGGAAAACAGAGATTAATAAAAATTCTAAAGTTTACCATGAATTTTCTGAATTGATGTGGAGAAGTGTAGAGCATATTGATCAAGCCGCAAATAGATATCTACTGATGGTGAATGCTATGATCCTGGAAGGGTCAGTTGTAAGGATCCTATGGACCACCAGGAGTCTATCAATGCCCAAAATAAAGCACAAGAGACAGATCCATTCACACCTAGGGTGCAAATAGGATGGGCAAAAAAACATGAAAGGATCAATATCCTCAGGTTTGTCGCAACAGAAATTGCATTCTAGCTTCAGAAGAGAGTCTTGAGACAATTGGCTGGTGTAGACCCTTGCTTGCATACTGCTGAAGCAGAACTTGATGTATAGATTCTTTGCCAAGGGATGGGGGTATCATCAAGCCAACCTTCAAATTTAGGAGCAGGTTTGCAATACCAGAATTGAAGTTTTAAGGGTCCCAGGTTGGAAGATAAATGCCGCGGGACCACTAAAAAGTCCCAGTAAGTAAGGTGTATGCAAGACAAAGTTTGCCAAAGAATGAACATGCTTATTCACAGCCTGAAAAAGAAAGTTTAGCAGTGGTGTGGGCTGGTGAACATTTCCATGTGTTCCTGTATGGAAAACCTTCCATGCTTGTAACAGATCATCAACCATTGCTATCTTTGACAATCAAAAAGCCAAGATGCCTACATGCATTGAATGTTGGGGTCTTTGAGTACAACTACACAGTTGTGCATCATCCAGGGAAAGATCAAAATCCTAGATACTACTTCTCAAGAGTGCACATATAATTTCAAGGAACCCCATATAAGACTACTAAAATCTACACAAACTTTATTGTGAAATCAAACACAACAACTGCGATTTTGTTGGAACACATTGTCACTGCAATGGGTCAAAATAGCGGCATGTTAAAATTAAAATACATTATTATACATCAGCCATGGAATCAACATGCTTGACCTCTTACCAGTGATAGCGAGTATCTGAAGTACAAAAATGTGAAATCTGAACTGCCCATGACACAGTAAGGAATTACCCTGAGGGGTTCAAGAATTGTCATTCTGGAGACTCTGCAACAACAAGTGATTGAAGTGGCCCATGAAGAACATCGTGGAATTTTTGCCAATATAGGAGCTCTCCAAGTTCGAGTCTGGTTTCCTCATCTCGATGAATGGGTTGAAAAAGAGTTCAAGAACTGTCATCTATGTAACTGCCTGTCATCAAAAACTGCACAACACCCCTTGAATATGTCAGAGTTGCCAAAACATGGCTGGGAAAGGATTGCTGTTAAGTTTTCTGTCCACTTGATGGTGCCTGTGGACAAATACTCTTGCTTCGCATTAAGTGAAGATCTCTCTACTATCACTCAGGACAGAATTATTGAGAGATCAGATGGCATCAGGCATTCCTCCAGTTCAGAAAACTGACAATGGCCCACCTTTTAATAGCAGAGAATTCAGAGACTTTCTCAATCTGCTTAATATGAAGCATCAGTAGAGCACACTTCTCTGGCCACAGGCTTACAGCCTCGTTGAAGGTTTCATGAGTATGTTAAAGAAAGCTGTTCAGTCTCAACCTCAATAACTCCTCACTCAACCATAGGTGAAAGCCCTGCAACGCTGATGTTTGGGAGAGCCATGATGACCAAGTTACCTCAGTGGACCAGCACCAGATCCAGAACTGATACAGAGACATGTACAACACACTTGAGTTGTAAAGGGGAAAATTAAGCCCTAAGCTGACAAATGGCGACATGCACATGAGGACATCAAGTGCTCGTTCATCAGCCACAAAAACATAAATCTGATGCTCCTTTTGATGCAGGGACATTTCATGTTATAACCAGCAAAGGACACATGGTGACTGCCCAACGTACAGGAAAGTCCATCATGTGAGATTCCTCGCACTTCAAGCATGTGGCTCAATGCTCGTTGGACACTAATGTCAATGTAGAGACTGGCTCAGAGAGAACAACAGGAGAATACCAGACTGCCATTGCTCCTACGTCACTGAAGCAGATCATAAATACTCTGCTCACAGATTCCGAATTTCCAAAGACACGATGTGGACGAGTCATCAATGAGCCAAGAAGGCTCATTGAAGAGTTAAAAAGTGTATATGTTGTAAAAAAATGTACATTTTTATTTAACACAGGGGAGATGTTGCGTCTTAGGAGTTTGTATGATGGAACCTTTTTGGATCCTGACAGGCTCCGTAGGATGATGACGCAAGTGTTAGAACATGATGAAGTGAAGGTTTAGAATGTTGAGTTTGTGGTTACACGCTGAAGAATAAAGACGTGTAATACACAGTTCTGTGTGTGGCGTATTCATTGGCAGGTACCCAGGCTGATGAGGCCACTATATAATGCATCTGGTCTGACTCATGCCTGTCATTCCACTCCCAGTGTGCAGTAACCTTAGTGCGAAAAACATAAGGTGTGCGAGAAGCACACTAGTTGAGGCAACTTCTGATAGTCTTATCCTTTTCCGTCACTTTCCCACTGTCTTTTCAGCGATACAGGCACTACACTCAGAAAGAGGATGCTGGATATCACTCAAATAGATCTAACACACGAGGTAATCTAATGACCCTCCCCTTTTCTCTTGCTATGTCCACTGAGAAG
Organism: Pleurodeles waltl; assembly: GCF_031143425.1. Classification (NCBI taxonomy): domain Eukaryota; kingdom Metazoa; phylum Chordata; class Amphibia; order Caudata; family Salamandridae; genus Pleurodeles; species Pleurodeles waltl. The sequence goes on along the minus strand of NC_090447.1, from coordinate 768,400,829 downwards.
GACATGTGCACCAAGGGACCGGTATTAGGAATTTCTTTTGGCTCTAGGAAGTGATGTGGCTGTTCCAACGAAATGTGATGTCTCATGCTTTTGCCAGACTTTGTTTAGATTTGCACTACACACTGACTTTTGCTTTAAGAGATGCCTCACATACCCACTGTTTAATCAAGCTGTCCAAAACGCATGTTCTACCCTTGTCTCTTCTTTAATTGGTAGGTATCAGTAAATAATTCCAACAATGGCCACTTTATGGGAGTGACTTATATAGCCATACAATAAAACACACTGTTGTACACTAGAATTAGCCTTACACATTTTTCGTCTCTGCACAAACATACTTTATGCAGTGCTTAATTTGTGTCGTTGGTTGCAGCTGCTTGGCGGTGGTACACATTTTTTGGTGCCAAGACTTATTTGTCATTCACTGACTTCGAACCCAGTGGAAGAGCGCAATAAGGAGAAAATAGACACAGAAGGAGGAAGAACATAGGATAAACAGTGACAAAGAGAGAAAGTATGGATGAAAAAGAACCTGCAAGAGTGAGAAAAAGTCGTAGGAAGTGAAGGGTCGCGGGAGAAAGAGGCAGGAAGTAGAATCATAACGAGGTCCCTTTTATATTCGGGAATACAGACTTTCAGCAAGCAGCGCTAGAGGCAGGATACTAAGAAAACTCTTCGCCCCCTTCACTCTTTTGTAAAATTAAGCACGAATAAATATGTAGCTTCACATTGCACTATCAAAAAGTAATAGATATCTGTGAATGGATCAAGTAATCCCACAGAGCAGCGTCACGTGGAGAGCTAACGATGCATGTTCACTAGGGCATTGTTCAATAGGAGATGAATACATACAAAAAAACTTGAATAACCAGAAAATGGATATTACATTCTCAGTCGTCTTTCTCTGCTTAGCTATCGACCTCTAAGTAAGGCAACCGGATCCTATAACAACAACGGGAATAAAGCCACCTGCAGAAATAGAGCTAAGGGTATGGCACCAATATTACTTGAACACTCGTCTATAAATGAGTCAGAATAGCCCAGTTGACATTCCTCCTCCGTGTACATGTGGGACCCACGTATTCATAACATGACTAAAGGGCCTGGTTTAGAGTTGGGAGACGGGTTGCTCCATCAAAAAGGTGACCGATTAACCTGTCCTCCTTTTTACAAGTGGCATAGGATATAATGCACTTGTAATAAGGTGGACCAGCTATCTGTGAAGAAGTAGCCTGTCCGCCAAACTCTCAACCCGGCCCTTTATCTTTTAAAGGCATGTTTCTCTGCTGCTGCAGCAGGTCTCACTTTTATTGCGTGGGCTACTCGTCCGTCATTCACCAAATGCTCATTATTTGTATCCACTTTCTGAATGTTGTACATTGAGTGAAATCTGTTAGCATTTTTTCTTTCCTTGTTTATTCAGAGGTAAATGATGTCACAACTGTTGTCCATGTCAAGCTTACATTTCGTATTTAAGTGCAGAACTTTTCCAGTGAATTCTCCAACTTGTTAGAAAGGCAGAGGTGCCTTTAGAAGACAGTTTTGCACGCACCTGCGCACACTTTAAATCTGAGTTTACCTAGACTGTGTAAAAGTCTATAACTATGCTTTCCTGTAGGCTCTAGACTGTAACCCCGCACCATTTTAGCTTTCTATAGATTTTTTATTTACACATTGAAAACTGTTATTTAACCTCATAAATCTAAGACCAGATTTCTATTTTTCCATAGTGCTGTACAACCATTTATGATAAATCACATTGCTAATTTCTGCCTTAGACGGTGAAAATCCCCAATCTAGGAATCACTCCGAGCAACAAGGAGATGGCGGGGAGATAAGTCTGCACCCGGAATGAATGGCTTTGAGCGACAGGACAATGGTCTATCACCCAATGTATTTTATGAGACATGAACCGAATAAAACATTCAAAGTTCCAAATATAAAGACATTTTTACCATACACTACAAGTGGCGAAGAATAAGTAAATAACAAAAGTAATATATGAGGATCACATGCCAAATACTTTTTCAGGGAGGCTCAATTTATATGTAATAGAATGGGAGAACCTACATACAATGAAATGTAATGTGCGGGGAGACTGTGCTGCTTGAGGACTACAAGTCCCATCAACCCATGCTTCTGGGCCCGGTGAAAGGAGGAAGCAAGCCCCGGCAAGCACTGCAAAGAACCAACGAGAGTCCCACAGCACGGCAGACAGAGCTGCTTGGGGATTTTGAGTTTCCTCAACCCTTGCTTCTGGGCCAGGTGAAGGGAGAAGAAGGCCTCAGCAAGCACTACACAGTGCCAACAAGAGTCCTGCAGCGTTGGAGACAGTGCTGCTTGGGGACTACGAGTCCCATCAATCCCTGCTTCTGATCCAGTTGATGGGGTGAGAAAGCAGGCCCAAGCAAGAGCTACAAAGTGCCAACAAGAGTCCCACAGCATGAGAGACTGTGCTCCTTAGAGACTACAAGTCCCTTCAACCCATGATTCTGGGCCAGGTGATGGGAGGATGAGGCAGGCCCCGGCAAGCGCCACAAAGTGCCAACAAGAGGCCTGCAGGGCCGGCCGCCCCCGGGCCATGTCCACGCCAAGGACAGGCCTGCCCTGCAGCTGTTCAGTGCCAAGAGGAGCCAGGGTAGGGTAACCCCTCCCCCCTGGTTTTGACGCACCAGGTACTCCATCGCTAGCTGAAATACTACTAGTAATGACACTATAAGCGTTTGGGCAATTTGAGCGAATTTTGCCTTTGCTAATGTTATTGTACACTTTGATTATGTTAAATGTAAGTCAAATGTTTTATAATTTTGCTTTTTAAGAGCAAAGTGTTTCTTTTACTTTTTTTTACTCCGATTTCGCCTATCTATCCTGTCTCTTTTAATGAAGGAAAGAATGTTAGCAGATAAACCCCACAGGGAAACAGGCCAGAAAAAACAGTTAAGCCTACTGCCCAGGATTGCATATTAATATTGACGACCTAATAGAAGAGGTTCAGCAAATTTAAACTGTAAGAAAACCCTATGCAACAACCCACCAAACAAGAAAACTAAATGAGCTAAGTTATTCAAAGGGAAAGTTCAAAAGGGAGTGCATCATCCGAGAACTCTAAAATGCAACAAACAAGATCATTCACCCTAGCGTCTAGTCAGCACAGATTGTACCCAGTATTGATGGTCCACCTTCAATTATCCCCAGTGTCTCACTTGAGCCAAAATTGATATGCAGTAACTGTTTTGCTCCCCTCTCTGATTTGATGATCTGTGCAATGTAGAACTGGATAAGAACAAGGGGAAGTGAGAGGAATTAATAAGATTAATCAGTCCTATAATGATCTGTGTGCTTTGATAATAGACCTAAATACAGAAATAATTATATTGAAATCCATGGTCAAGACATTAACCAAGATGATCTCTAAAAAATGATTGCAACAAAAGGAGAGAAATCATGTCCTCAGTGCCACGCGAGGGGGTGGGGAATGACAACATTAGTGAAAATGTATCTAGCAATTCTCAGAGAAAAAATTAATTTCACAGTAGCAGTTTGGCCACTTGTCAGAGCCAAAATTGTACCAGATAATCAGTTGGAGAAAATGGGTATTGATTGGTTAATGAGGCACCCCCCAACCCTACCCCAGCACCACTTACCTGACCGTGTCCTCTCCGAACCCAAATCTGTTTTTCTCTGCCTTAACCACACGTTTGTTGTTCTGGACATGCATGGTTAAGGCAGATGAAAACAGGATCGTTGTTCACAAAAGCATTGTTCCGCTTTCGTGGACAACGACGCTCATTGTTCAAGCGTCATTCTTCAGGCTCCTTCCCGACTGAGATGCTCAGTGAGGCAAAGTCATACTTAATCTCCCAATATGCTGGCACTAATAGTTGTTCCTGGCCCTGATATGAATTTTCTTGACCTCAACATATTCAACAGAAACTGTTCAAATTCTATAAAAGCACAAAACGTCTCGCAGAATTCTTAGAATTACAGAGAAAGGATCTATATATATTATAATAATGGGAGCTGATTTTAATTTAACTTCTGCACCAATTCAGGCACTCAGGGGCTTGACTAAAGATGAAGGTACCAAGTGGGGGATTCTGGAATTGATCACCCCTCCTAGAAAGCAGCTCTTGCAGAGTGCCTTGCAACTCGCTGATATATCATGTACAAATGGTCTACAGGCATATAATGGCTGCTGTCTCTCTAATATTTACACTAAGCCTACTTTCAAAAGAGGGATTCTTGGAAGCAATATTGATTGCATTTTAATAGTTTTATGGTTGTGGGATCTAATGATTGAGATGATTGTAATTCCAATGGTGGAGAGTGTCTATGATCCCCTGGTTTTAACTCTAGATGGTAAAATCATTTAAAGACCGATTATATGTAGGATCCTAGAGGGGAGAAGAGATAGAAATTAGTAGTAATAAAAGAACATAAGATGGGCAAAGGTTATCAAATTCCCATCAATCATAGGGTCAATTTATAACGGCCCAATAGGGACACTGAGTTTCTTTAGTGAAAACCTGGACAATAAATACCAAATAGTTAAGGCTCATGCTCATCTGTTTGAAGGGCTGAAAAGTTTCTTTACTAGAACAATAACCAAAAAGTTTCTAGCATCCCGGAAACAAACCCATGGTTTCCCAAAAACTGCAGATTAGATAAAAATAAGTTGACTAGCTGCATAAGAGGAGGAGATAAATTAAAAGTACGGCTGGCAATGGCTGTTTATAAATCTTGACCGGAAGAAGCTAAAGATGCCTGGGAAACAGAACAGTGGGAAGATCTACTCAAAGGAGTTAAAACACAAAGTTCTAGGCTTAAGCTCACAGTGGTTCATGGAGGGTGAGATATCAGCATGAAGCCAGAGATTCATATCCCATTCAATGAATGGGCAACCCATTTCACTGGTTTACATAAAGCAACACAGGATGGCAGGTTAAGGTTAAAACTCAGTTAAAATAAACCACTAGCCCTATTTGTCCTTACGTTTCTCTAGAGGACACCCAAACTGAAAATTTGTGCACAGAAAAAAGAGAAGGCCAAATGGCCTTGATAAAATCCCAGCGGATTTGTTTTGCTCATATGAATGCCATTTCAAATGCCATAGCTTTAGGAGCCACAGTTCCTTCATCATTGAATGGAGCTGAAATAATTTAAATTTTTAAAAAGGGCAGCCTCAGTTCAACTGTTAACTATTGACAAGTAGTCTTATAGACAATATTCTGAAAATATTTTGTAAACAGGCATTACATAAATTGGCTAACTGGATCAAAGAGGATGGGGAACCGTACTGTCAGCCAAGCCTCTAGATTCTTTACAATTAAGCAGCAAAAAATTGCCATCAAGAAGGGCAGTTTATATGTGGTCCTTGTCGACCTGAGAGAGTCATTTGATATAGTGATGAAAGAAAATGTTGTGGAACTTTCTTGAGGAGATGAGAGTCCCATCTGTACTGCAGGATATGATTGTTCACCTGTATTTGAAAACTATGCCCAGGTTCGGAGGGGTCCAAATGGGGAGGTGATGGAATCAATAGTTATCAGTAAAGGAGTCTGACAGGGATGTGTGCGAGTCCCCACCCTTCTTCCTCTTCTTTTTATAAATGGTTGTGTCATATTTTTATAAAATTGTAAGAAAGATTCTCCACATATAGCTGGTTTAGAAATACCTGCTGTACTATATGCGGACAATACACAATTGGTTTAAAAGAACTCCATAAGGGTTACGGACCTTATTCAATAGGTTTGCTAAGTGTTGTTCATTTCATGGCCTATCAATTCCTCGAGAACTAAATATATAGCAATAAACCCACACAAGATGATTAGGGATAAAATAACATTGAGTGGGGAAAATCTTGAGAGAGTAACCAAATTTGATTATCTGAGGGACTGACTCTGAGTTGCAGCACTGGCAGTCACAGATTACTAAGAGTACTCTCATATCGAAACATAGGACTGCTGCAATTATACAATTTGCTGCAAGATCAAAAGCATGACCTACCTTTCCGTCTATGGAAATACATAGAGGCCAAGCAGTTTTGGCTGCCCTCTTTGGGTCAGAACTATGGGGATATTCTAAAGAAGATGGATTGTGGGCATAGAAAATAATTTTATCGGGTCTCTGTGGGATCTTCCCAAAAGCACACCCTTAATACCGTTGAGGGTGGACCCTTAATACCCTCAAGCTGTCCTCTACTGACTCAATATTTGGTCCATGAATGGATGAGAGCTATACAGAGTGTTCCTACGAGATATTTAAATAGATCTTACACACCCAACATTCCTTGGTTAAATCATGTTAAGTTTACATTGACATCATTAGGGCTGAGTGATCTCTGGCATAATACCGGTGCTATCATCTCCTCTGTATGTACCAGCAATAAAAACAGATCATGGCAGTGTGAGACGGAGAGCTGGCAAAATATCTTTATCAATGGGCAACCTAACAAATACATTTCTGTTGAAGAAAGTGGACCCTAATTTCAAAGACTTTATGGACTGTGTAACCCCAGCTGCAGGGGCTCCCTGCCCAGCACTGTCAGAATGGGCACTGTCTGCTATGCAGACAGTGCCCATTCTGAGGGTGCTGGAGAGCTAGGATATTGGCTTCAGCTCCCTTACGAGAGCTGAGGCCAATATCAAAGCACTGTTCCTCCCGGGCAGCCTGGCAGACACCGTGTATTACAATGTTCCACGCACATTGTAATATGCTCGGGGAGAGGGGCCATCACCACCATGGCGGTGGCATTCTCCCTGTGAGTTTGGCAGCCATAGGGTGGAACCATCAAGCTCATAATGAGAGCCAAAGATCAGTATATGTTTTGCACTTATTTGCACTGGACAATTGAAATTTTAGGATACTGTTTACAAAAGGTTTTTTATTATGTGTATTGCAGATATATTTCTAGATATGAACTTAGTTGAATTCATTCTATTTGAATCTGAGCTGAGTTATGTAAATATTATTACATTTATAATGGTTTTGGATGAGTTGAGGGTTGTATGTGCTGAACAAACTGGAAAAGTTTGGATGTATGATTCTTTGCTTTATTTTTTAATAGATTTGTAATTTAAATTTGTGTTTGTATTAGTGCTGATGGAATTTTATCTGAGTGACAATAAATGCATAAGATAAAATGTAATATGTAATCTCCTTCCTTCTCTGAAACCCAAGTGAAAATGCATCATCTTGTAAGTAAAAAAAAAAAAAAAACAATTCAACATGCAAAGTGGTATTTCTTTCCCCAGAAGTAATGTTCTCAGCTGAGAAGGATAGGTGGTGGTAGGGGGGCTTGTTATTTACTGAAAAAGCAGACTACAGATACTTTTAAGATAGGGTACCATAGTAAAAAAAGAGAATAACAGAATTATACTTCCCTCTCAATTCATTGGTATGTGGTGCAGTTCTTAACTGGGAAAGAGACTTGTCTGGGTAATTCCAAAAAGGAACAAGACTTCCTAGTTATGCCACCAACAGCAGTTGTCATTGTTCATAGTGAAAAGTGATGTTCGTCTACACACAATATCACAACATCAAACAATAACACGTCTGTGATGATCTTCCAGGTCTCATACTGCAGGGACACTACAGTGAAAATATCAGTGTGCATCTGACCTCCGCTAACAGGTGCAAATTACCCTTACTGACCCCCACCAGCATTCTTTTGTACAAATTGGAGATTGCATTGTTCCTGATGAGCAAAGAGTTAATTTGACATGCTAGTCTTGAGGTTGTGTGCTTAAGCCCCTGCACTGGAACAGTGTGTGAATTAAAAATAGGAAAGGGGTCTGTGAGTATTGAAAAAATATTAGTTCAATTTGCAAATTTCATGCGGATATACTCGACTGCATTACTGTTCTGGTAATTTCTCCTGGTGAGGTTGAAGTATTTACTTCTCCAGCAAACCTCCAGCTGAAACTTGATCTCTAGTACTTTACTATGTTTTATTAAATTAACTTGGCTTTTATCAACATTTGTAGATAATCATCAATCAAGCTAAATTATAGCTGCAAGTATTCAACATATAAGCAAAGTTTTCCCAAAAATACTTTGGAAAACAATTCGAAACAAAATACATTTGTCCCACCAATGAAAGGGGTTTGAAGAGAATTATGAATTTCTAGAGTACACAACACACCTGACAGCACAGCATTAGAAATATCTTTAAAAAATACCAACCACCCCGCAATTAAAATATACCAACAATGATCCAAATGTCTTTGGTCTGTCGATGGACGTACCCTGAGACTGTGTTCTCAGGGTCGGATGGCAACAAAACAGTCAGTATAATGGTTTTCTGAAGAAGAATTGTTTTCCAAAATATGCCCAGCCAAATATGTAATATTCAGTGGAGAAAAGCAAATTACTTGTGTTCGCATCCTGCAGTCTGAGGCCCAGGTGCCCTGGATTTGGATTCCTAATCCACAGATACAGGGATTTAGCTAATGTATCATTACTCAGTAAGGAACTCCAGGCTAACAGCAACATCACACAATCCACTGACCATTCCTGCAGGTGTAGTACTTGTGCTTTTTGAGTTCCTAATAAAGTTAGTAGGAGTCTCTTAAAAGGTCTAGGGATGCAGTGGTAATTCAAACCCAATTTTAGTCTTAGAATAGCACACTAAAGCATATCACTAAGAAAGACACTAGTGTTTAAAAGTGTTTATTTCAACAGTTTAATTATGTTGCTTAGCACATTAATAATGATCCCTCAGAATATAATCAAACAACACTTGTGCATGTTGCCAGTGGCAAGAATAAAATTAACAGTTATTTCATGTTTTAAAATGTTCCTACCAGCCTACCACTCTAATGCTACTTCTATGCCCTCCAATATGAGAGAATGGGGTAGCTAAATTGCCTCTATAGTTTCTTGGGGCCCTGTGCACTACATACCTGTTCCAGTGGATCAGCTGTGTTTATCAGACTTCAGCTGGGAGAAAGTGTTCCTTCAGAAGGAAAACACACAACTACCTGGGCTCCACTCTTGTCACCAATGGACCGACCTTAGCTCAATAGTGGATGCTCCAGGAGTCTGGCAGGAACTCACATTATAACTTGGTGCAAAGGCTGTTCTAACTCAATTGTCAATTTGAGGGGTTTATATAGGATTTTGGTGACTGACTTATAGCCTGCATTGCAAATTCAAGGGGGGATTTTCCAAAACCTGAGCTGCAACAGGTTTAAACCAGCAAGGTGAAAATATGTCAACTTGTAGATCATATTTACCTTTCATGTCTCTGGTTAAACCTTAAGAGATATATATATATATATATATATAGAATAGCTCATGGCAGACTTGTGTTGCTTGATAGTAACGGACTAGTGTTTAGATGAAAATTACACTTTCACAAGTTATGCAAAAGACAATGACATACTGAATGTGGACCTAAGTCAGATAGCTTTACTTAACATTTTCAAAATGGAGTCTGATTTGGGAGTTCACAACACTTATATGGACTGTATTTTTTTATGCACCTTGTGCCTGATGTATATAATGTGCATCTCCTCTATCTTGATATATGTGATACTCACCAGGGATCTATGATCAAATCAGATAGGCATTGATAGCCTTAACATTCTTGTCCAATTTATGTTTGTTTTTGCTGTATCATTTTTGAAGCATTCCTAAATAACCAGAAAGTCCCTTTATGGTTAACCCCACCCCACCCAGCATGACTTTTGTATTGGCAGTGCAAATGTAAGAAAGGAGCTCGTCTAACATTGGAGTTCTTTATGCTTGTTTTACCCTGTTCAAAAGCCTATTATGTCCATCTGATATGAATATACCAAAATGCTGCTTGATGCCTTGGTCTAGATTCAATGTTAATTTCCTGTATACATACACAAAGGATCACACTTGTATATCTAAAATATGAAAACATAAAGCAGATATTTAGAGGAAGAAGTCAGATGTGCAATGCATGCCTGGCATGCATGAAACACATGTATGCCAGGCATGTACTGAACTTACTTGAACCATACCATCATATGATAAATGAAAACATGAATAGGAATAAAAAGCAGTCCTTCTGTATTCTGGATTATACAGGGCTATTGGCTAGGGAAGTAAATACAGTTCCTTACATACCTGATCATTCCCCAGAAGTTTTGGCGTGAATAGGCAAGCTTTCCTCAGATAAATGTGAGCAAAGTAATTAAACAGTAGGATGCAAGCATTAAAGTTAAGAAGCAATCTTTACAATATTCATACCAATTAAGCAAAAATAATAAAAATTTAAATATTAGAAAATAGCTTAATTACAACAATTGGACAATATAATCAGCAGGTATGAGATTGGGAAGAAAATATTCAAAAGCTACAAACAATAGGAATGTAAATGTCAATTGTAGTCAAGGTGCATTACCAAAAACGTCCACCGGAGGCCAATCTTGCACCAAAATTGTAAAAACAGCTAACAGCAAACTGGACTACCTCACAAATGCTGGAGGTTACTTACCTTGGAAGTTCACTTATTCAAATGCTCCCAATTTTTTCGGGCAGCTCTAACTGTCTTCTTTTTGGTCATTAAAGTACCCAAACTGCATGAGGCAGCATCCTTGGTATAAAGGCACACACAGGAGTGGCAGACAGCTTCAACCACTCTCTTTAGCCAGGGTTCATCATCCAATTTGGGCTGGCCTGAAGGTCCTTCCATAAAAGTACCCCTTTTGACGACTGTGTCAATGGGGCCACAGGATACAGGGTGTTCTGACCTTTAGGAAGCACTCCCAAATCGTGGGAACTATGGGAAAGGTGGCCAGGTCTCAATTTCTATCCAAGGCACATGCAGGCAGCAGGTACTTTCTCTTCTGTTCTTCTCCGAGTCAGATGTGCTCTGGTGTCTCTGGGTTAGGAGTATTTTTTGTAATAGCCACCACCTAGTCTTTAGCAGTAAGCCATCAACCTATCTTCAGAAGTCAGTTAAGTTCCCTTTTTCAGCAGTTCATGTCTTTCAGGCCAACAGTTCCAAACAACTCAATTTCGGAGCTCTTCCAAGATAGAAGGACCCCAGTGTCACTGTGTGCAGAACTTTACCAGACCTCTCACTTGCTGGTCTATGAAGATGAAAACGTTGCCTTCCATCCCAACAAGAGACCCACTCAAACTAGTTCTGAGCCAAATCATCACCTGCCGTGACTACAGCCAGGCTGCTTAGGGTAAGCATTCCTCAAAGACAACCTTACACCAGAGCTCTGGGTTAAGGTTCATGTCTTTTACTTGTGACCATCTGGGCCACCCCCCCTCCCCCAACATTCTTAAGTAGCTATGGATGGATGTCTTGCAATTATTGTCCTCCTTCCTTTTTGCCAGGGCTCTGCCAGCAGGGCATCTGTACACAGAGATATTTTCTTCTGCCCAGTCACATCACACCTATTCAGAAGATCTGGGGAATCTAATCACTTCTTCGCTAGGGGGTGAATTCTGCCACAAACACCCAGGTAACTCTCAGATTTCAACCAGAAATGAACAGCTTTTTCATAAACCATATTGTGGCATGTGTACCAAAAATGCATGTTAATGAACAGATACTTCTCTTGATCAATATTAGAGCAGAGGCATTTTTTAAAAAATGTAACTGATTCCCAACTATGCCATTACTATTAAAAAACAGATATTAACAGCACACTAAGATATGACAGATTCCATCCCAGAAGTCAGAGAGACAACCTTCCATATGGTTAGTTCCTCAGAACCCATCACAACTGCACCATGAAAGATAATTATTTTGAACATGCCTTTCATTTAACAGAAAAAGTGAACAATAGAGGCGACCCCCAGAAAGTTACTCAAAATCTCCCTTAAGGAGTGTGGTTCACACCGTGAGAAGCTCTGCAGAAAAAAAAGAACTATGAAGATGAAGACAAAGGGCCTGATTACGACCTTTGCGGAGGGGATTACTCAGTCAAAATGTGACGGATATCCTGTCCGCTGTATTACAAGTTCCATAGGATATAATGGAACTTGTAATATGGTAGGCGGGATATCTGTCACGTTTGTGACGGAGTAATCCCCTCCGCCAAGGTTGTAATCAGGCCAAAAATCATGTTTTTCCACTATTTTGCCCATTTACGAGCCAATTAAAACAAATTATCAAGCAAAATAGGCTTATCCTGACCACCCTCAATTGTAAATCAGAAAACAATATGCCTATACAGAAAATAGAGTCTCTAGCAATAACTTACACAGCACATTGACTCAGAAGTCCTCATGAGAACACTGGAACTTACAACCCATTAAGGCAAACCAGGCATGCAGGGATTGCATGGTTCACCAACAGACAATCCAAGGACGTGTTTTTTTCTTATAGAGAAAAAAATATGTCCACCTGAATTTTTCAAACTGTAAGACAATAAATGTAGTATATGAAATAATCTGCCTTTGCAATAATAATATATCCAGGAAGTACATACATGGAAAGGCCAACCTAAATCTAGAATTCATTGTAAGAATATGTCAGCCCTTCAGGCCCAGTGTTTAATGTGAGCCATGGTTTGTGGTGCTCGGAACCAGAACTTAATTGTATACCCCAGCACTTATGACAATGGCCACATGTTGGTACTGTGTGTGTAATTTGTCAGCTGAGCTTAGTTGTTTATTAATTCAATATACATTGTAAACAACGAATATCTTCTGCCCCAAGTCATTCTTACTGTTTTGGGGGGCTAGAACAGTCTGAATTGTCACAAGTACAGGAGTGTGATGGGAAGTAGTTGTTTAGATACTGTCATTAACATCGCTGGCAGGGGCAGTGGGTGGTGTAAAATGAAGCGGCCTCCTGTCGAGGGCCCGGGCACTTTTTTTTTTACAAATTAAGCAGTGCCCTGGTCCACCACAGAAATCTATGGTGTAAATGATCTTAATGGACTGATTTCCAAAGACTCAAAAGAAGTTGGTACTAAAACACTCCTCGTGAAAAAAGAAGCTAGCCTTATGTAGTGTTGAGAGCCCTAGGCCCTTATGTTACGAAATAAAGGTGACGCAGACACTGTAGCATGGTTGTAGGAACTGGCCTCGGGCACGTGCACCCAGAACGTTTTATTGGCAGGGTCACCTGACTGGAGACGCCTATTTACAATGGGCATGGGGTGTGAGTGTAAGGCCAGCCCTCAGCAGAGTGGCGGTGAAACACTAGAATGTGTCCAGCAGGACACTACATCCCTCCCAAACTTTACTGAGGAACGGAACAACAAAGTCCAACCTGTGGGAGAGAAACCAAGACACAAAATATATACAAAGTCTCTTCAGGCGGTCCGCCTGACCTGCGGCATGTAACAGGTGCACGAACAGCAGTGCAGATGACATCCGGATACTTCAGTCGCTTGTTCACAACCCCAAAGTTCGCAGGAGATTGTCAGTCCGGTCCCACCTGGGCTCATGTTGTCAAAGTCTATGTACAACTTCTGATGCGGGTGCATCTGGAGCAGTGGGGAGTCCACTGTACACAGTTCTGTCTGGCGTTCCGGGTCCGGAGATTGTACACCTCCTAAGACTGCAGATGACGTGACAGCCTGGTGTACCTGGGTGTCCAGCGGCAGAGCAGAGCTTCCCTCTTGTGCCAGAACTCCATCAAACAGGAGTCTCCTTAAGGCATTTGGTGGGCTGCCACGGGACTGTGTGGACTGCGCCGGCCTATCCCAGGCCAGGCAAAGGTGTTGCAGTGGAACCACTTACAGGACCACATCCTAATCTCACATGGAGCAACAAGGGTGGTTGACGCAAGGTCAACTTGCTCGAACCGTCAGGATTCAGGTGCTCTAGCCATAGTGCAACAGTCTTTGGGTGACCTGTCTCTGTATGAGACCTCCGTGCTTCCCGATGCCTGACATGGAGCTGTCTCAGGTGCATCTCTTGCAGCGGAATCTCTCTCTCAATGGAATTCCCTGGAGGCCCTTGCCCTGGGATTGCCACAGGACTGCGTGGGCTGTACGGGCCAACATAGGCCACGCCAAAGGAGTTGCATTGAACTCCGAACGGGGACACGCCCAAGTCTTGTGCTAAATAATGGGCCAACGGTGGCCATCTTCTGTTGCTGTGTGGCCGTCTGGCACGACCTCTTGTTCCGTGTGTTACGTCATGCTCTCGGGTGCTCTGTCCATCCTCTCGGGCTCCTGCCCGTGTTGTCAGCTTTCAGTGGCGCAGCTCTCTGTGCACCTCTGACATTGTCCCTTTTCATCTGGGCGTCTTTTGTTGACGCCTCTCTTATCTTGCGGTAATGTGGATCACTGCTGAGGAATGTGGCGTTGTTTTGGCAGTGGCAGCGGCTGGCCGCCAGGGGCTGCGCAGGCCATGCGCGCTCTCCTAGTGGCTGGCGTGGCACTTAAGTCCATTTCTCACTGTTGCAGCTTGGCTGGGACAGCTGCAGTCTTCTCCTTTGCTGTGCAGCATCGTACACGTGGTTTCCGTCTTCTGCGCCGTTTCCCTCCGTGGGCACACTGCTGGTATGGCGCAGTCAAGTTGCTTTCACCAAAGTTTGTTTCCCTGTTAAAACAGAAACAAGGGTGCAGTACCTTCTTTGCCCACTAGAGGCAACTGTGGCGCTTCTTTTCAGGTTAAAGACAGTCTTTCCTCCTACCGGGTCTCGTTTCTGTCCAAAGCTGATGCTGGTGAGGAGCCATGCTGCCAGGAAGTTCATCAGGCCGGAGGGGGCTGCAGGCAAGTACATTTTTCTTCTTTTCTCCATATTGCTTCATTTTTCCCTTGTTTTATTGCAATTTTTTTTATTTTATTTTTATACAGCCTCGTGGTGAAGAGGCAGGAATTCCGTGGTGGGGTCCGCTTAGTTGGTGCAGGCCGTCGGGGGCCGGTGCTGCGAGCCCCCCCGGCATCCCACATGGGCTTTGGTGGGGGGGCGGTTCTGGGTCCTTTACTTCTTTTTTTTTCTTTTTCAAACAACAGACAGCCTCGTGGGAAGAGGCCAGCAAACTTCACAATGCTCAATGAGGGGGGGGGGGGGTTGGCAGCCCTTCGGTACTTCCTGGGTTCTTCTCTCGATGCCCAACAGCACCTTTGCCCTCCTCGCATGCGGCCGCAGCATCCTTCCTTCACGTTACGGGCCGCGCTTCTGGCATGCTTATTTGGAAGTGGGGGGCGGTCCTGAGCATTTTCTGGATTCCGGTGCGAGGCAGCACCATTGTGCCACCCACCTCGCGCCCGCAGTAGTCCTGACAGTTATGTTTGCCGGGATACAACCAGCGGCCAGGGGAGTTGGTAGAGCCACATTTGGGCAGCAGCACCCTCCCTAGAGCTGTGTGCCATTTTCTTTCTCTGCATGGCGGCGGCAGTCCATTGGAAGGGGGGGGTGGGCACTTGGCTTCTCATTACAGTGCGCAGCAGCACCGTTGCGTCGTCTTATTTGCGGTGGCGGCAGCCGTCTTGGCAGTGCAGCGGCCGCCTGTGGCATGGTGTGGTGGGGGTTGTCTTCCTTATGCCCCCACTTCACCTCACTTTTGCCGTACTCATGTTTTTTTTTCTCTCTCAACCGTGTCCTCCGGCCAGCTCACTGCATTATCAGACCCACTCGTCACCATTGTAGTGTTGGGGGCCATAGGCCCTCATGCTACGAAATAAAGGTGATGCAGACGCTGTAGCATGGCTGTAGGAACTGGACTCAGGCACGTGCGCCCAACCCTTTTTATTGGCAGGGTCACCTGACTGGTGACGCCTGTGTTGGATGGGTGTGGGGCGCGTGAGCATAAGGCCAGCCCTGAGCCGAGTGGCTGATAAAACACTAGAATGTGTCCAGCAGGACACTACACCTTATATTAAAAATTTACACCTTTAACACAGGCCTTAACAAAACTTCCGAAATTCAGAATGTCTAATTTGACTACGTTCCATTGAAGAGTCTGCACAGAAATAATAAACCTATGCGTTACCAATTCCGTTAAGTAACAAGAATGGGTCGATATGCGTCAACACCAACCTCCAGAGGCAAAAAAGACTCTCAGATTCCCGGAAAGGGCACCATCATAGGACTTCAAAAACAATTATGGCCCATTAGGCTATTCTCCTGAGTCTCAGACTCCCTGACCTTCTTCAGTGGCGAACGGGAGAAAATATTTGACTCCTGTAATCTGTACACCTTCACTGCCAAAATATTGGGCTGGCGAAAAACAGACACCCTGCCTCCCTCCAAAACAGCGTTAGATGCACATTGGGACGCATTTAAAATATTTGCACTTTACCCACTTTTACACATAGTGCCTTTTCACAGGTATTTGCAAGTTGTGTCACTCACTGGTGATAGAACACATTTTTATTTTACGAGTAATAGGTGAAATATGATATGACGAATGCTATTTGTCTCTCTTCTTTTTTAAGATTTCATATGAACTGAATCTGAGAAATGTGGTTACAAAACACATGTATACACATTCACAGAAATAATATGATTTTGATCAGTTGATTTATTTTATCCTGATCTATTAACAAAGAATAATAACAAAAGAGCTCGCAAGGTCTTTAGATTTTCTTTCTACTTTTTTGGGGAAGCCATCCTGGACGTGTGTGCGGAGGAACATAGGGCCAGATGTAGCAAAGGTTTTTACACATTGTGTCTATGGGAAAAAGTGTTCGTACGTATGGCCCATAGAGTGTTGAGACAGTGAGTGCGAGAGAGAGAGAGAGAGTGTGTGGGTGCACACGCGTGTGTGTGTTTGTTTGTTTGTTTTGGGTTTTGTTGATAGTGTCTTAGTTTCCTACCATGCCACAAGCCCTATAACTTCTTTCACTGTTCCATATGCATGGTTGTCCATGCTACATTTGTTTCAGCTTCTGTGGTGAAACGGAACCATAGCAAAATCTGCATGCCACACATGGCAGGTACTCATAAAAGCAGAACTGTTACCGTTCCTGGCCAGTCTGTTCAGGGTCTGAATTCCTGGCAAGTCTGACCCGGAGATGGAGTAAAATAAAATGGGTACCTGGGTGTTGGACATTACTGCCTATTATTTGAGCGCATGTGCCAATGGGTGAAGTGCGATCTACAAATAGCTATCACAGTGGTACGTACAGTAAATACAGTAAGAAAATTACCGAAAACATGGTTTAATGAGAAGAAAATCTAAGTTTACCGTTTGAAACTTATGCTACTTCATTTCAGGTCGTGTGGGAAGGACTTTTTGTACTGTTCGAGTTCCGCCTGGAGTGAGCAGAATCTGATTACATTCCATATTAAGTACTTTTTGAATTCTTTTACTAGGTTAACCTATTATTAAAGCCTGCTAACAATTCTCCAAAAAATGGGGTGGAGGAGGAAAGAAAGGTATAAAGTATGCCGGCTTTTATAACACAAAACAAAACAGCCCTCATATGATGTCCTTGTGAGATGATTTTTCGCAGCTTCCGTAGAGCACAAAGGGCCTGATTTAGATGTAGGCGGACGGGTTACTCTGCCACAAACATGACAGTTATTCCGTCCGCCCTATTACAATTAGCATAAGATATAATGGAATTGTATTACAGAGGACGGGATATCTGTCACATTTGTTACAGAGTAACCCATCCCCCAAGAACTAAGGGCCATATGTACGAACACATTTAACCATAGACACAGAATGGGTAAAACCCTTTGCTACATCTGGCCCTAAATGTGGCCCTAAATTCTAGTCCTCATAATGTAAGAAAACCAGTGAGCTTGTTTTAACATGATTAAGATAGCCAAATTATGGGTATGATGTTTGAAAGGGTTTTCAACTGGCAAAGCCTGCACTGAGCAAAATAGCAGGCTTTCCAAGTGCCAAACCCACTATTGCTATACTATGGCAGAGGTTCTCAACCTGTGATCCGCAGACTCACAGGGGTCCATGACACATTCCCACGGGGACCGCAGGCCTGGGCCAGAAAGAAGGCACTTCTCCAGCTGAGGCCTCTCGACAAAGGTGTGTTTCATGTTTGCTACTTCATTTGTGGAGCTGTTTTAAAAGCACTGCATAGTTCCTTGTACACCCAGCAGCTTTCCGGCAAAAAAAGGCGTCAGGATAACCCTGGAGAATAATGTACCTGCTGGAGAGAGATGGGAGTTTTGTCTAGTGGCAGTTGTGACTCATGTAAGGTAGTACAGAGGGTTAATGTGCCTATCCCAAATACCATGTACCATGCAAAGAACAGTATTTTATGTGCATGTCACAGTGGGTTACTGCTTCTGTCACAGAGATTGTTTTGTTACTGTGCAGTTCATAAATTACAATTGTAATCTAGCACAGTGAGCTATGAACTGCCATCAAAGGACTGCATACAAGCTGCATGGAACAAATTAAAAGTTATGTTTTTTCCCAGTATTACATTATCCTTAAGCTGCTAAAAAAAAATTTGCCTGTGTAGAAATACATTATTATTATAGTCAATGCTAACCACTGTGTTATGCTCTGAATCCTGAGAGTGTGCTTCTCCAGACTAAGCACTCTTAGAAAATGCCTACCAGAATGGATGACATGTGAATCCTACTCCTCGTAGTCCTCTGTAAAGTTCTTCTACACTGGTATGAGAGGTGCTACAAAACAAATGAAATACATGTGACAGAGGCTATCAAAGGATGAGAGGCCCTCATGGTTTTACTTCCTTTCCCTACCGCATATTTATGTGAAAAAACTTTCTCCGATCTTATGTACCCAAAAAATAAAAAACTAATTTGCTTGGAAAATGTAGAATTTGACCTGGAGAGTCAGCTTTCCTAAATAAAAGCAAACATTGAAAAGTTAGTTGCCGAAATGCAGCATCAACCGTCCTATTAACATTTTTCAATTTTTGCATATGTTTTCAATATAAAATATTTATAGCTTTTGTAACGCAAGTATTTGGTGTGTACTTGTATTTTTTGCCAATTACCATTTTAATGTTTGAAATTTAAATCATACAATGTACTTGGGGGTCCCCGGCTTCAGGTTGTGTTTCAGAAGGGATCCTCAGGAGTCAAAAGGTTGGGAACCACTTTACTACGCATTGAAAGTTGCAGATGGATTTTGCAATTAGAAAGGTCCATCTTACTATTTCAAAGAAAAAGTAAATGTGAAAGAGATATCCCCTCTTCCTTTTGACTCGCTAAACTCTATATTTCTGATAACCAACAGTTTCTGTGGCTGCAAACCACTGATGGGATGTCAGCACAAGAAACAAGATGGTATCTGTTGGACCTGGCCCTTTTACAGGGTCATTCCCCAGACTTTTTGCCTTTTGCCTCCTTATTTTTCTGACCTTTGTTGGCTGACGTTTTGTCTCTGAGCACTTTTTCACTGCTAACCAGTGCTAAAGTGCATGTGCTCTCCCTTGCAAAATTGGCATGATTGGCTTATACCTAATTGGCATATTTAATTTACCTATAAGTCCCTTGTAAAGTGGTATCCCTATACCCAGGGCCTGTAAATTAAATGCTACTAGTGGGCCTGCAGCGCTGCTTGCGCCACCCACTGAAGTAGCCTGTCAAACCTATCTAGGGCCTTCTAGCGCAGGGCCTGTGTGCGCAGTTTTTTACCACAAGGACCTGGCATCTAAATTTACTTGCCTGGCCCAGAACTCCTCTTTTACTACATGTAAGTCACCCCTAAGGTACGCCCTAGCTAGCCCTATGGGCAGGGTGCCATGTATGTAGAAGGCAGGACATATGTCATGTTGCGTGGCCTGTCCTGGTAGTGACAAACAGCCTAACTTGGTGTCTCACTGCTGTGAGTGCTGGCTTCTCATAGGATTGCACTGGAAATGCCCTGCCTTATGTGTAAGGAGTATTGTCTGATTTATGAGGGGGAGCGTAGGCATGTTTGGTATGGTTGTGATAGTGGTGAGAAATGCTGCTTACTGGTGTGGGTGTATTTTTTATTACTATCACAGAAATGCCACTTCTAGAAAGTGCTCATTTATCTGTGCTTATGACTTTGGTGTTTGCAGCTTGCCTCCAATCCACGTCTGGGCAGACTGACAGTTGGGGCTTTGAGCATACTTTTCAGACAGCCTGAACACAGGGAGGGTGGAGGTGTCACAGAGGTGTATCTACATATTGTAAGGCCTTCCTGGGCTGAGAGAAGGGAGAGGCCGGGCACACCTGCCATGGCCACACACAATAGGGTCGTTTACCCCCCACTGATGTTTGGAGCCTGGGCTGGAGGAGAGAAAGGGCACTCCCAAAACCTGTTGTAACTGGTTGGAAACCCCTCTTCCTCCCCATTGTAAAACACTCTGAAAACTTAGTATAAGTACAGGGGAATTTCCCCCACAATTTAGACATAATTTGACATCACTTTGGACATTTCTGGGAACTCCAGGAACCTTACCTGGTGCTGGACAGGACGCTGTTGAAAGGACTCAGCAGGACCACCTTGGACTGCTGTGCTGACCTGTGACCTGCTTGGTCACAAGGAGGAACTGCCACTGCTTGCACCCCCTTGTGCTGACCTGCTGCTGGATTCTCGAGCCCTGCGCCCCCCTTTTTCATCAGTTGTCTCCAGAGGCAGGGTGCTGTGGCCCCTGACCTCTGAAAACTCTCCTCAGCATGAGGGGTGCTACCTTGGCTGCGTAGTGCCTGGGGAGCGCTCTTTTGTGCCCTTGAAGTGCTTTTTCTAAAGTGCGCTTTTGCCTGCTGGAGGGAATCACCGCCGCAGCCCGGACTGCAGATTTGACCTTAGCGCTTTCAAAAGCGCCCTGTTGATCCACTCAAATCACCGCCGCAACCCAGGCGTCTAATAAGTGTTTAGTGTGAGGACCCCGCTCTGCCCAGTGCCTCCGGGGCACGTGAAGAAGTAAAGCGGCGCAAGCAAGCTCCTCTCGGCCCCCCGGGGCACGGTCAGCTGTTGGGAGCACCCCCGGGGCACCAGCCGCCTCCTATCCTCTTGGGATCACTGCGGCAGACCAGGAAGCTTCTCTAATCACTCGCACACCTCATCGGGTGCAGGCGAGCGTCTACTCGGGCCCCAGGAGGGGTCTGATCCTTACGAGCCTCATAGCAGGACTCAGGGAAGGCGTGTGTTTACTTGTGGTGTAAGTTTTGCATCACGTGTGTTGTGTGTGTTGTACAAACGCTTCACACATTGCCTCTGGGATAGGCCTGACTGCTCGTGCCAAGCTACCAAGGGGGTTATCTTGGATGTGTAACTCCCTTGCCCTGACTAGAGTGGGCAGGTTCTGCCTGGCTGAGGTGCATACCCTAGCCAACCAGAAATCCCATTTCTAACAGTATCCATCGCAAAGTGGAACCTGTAAGAAGGGACAGCTTCCACTGTGTGAATTTTGGCAGCTGGCAGTTCGGGAGAATGCAGCAGTCAATATAAGAACTGCATGCGCCCCTCTGTCATTTAAAATCATTCATTTTAATTTTTTACTGCATCTCCTACCCTTCTAATGAACAGTTTTGCATTCAAAAGGATTTGCAGAGGAGATGTTAACACATATAACTGTACATGCTAGGTGAATAGAATAGTCTGGATGACCAAGCACATAAACAAGAACAAAGTCTAAATCACTATAGGAGTATTCATTACCTCATTTATACATGGTCTTACTTGCCTGGTCACTTTCGACTGCGGCCCCACCATCTTCCTGAACAGATTCTTAAAGGTCATGTCATGTCATCAAGGGCCACAGACAGCAATGTGCTAAAGCTTCAACATGATCATGTGAGCCTGTATGAGAGACTGACTCTGCTGAGTCCAAAATGGGTCCACCCTGGGGCACCCTGGGGGGATCCTGCCTGGAAACCATAAACTATTTCCTGGGTGCTGTTGGAAATGGCTCCTTTTGCTGGGTTATCCCCAAACTTGTTGCCCTCTTCCTCCTATTTTTTGTGTCTGTTTTTGCTGGTTTTAGGACTCTGGGCTCTTTAACACTGCTGATCAGTGCTAAAGTGCAAGTGCTCCCTACGTAAATTGTGATTATGATTGGTTATCCGTTATTGGCATATTGGATTTACTAGTAAGTCCCTATCATACTGCACCATGTGTGTTTATGGCATGTAACTCAAATGCTACTAGTGGGTCGGCAGCACTGGTTGTGCCACCCATGAGTAGTCCTGTAAACATGTCTCAGACCTGCCATTGTAGTGTATTTGTGTGCAGTTTTAAACGGCCATTTTGTCCTGGGAAGTGCATCCACTTGCCAGGCCCAAGCCTTCCCTTTTTGTAAATGTAAAGCAGGCCCAATGTAGCCCCTTGAGCAGGGTGCAGTGTAGTTAAAAGGTAGGACATGTACTGGTGTGTTTTACATGTCCTGATAGTTAAATACTGCCAAATTCGTTTTTCACTATTGCAAGGCCTATTTCTCCCATAGGTTAACATGGGGATTTCCTTGAAAAATCTCTTAAGGGTAATTTCCCGTTGGGAGACAATAGAGATATGGAGTTTGGGGGTCTCTGAACTCACAATTTAAAAATACATATTTTAGTAAAGGTGGTTTTTAAATTGCATGTTTGAAAATGCCACCTTTAGAAAGTGGGCATTTTCTTTCTTAACCATTCTGTGCCTCTGCCTGGCTGTGGAATATATGTCTGTGTCAGGGTGACATTTGGGCTGGTTGTGAATTCACTCTAGACAGTCACACAAAAGGAGCCCTGCATATCCTGATGGGTCTTCCTGGTCTACAGTGGTGGGAGGAGTTGACACTTGCACTTGAAAAGGGGTTGTCCTGTCCTTACAGGATACAGTCTCCAACCCCCTAGAGTGTGTCTGGGACCAGGACAGAAAAGTCAGAGGCTTGTTCACTACAAAGGCGTTCCTTTGATGTTTATGTTTGCCTATTTCAAAGACAGAAATGAGTATAAGTATTGGACCCAAAATGCCAGACATTTAGAACACATCCAGATTAAGAGAACACTCTGCCAAGGAGAAAAGATGAGGAGCTGTGAGGAGGAGTACTGCTCCTTTGCTGTCTGTGCTGTGCTGGGTTGGTCTGCACTTGCTGCTTCTGCTTTGGAGAGGACAAAGACTGGACTTTTCTGTGTATCCCGCTTGTGAAGTTTCTCCAAGGGCTTGGACTGAGCTTGCCACCTGTTAAGAAGTCTCAGGGACATCAAAGACTTCACCTGTAAGCCCCTGGGTTCTCTTGCTGAGGACTCTACTTGCCAAAAGGCCCCCACTTTAGTTACTGGACCCTTGGGAGTGAAGTCTGGCATAAAACAAGAAGAACCAGACACACTGACTCCAGATGATTCAAGAACTGGCACTGCTGGCTGTCTCTGCATCACTGCCTGCACCCAAAGTCATTGTCCCCGTTGAAGTGCAAAGAACACGATCGACACCGCAGGCCCGATGCAGCTGCAGTGTCTAAAGTCCTGAAGCACCATGAGTCCCGAGTGCCATGTCACTGAGGTCAGTGACACCGGTGGTGTGACACCAACCAAGAGAGGTTTCTCCATTGTGTCTTTACCTGCTGGATTTATCGACCCCGCTGGATTGTAAGGAAAAAGCACTGTGCCGCCGATACCACCTCACATTCCCTGCATAACAGTAAGGAACCGACGCCTCATATCATGCGCAGCAGTATGGAACCAACGCTGCACCAGCTCCAGAGACGCCTCCCCTCCCGACTACCTGCCATATCTTTGACCCTGCCTCATTTCTAAGGTATTGTACCTGGGGTCTGTGCCACTCCGTGACTGGCTCAGCACTCTCGCGAGTGGCATTGGACAGTTGGGAATGACTTGCACGATGCCGTGATAGTACCAGTTGGAGCTATTGTGTGTCTAAGCACTTTATTGGGATTTAATCTTTAAAAATTCATATCTTTGCAAGTGTATGTTGGATTTTTTCCACTTGGTCCTGTGTTAGATAAATATTGGTGATTTTTCTAAACTGGTATAGTGTCCATTTGTAGTGTTTTCACTGTGTTACTGTGTGTGAGTACAAATACTTAACACATTGCCTCTGACATAAACATGACTGCTTGTGCCAAGCTACCAAGGGGATGAGCAAGGGTTATCTTAGGAGTGTGACTCCCTTACCCTGACTAGAATGAGCGTTCCTAAGTTGACAGGGTGTGAACTGACTGCCAACAAGTGACCCCATTTCTGACAGTTGCTTGCTAGGCCTGTACCAGGGTTTAAGTCCTGGGGCACTGGAGCTGGAACCCACTTCTTCTCTCGCTCACCTCAGCCTGGGTTTGGAGTCTTGCTAGTAGAGATCCTTCCTCCATCATTCACTAACTGCCTTGCAGGACTACTTTTCATCTTCTGCATTCTCCATCCACAGCAAATTTGGCATGAGACCATGGAGTCACAGGGAACTTCTCCACCCAAGGCTCAAATCAGCCTTGTGCAGATCTGTCGGGCTTTTAGCTCCTAGAGGGCTCTGTCTCTAGTCAGAGGAGATGCCTTGCAGGCTATAGCACCCTTGGAGTGACCATCATGCCTCCATGGATATGACAGGGTTGAACCAGTGTGCCACACTTCTGCACACAGCACCTTAGGTTCCCACACTCTGATTAGAAAAATCTCCACCCCCTGTCAGAAAAATCTTACAACATTCATATGGGTTCCGAGGGATTATTTTGGATCAAATAATTACGTTGGCATTAATCCTGGGAGATTAATGCAGAATTAATTAATGTTAGACTCTTAATTCCTGTCTTTTTTACATTAATGTCAGCTACTCATTTTTAGACTAATTTCCCAAATGTAAATATGCATGTGTATATTTGTTCACATGTATATTTACTACTACCTTTCCAATATTTTGCTGTTCCCTATTGACAAGTGGAGATTTACACCTAGGTGGAGGCTCAAATGCCTTCACTCCCTACAGTTAGAGGGTGGAGCCCCATGTGATTGCATTTATGACTGTAAAGTTACTACTAGTTACTTCATGACCCAATGTTATGTTCTGCCTAAGTGGCAAACATGTCCACCACGGGGATTGAGACCTCTGCCAAGGAGATGGCAATATCCCTATAGGAAATTTGATAAATGTTATTAATTTAATTAAAAAACATAAAAAATATTGTAATGTATAATATAAATGTACATACATTTAAAATAATCATTGTTAACCTGGAAACAATAAATAAAATGTTACAGAACATTAATTCCCCCTAAATTTTTACTATATAGTAAAATATTTAAATATATTAAGCTAAAAATATTAATATTTAACCAATAATATAAATAAAATTACTCATCCTCACCAATATTCCTATTTTACTATCCAGTGTACTTGCTTAAAATGTATCCATTTAATCATTTGACATTCTTCTACTTTTCAAAAAAAGTTGAAAAGTTCAATGTATTTTTATTTGTTATATATGCATAGCAATTAAAAATGTGTGTGGGTTTATATACATAAACAAAGATCAGAAAAAAACGTGACGTTTCGAACTAAAAAGTCACTGAAGCTCACTTTTTTTTTTTTTTTAACACAACTTTATTGCATTTTATACTTTACGAAAGCAATATCAAGTACAAACAATGTCCGGTCAAATCAGTTACCGGAGATCTGTATTTTAGATTGACAACATTGTTTCATACAATAGGGTAATGATATTGTGATATATAAAGTAGACAGTATCCATGTGTTTTGCAAACATAACATTGAACCTGCTAACTTAAACTACCCACCCGCCCTTGACTGACTTGCTTACTCAGCTTTTCTACAATCATGAGGGGGACTAGACCTGTGTAATAATATGAGTAGATATTGAACAATCTTGTCATGGTTAACAAGGCATTAGTGCGGAAGCATACAAACAGTGGATAAGAGAAAAATGGAACCTGGAGTCCATTGCCGGGGGAAAGTCAATCTGCTATAAGCACCAGCAGCATGAAACATCACAGACAATAGTAGGAGAAAGGGCTACTCTACACATTGATCCAATGATAGCACCTTAAACCCAATCCCCTCCACTGCTGCATGGAGAAAGTTTCTCTAACATTGTGTCCCATTGCATTGCTATTTATGGAACCCTTTGTACTCCTCGCGGCAGATGGCAGTACTTTCTGCCAGTCCCCACCGCTTAACTTCATCTCACCAATGTTGTAACAACGGTAGCCTGGGGGATTTCCAATGGCACGCAAGTAACCTCTTGGCCAGCAGAAGTGCCATGTCTACAAACCGGAAAGTCACGGACACTGATTTGGGTCTCGGGTATAGACCTAGTATGCAACGTGTTAAAGTCTGCCAGTGAGTCTCACCTGTTAGTCATCAATGGTGTCCTAATGTCTTCCTGATAAGAACGCAGTAGTGAACAAGACCATAGCATGTGTATGAGGTCCGCACTCGACAGGTGACACAGTGGAGAGGAGGCTGAGGAGGTCGATGGGAATATCAGATTCAATCTATGTGGCGTGAGATAGGTCCTGTGAAATATTAAAAATGTAATACATTTGAAGCGTGAATTTCTGGATATTTGTTTTGAATGTTTCATGAGGAAGGCCCATTATCCATCCGTTAGCGTACTCTGTATATCGAGTTCCCATCTATTCTGTAGAGAGACCAGTGAGGTCCCTACATGTTTCCCAAGTCCCTTATATAGCCATTTTATTAATCTTTGTTCACGCCCAACAGTGTGTATTGCCTGCAACAGTTTGTGCGTTTCAGGCATGTGGCCGCCTGGGGCCGAGTGTCGACATACATAGTTAATAATACTAGCATGTGTTAAAAACAGGGTATTTGGAAGTCCATGCAGGTGCGTAAAATCTTCGTGGGTCAATAACACTCCCTGCACAAACAGGGAACCTATGGTTATCTCCGCCTGCTGGTTCCAAGGATGCAGCATGTTATTTGCAAAAATACCTATAGATAAGGTAAGACCACATAATGGTATATGTGGAGAGAACGGGCACAATGAACGTGTGTTTTTCATGACGAGCTTCTAGTACACGAGTGCAACTTTTAGTAGTAGAGGGCCTTCCGTGGGAGGCACAGAACCCCGACAAAGCAGTGTATGCAGCCTGCCAGTATGCAACATATGTGGGGTATAACCTATTTCCTCTAGGTTATGGCCAGTCAACCAATATGCCAGCCATTGTAACTGACTGGCTATGCAATAGGCTTTTGTATCAGGAGCCCCCTTACCATTCTCATCCGATGTAATTTAGCCAGACTGATCCGCCGTCGACCCACACCCCATATAAGGTCTATTAGTATTGCATTAAGCTTAGTAAAGGGGCTTGGCGGGACCAAGACCGGCAAGTTAACTAAGTAGTACAAGAGGCAGGGCAGGAGGACCATCTTGGCC
Source organism: Pleurodeles waltl (assembly GCF_031143425.1). Taxonomy (NCBI): domain Eukaryota; kingdom Metazoa; phylum Chordata; class Amphibia; order Caudata; family Salamandridae; genus Pleurodeles; species Pleurodeles waltl. Next base: position 768,373,673 of record NC_090447.1, on the reverse strand, counting down.
AACAAGCCGGCTGGCTACAGACAAGGGCAGAGTCCTCCAGAAATGTCATCTAAGAGGTCGTTTGGGTTGTGATATATTTGCAACTGAGGTACCTGAATGATTGTGCTGCTAATTATATCTGAAATAGTCCGAATGTAATCTGGGCTATATCCATCTGACCCCTGAAGGCGAAGGCATAAGACTTACTTTCATTTATCCATAGGCCTGACAGGTTTCCAAACAATGTCATAAGCTGGGCTGCTGGCTCCAGTGAGGAGCACAGATCCTGAAAATAAAGGATCATATCATCATCGTATAGAGATATCTTATGACACGATCTGTCCACTCATATACCCCACATCTCCGCCCGTTGGCGAAAGCATTGGGCCTATGGTTCTACCGCCAGAACAAATAATAAGGGTGATAGAGGGCAGCCTTGTCTATTACTACGTGAAATCTGGTACGAATCAGAGATACAGGCCCCAGTCTTAGCTCTGGCCGTAAAGGATGAGTAGAGTAGCCGAACCCAACGGATATACCTAGGGGGTATACCATACCCTGTGAGAGCCACCAACATGCTTCAATGCGTAGAATGAGGAAGTATCCCAGTGTAGGAAAGTACCATCTTGCCTGGCATGTTACCCCCATATTTCACTGTATATATGTTGTTTTAGTGTATGTGTGACTAGGACCCTGTCAGGTAGGGCCCCAGTGCTCATAAATATGTGCCCTGTATGTGTTCCCTGTGTGATGCCTAACTGTCTCACTGAGGCTCTGCTAACCAGACCCTCAGTGGTTATGCTCTCTCTGCTTTCCAAATTTGTCACTAACAGGCTTGTGACTAAATTTACCAATTCACATTGGCATACTGGTAAACCCATATAATTCCCTAGTATATGGTACTGAGGTACCCAGGGTATTGGGGTTACAGGAGATCCCTATGGGCTGCAGCATTTCTTTTGCGACCCATAGGGAGCTCAGACAATTCTTACACAGGCCTGCCAGTGCAACCTGAGTGAAATAACGTCCACATTATTTCACAGCCATTTACCACTGCACTTAATTAACTTATAAGTCACCTATATGTCTAACCTTCACCTGGTGAAGGTTGGGTCCAAAGTTACTTAGTGTGTGGGCACTAGCCAAGGTGCCCCCACATCGTTCAGGGCAAATTCCCCGGACTTTGTGAGTGCGGGGACACCATTACACGCGTGCACTGTACATAGGTCACTACCTATGTACAGCGTCACAAAGGTAACTCCGAACATGGCCATGTAACATGTCTAAGATCATGGAATTGTCACCCCCCAGTGCCATCCTGGCATTGGGGGGTGACAATTCCATGATCCCCTGGGTCTCTAGCACAGAACCCGGGTACTTCCAAACTGCCTTTCCGGGGTCTCCACTGCAGCTGCTGCTGCTGCCAACCCCTCAGACAGGTTTCTGCCCTCCTGGGGTCCAGGCAGCCATGGCCCAGGAAGGCAGAACAAAGGATTTCCTCAGAGAGGGTGTAACACCTTCTCCCTTTGGAAATAGGTGTGAAGGCTGGGGAGGAGTAGCCTCCCCCAGCCTCTGGAAATGCTTTGATGGGCAAAGATGGTGCCCATCGCTGCATAAGCCAGTCTACACCGGTTTAGGGATCCCCCAGCCCTGCTCTGGCGCAAAACTGGACAAAGGAAAGGGGAGTGACCACTCCCCTGACCTGCACCTCCCAGGGGAGGTGCCCAGAGCTCCTCCAGTGTGTCCCAGACCTCTGCCATCTTGGAAACAGAGGTGTTTGTGGCACACTGGACTGCTCTGAGTGGCCAGTGCCAGCAGGTGATGTCAGAGGCTCCTTCTGATAGGCTCTTACCTCTCTTGGTAGCCAATCCTCCTTCCTTGGCAGCCAAACCTCCTTTTCTGGCTATTTAGGGTCTCTGCTTTGGGGAATTCTTCAGATAATGAATGCAAGAGCTCACCAGAGTTCCTCTGCATCTCCCTCTTCACCTTCTGCCAAAGGATCGACCGCTGACTGCTCAGGACGCCTGCAAAACCGCAACAAAGTAGCAAGACGACTACTAGCAACCTTGTATCGCTTCATCCTGCCGGCTTTCTCGACTGTTTCCAGGTGGTGCATGCTCTGGGGGTAGCCTGCCTCTTCTCTGCACCAGGAGCTCTGAAGAAATCTCGCGTGGGTTGACGGAATCTTCCCCCTGCAACCGCAGGCACCAAAATGACTGCATCACTGGTCCTCTGGGTCCCCTCTCAGCATGACGAGCGTGGTCCCTGGAACTCAGCAACTCTGTCCAAGTGACTCCCACAGTCCAGTGACTCTTCAGTCCAAGTTTGGTGGAGGTAAGTCCTTGCCTCCCCACGCTGGACTGCATTGCTGGGTACCGCGTGATTTGCAGCTGCTCCAGCTCTTGTGCACTCTTCCAGGATTTCCTTCGTGCCCAGCCAAGCCTGGGTCCCCAACACTCCTTCCTGCAGTGCACAACCTTCTGAGTTGTCCTCCGGCGTTGTGGGACTCCCTTTTGTGACTTCGGGTGGACTCCGGTTCACTTTTCTTCTAAGTGCCTGTTCAGGTACTCCTGCGGGAGCTACCTGCTTCTGTGAGGGCTCCCTGAGTTGCTGGGTGCCCCCTCTGTCCCCTCTTCCAAGTGGCGACATCCTGGTCCCTCCTGGGCCACAGCAGCAGCCAAAAACCTCTACCGCTACCCTTGCAGCTAGCAAGGCTTGTTTGTGGTCTTTCTGTGTGGGAACACCTCGGCAAGCTTCATCGCGACGTGGGACATCCATCCTCCAAAGGGGAAGTTCCTAGTCCGCTTCTTTCTCACAGAACTCTAAGCTTCTTCCAACAAGTGGCAGCTTCCTTGCACCCTCAGCTGGCATTTCCTGGGCTCCTGCCCACTCTCGACATTGTCGTGACTATTGGACTTGGTCCCATTGTCTTACAGGTACTCAGGTCTGGAAATCCACTGTTGTTGCATTGCTGGTGTTTGTTCTTCCTGCAGAATCCCCCTATCACAACTTCTGTGCTCTCTGGGGGTAGTAGGTGCACTTTACACCAACCTTTCAGGGTCTTGGGGTGGGCTATTTTTCTAACCCTCACTGTTTTCTTACAGTCCCAACGACCCTCTACAAGCTCACATAGGTTTGGGTCCATTCATGGTTCGCATTCACTTTTGGAGTATATGGTTTGTGTTGCCCCTATACCTATGTGCTCCTATTGGAATGTATTGTAATTTTACACTGCTTGCATTACTTTTCTTGCTATTACCTGCATAATGTTGGTTTGTGTACATATATCTTGTGTATATTTCTTATCCTCATACTGAGGGTACTCACTGAGATACTTTTGGCATATTGTCATAAAAATAAAGTACCTTTATTTTTAGTACTTCTGTGTATTGTGTTTTCTTATGATGTTGTGCATATGACACCAGTGGTATAGTAGGAGCTTTAAATGTCTCCTAGTTCAGCCTAAGCTGCTTTGCCATAGCTACCTTCTATCAGCCTAAGCTGCTAGAAACACCTCTTCTACACTAATAAGGGATAACTGGACCTGGCACAAGGTGTAAGTACCTCTGGTACCCACTACAAGCCAGGCCAGCCTCCTACACCCAAATTCTATTGAATCCGTATATAAATTAAGGAGGTGAGGAGTACGTAGCATAAAACTCCGCGGGCAAAGTCCTTAATAACATTACGTTTCTCACTTGTTGTTACAGAAGCCTCCAAGGAGTCACGCTCTGAGGGTTCGACCTGCGGTAGCGTTAGTCAGGCCATATATAAGGCCACCACTTCCGGGTCTGTCATGTTGGGTGGCGTATAAAGTTCTGTGTAATAGTTTTGAAACGCTTGATTAATTTTGGACTGGGGAATGTACCGGACCATGTTGTGGTGTGTAGATGCTGAGAATTGGGGTGGGGGACTGTATAGGTTTAATCAGTCGAGCCAATAGAGTGCTGGAACGGTCCACCTTTGAAAGCATTTTAGTTAGATATGTTCTCTGATTGATAACCCATAGTTCAGCATATTAACGGTGTGTATTATGGAGTTGAGAAGTATATTACGGGAGGTGAGAGGCTCTGAGTTCTAATGGGCCCAGCTGGTTCTCAACTTATGTCAGGTCACGCAGGGTTTCCGCTCTAGCTCCCACCAATGTTTTAATTGAGACACCCCGTATTCCTGCCTTGCATGCCTCCCATTCTATCTGTGTAGAAGAAGCCGTATGTGTATTTTCAGTAAAGTATGTAGTGATGGTTGTTGCAAGAGTATTGCGGTATGCTGCATCTTCCAGTAGTTTAGGTTGTAATCGCCATGTAGAGATCGGGGTTGGGACGTGTCCCCACAACAGCGATATCTCTAATAGGTTATGATATGCGATTGTCTTACCTAAATACGTGGTGTGCGGTATTTGGGATTGAAGAGTAGAAGTGCATAGGAATTGGTCCAGTCGGGAGTGCGATGCATGGAGGTGGGAGTACAAAGAGTGTTCTCTCATGCCTGCATCACGGGCATGCTAGACGTCCACCAGTCCCCATTCCTCCACCCAGCACCACAGTGCTTTTGCCTGCCTGATCGAGTGAGTGGTTGGCAAGGGAGGGTGAGAACGATCCAAATCGGTATCCAGCACTGCGTTGCAGTCACCACCCAGGAGCCATGGGAGATGTGCCCATTCCACCAGTACTGTGGAGAGGTGGGCAAAAAATGCATCCTGGTCTGTATTAGGGGCATATACACATTCCAGCACTATGGGCATGCCATCCAAGCTACCCCTTATGAGTACATAACGGCCCTATGTGTCTATTTTGGATTCATAGTGGGAGTAAGGGACACCTGCTCGCAGCCATATTGCTGCCCCTTTTGCATATGCAGAATATGATGTTTGGTATAGTTGACCTCTCCATTTAGCGCAGAGCCTCTGTGCTTCATGTAATGTAAGGTGTGTTTCTTGGAGATAAGAAATATGTGTGTGTGCCGCCTGTGTAACTGTGCCAGCACATGGTGGTGTTTTTGCGCTGAGCCCAGGCCATGGACGTTCCAGGTAACAATGTTATAAATAGTAGAGGTAGAGATCGTCTGTCTGTGAAATATTACTTATGTGATTAAACCAATAATAAGAACATTGTCCTTTAATAAATAGCCTGAGCAAGACAGACTGATAACACCTTTGTAACTTCCCCAATACTCGGTCCAACAGAAAAACATAAGGAATTGACTAAGGCATAACTTGGGCATTCGCCTGTGGGGGCATTTGAGACTTGACTGTGGGGTGTCAAGCATGAGATTTGTACAAAATACTAATCAGGTATCCGGGCCCGGACCAAATATATTATACATCTGTGACATTGTGCATTGATAAACCTGTATCATATCTATAGTTGTCAACTGGTCTCTTATATTGGTGGTACGTGGGGGCCAACCACAAAGGATGCGTAAAAGTGGAGCGGACACATGTATCATCTGGCACTTGCAATTATTCGGTGAGCAATACAGGTCGCGTGCCATCTCTGGTGTCATTGACGGAAATAGTGCCATGCTGCCATCAGTATCTGAGTCAGCCGCACTGCCCTCTGGCGAGCTATCACCAGGGCAGTGCCACTGTACCCTGAGACCGCCGCCAACAGGGCCTTGTACTGAATCGTCTTGGCCTGGCTCATCATCTGTGTAGTCCGCAGCACCCCGTCCCAGGCCCCCCCACCGCGACGGCGGTGTGAGCGCCGGTGAGAGCCCATAGGGAAGCCCGTCTGGGCATCCATTTTCAGAGAGTCTGTTAGTGTTTGGTCCATCCACAAGCATACAGCTTCCGGTGTGTCAAAAAAGTGAGATCGATTGTCATAAAGAATTTTAAGTTTTGCAGGGAAAATCAGAGCATAAGTGAGACCAGCAGCACACAACTACTTCTTTCACTTTAGTGAACGTAGTGCGGCGCCGCTGCACCGCCACAGTGTAGTCTGAAAATAGGGAGATCCGTGCATTGTCTACAAGGATTGGTGCTCTTTCTCTCGCTGCTCTCAGCAACTGGTCACGGTCTTTATAGTTCAAGATCTTGGCTTCTATGGGTCGTGGCGGCGCACCGGGTGCCGGTCTCCTTGTGGGCACTCTATGTGCTCTTTCTACACTGAAAAAGGCAGAAAGACCTGTTGGAGAGACCACCTTTTTGAGCCATTGTTCAATAAAGTGTGTTACTTGGGTGCCCTCCATGCCTTCCGGCATACCAGTGATACGGACATTGTTGCGTCGCGCACGTCCTTCGGCATCTTCTGCTCTGTCCTACAAATGGTCCACTTGCTTGCATAACTGCAACGTTATAGAAACTTGGTTATTCAGGCGCGGCTCCAAAGTGTCCAATTTCTTTTCTGTTGTGTGCACTCTCTTTGCTAATTTACGGCACTCATCCCTAATAATACTTATGACTGCAGATAGGGTGCCAAGCTGTGTTTCCATAGCAGTTCTTGATTCTCTAATTTCCTGGAGGATAAGATCAAGCTTATCCATCGATGTCGTCTGATCTGTATTTCAAGTGAGCGTGCCTCAGGAGAGCCATCCAGAGGAGGGGCAAGAGCAGTAAATAGTTTTTCCCGACCCGACTGCTTTGTTTTGGTACCTCCCATGGTATCTCCACTGTGACGGTGGGACATCAGGGGGGATACAGCATGAAGATGGGGTATCCAGTTTAATCGGGAAGCACCAGGCACGGTGGGAGGTAGTGTAGCAGCCACAAGCGGGGAATCGGCCTGCAGGATACAATAAGGCCAAGGGCGGCCAGTGTAAATTCCAAGAATTAATGGGCGATCTGGTAGTGGAGTTTTCTATAACAGCAGGATTAGCCCATGATGAAGAGCTCCGGTCCCTCACCCGGCCACATCCAGGCCTGTATTCACACCTTCCAGTCACTCTTCTGTTGCAGGTATTTAGCAGACAATGGCTTGCATTCAGCAATCCGATCAGCTGTCAGCAACAGCTCGCATCAGGTGTCCTCGCTCCACAAGACGCCAGGCGCTTCCTCTTCACAGCCGGGGGGGGGGAGCCGCAGAGCTGCGTGCAGGCACTCACCTGATGTCCCACGGTCCTCGATCCTCGTGCAGGCCCAAGACAACGAGCACCTGGGCCACCTCCAGATGCCCCCGGCGGCCCACACACATGCGCCGCCCCAGATCAAACACGTAACTCTGGCCCAGCATCTGGCGATTCGCACTCCCGACTGCAATGCTTGCTGGCCTACCAGGTCTCAACTGTAGCAAGAAGCAATGCGGGCCGCAGCAGTGCAGGCCAGCAAGCACACGACTCAGCCTCCGATCCCCGCCGGATCGGTGCAGCGCACTCCACTCGCTCTCAGCACTCCCCGACATCATGGCAGTAGTATCAGGGACGCAGTGCAAATAGGACCGTGCACAACACTGTGCATATCAGGAGGTCCGGGCCCGGAGCAGAGGCATCAGGTGTCCGCCATCTTGGGCACTTAATGTGCCTAAAACAGAAGGAACTAAGAGACCTGATGGAGAGGGCAGCCCGCAGCCACGCACCGGCAGTGCAGCAACACCTATATGATGTGGGTGATAAGTCTGGCAAATTATTGGTGTGGCTAGAGAGAAGATGACCGAGAGAGGTTATATGTACTAGAAATAGAAGACAAGGAAGGGAATACTTTGGTGAGACAGTTCATCCATCTCCAACCTATTTGCTAAATACTGTGAGGGACTGTACCAATCAGTCACCCAAATGGGAAAGACAATGGGCCTGATTCTAACTTTGGAGGACGGTGTTAAACCGTCCCAAAAGTGGCGGATATACCACCTACCGTATTACGAGTCCATTATATCCTATGGAACTCGTAATACGGTAGGTGGTATATCCGCCACTTTTGGGACGGTTTAACACCGTCCTCCAAAGTTAGAATCAGGCCCAATGTCTGGAGCTCCTGAGTGATATCCAGCTAAGTAAACTAGGGGAAGAATCGCGAAAGGCGCTGGAAGGTGATTTAACAGTGGAGGAGATAGCAAAGGCAATGCAGGGCCTACAATCTGGGAAAGCAATGTGCCCCAACGGGATCCCCATAGAAATGTACATAGCCATGGCCTCCTTGGTGGCACCACATTTGCAGGCTATATTTCAAACAGTACTATGGGAAGGGATCCTCCCGGAGGACCAACACATGGCCACCATAGTGGTGATACATAAGAAGGGGTAACCACAAAACAGATGCAATTCGTACAGACCAATCTCCTCTTGAACGCTGAAACCAAGATTTTGAAAAAGGTGTTGGCAAATAGGCTCCAGACAGAAATAACATCCCTGATTCATCCTGACCAATCAGGCTTTATGCCCTGGAGAGGTACGCAACTCAATCTTAGGAGACTCTATGGGGTGCTACATATGACAAACACCCCGCGCTTCATAGCGGCTATCCTCATGGCACTTGACGGCGCAATGGCCTTTGACAGCACTGAAAGGCCCTATCTCTTTGCCATACTCAAGATTCTGGGATTCGGACCAAAGTTTAGCAGCGGGGCACGCCTTCTATACAGTGAGCCATTAGCACGAGTAAGGGTAAACAGAACGATCACCCGGTTAATCGCCTTGCATAAGGGGACTCAACAGGGTTGCCCCCTCTCACCCATGGTATTGGGTCTCGCAGGGGAGCCTCTGGTGGCCTGGGTCCACGAGGACCCCCTGATATGGGGGATACTGGGATACGGAGGCTGGGAGGAGCACATTTTGCTCTACGCTGACGACATCTTGTTATACTTTACAATACCAACCCGGTCAGTGATAGAGTGCTGAACATCTTTCAAATATTCATTGATTATTCTGGTTATTCCATAAACTGATTCAAATCAGTACTTTTTCCTCTGACAGAGAGTTTGCTACACTTGCCGTGGCCTACAAAGAGCTCCGTGATGCAGGATAGTTTCAAGTACCTAGGAATGTATGTTACTAGAGACCTTCAGACATTTTTGGACATGAATCTAGTCATACGGATAGAATGGCTCAAAGCTGATGTCTCGCATTGGAGATCCCTGTCGTTGTCATTGATGGGCAAAGCGGGCCTATTCAAAATGATGAACCTTCCCTGCCTACTATATATACTACAAAATGCACCATACCAGATTCCACGGGCACTGTTCCAACAAGTAGGCCGGAACTACGACTGCTTCTATGGGATGGGGGAACCCCATGCATAGCACTGATCAAGCTACAAAGGGGGGTCTTTGTGGGAGGGATAGCACTCCCACACACCCGCAAGTACTAGTGGGCCTCACAGCTGGCAGTGATAAATTAATGGGTGTTTGCGGACAGAGACGAGCCCGCATATTTGGTTGATAGATCCAAAATGGGCAGGAGAGACTATTTGACAGTGCTACATAGGCACAGAGCTAAACAAACACTCCTGGTACACACACGGACAGCTAGGAGGGCTTGGAGAGAGGCCATGGGGGCCCTAGGGTGTAGAGGCATCTTAACAGATCAGACCCCACTATGGGAGAGCAACCTCCTACGAGAGGTGGGTAAGCTGGGGGGCTTCAGAAAGTGGGAGCTACTAGGCATTGAAAGACTGAGCGACATCTGGAGAGGCCGGGCATATTTTTCCTTTGCCACCAAAGAGAAGGAATATGGGATGGCAAAAACAGAATACTACAAGTACTTGCAGGGGGGTCATGCCCTGAAATGCCACATTAGAGAAGGGGACCAACTGGCAACTACCACACCCCTAGAAGACAGGCTCCTCACAGAACATATGCCAGAAAAAGCTATCTCACTCACATATAAGAAACTTTTAAACCACACCCCAGACACAATGGGTTCCGAGCAGCATGGGTTAGGGATTTAGGAGAATTAACAGAAGAGGAATGGCAGGAAGCACTGCAGAGCCCAAAGGAAATAGCAATCAGGGCCAGATTAAGATTAATACAATTGAAGATCCAACAATGGGCATTTTGCTCCAGAACACTTCTTCACAAAATACACGGGGTGGACACGCCTGAGTGCCTTTGAGGTTGTGGACAGCCGGGCACCTTTTTTCATGTCCTATGGACTTGCGTGGTGGCCCAGGTCTTCTGGGAAGCGGTCACAGCACGAGTTACACAGACACTGGGAGTTCAGCACCAGATATCGGAGAAATGGATCCTATTGCACATTACAGAAGGTAGGTAAATACCCAGATTTGCCAGGATATGGGCAATGCTGAGAAATGGAGTGGCTAAGCGGAATGTGGCAAGACTATGGGGACACCGACCCCCACCAACACTGCAGCAGTGGGAGTCTGACTTTGACTGGTGTCAAGGGGCAGAAAAGATTGTATACCAAAGTCGGAGTTGCCCAAGGAAAAATATGGGGACCGTGGACCAAGGCCAGGGGCCACATGAGGCCAGAACCATCACATTAGAGACTGACTGGGGCATCAGAGACAGACACTGACTACATGGCCTGAGATACAAAACCAAGACCGGGCCGTAAAAGTGCCCAAAGTTGGGAGGATTGAAATGTGATGGTTGTACAAGCTATCAGCTATGCCCTGCGGAACTGTTGTGGTAATGCAACTGTACTATGTCTGACCCTTTTTCAATAAAAAGAGTTTAAAAAAATACATTCGGACAGTTGATGTGCTGACAGTTGTTAGCGAGGTGAAGAGTATCCATTAAATGGATGACACAGCGAGCCCCTACAAAAGATTGTCGGCACAAGGATGTGGCAGAGTGGTCTCCAGCGGAAGAGACGCATATAAGACTTAGTAGGAGGAACAACAGACTAGGAGATGCTCCTATTGCCTGGAGAGCTCTCTGTGAAAAATTGTTAAATCCTGACCACACAGTAATGACAGACTCAGACAGTAGCGAGGGATGAGATGCATCAGGAATCTCTAACACAGATAGGCCAAGAGTTGAGAGGCCTTCACAGTCACCAATGGGTGTACAAACAGAACTGTTATAGGAGAGATGAACTGTCCCTATTGATGCTTGCTAAACATAATTGTTTGCCTATATACACAGTACAGCAAAGAATGGAACCACTCATGTACAGCCTTACTTATATTGAGATCTATATGTTTACGAAGTCCGCCATGTTTTATGTTATCAAAATGAAAAATAAAAAGACAAAAAAAAGATGTTATCTGTAGGGAGGTAAGCAGGTCGGTACCTTAGTAGCCAGCCAAACATAAGACCCAGATAATAATGAGGGTAAACAGCTAAAAGATATATTATTTAATTCTGTTACATAAAATATTCAGACTCTAGACTTGGAGTAAAAAAACTAAAAAGAATCTATTCAGTAGCTACATAAAAAGGAAAAAATACACTAACAAACTTTAAAAGACACTAATTGGAACACAAAAATTAAAGGACAATTGAACTGATGCATGCAATACAGAAAAAATACCTGAAAATTGTTTAAATACGGAGCTAACACAGAGTGGAATAACCATATGGAATTCCACTCTACCTCAGTGGTGGCCGATACTTTTGGCAAGGAGTGGGGTGGATGGGACACACGCACACATACACACACTCATTTTCATGCATTTGCCACACGTACATACATACATACATACATACACAAGACTCACTACCAAACATTTATACAAGCACCAGACAAATAAAAATTTTAAAAAATCACACTTACCTGCAGCTTTGCCTCAAAGGACCCAGGAAGGTTGGGACTGCTGCCAGCCAATAAGGGAAGGCAGAAGTCCCTTGTCACAGGGTGGGATGGGAACAGTAGGATCTGCTGACTCCGCCGCACTTGGTCATGAAGTTTCACTAATTGACACTCATCACTGAGCATTTCAGGGCTTAAAACTGAAGTGACTAGAGGTCCCAGGCAATCAGTGATGCTCCCCCTCATCATGAGGAGGAAAGCCTCAACTTGCTTTGCAGAATGAAGAGGTCACTCCCACTGAAGCAGTGACATTTTCATCCCAGCAAAGTTCAGCTCAGGCAGTCAGAAGCCTGAACATTTAGTGCTTGTCTAGCTCCTGGCTGCCTAACCTGACAAAGTGTGTCTGTCGGGCAGACCTTTGCTCAGCCTGAGAGACACTCTTCTTGATAGGCAAAAGGTGAGGGGGCATGGCCCGTCAGCCCCTATGGTTAGGCTGTGGCTGCTCCCCCTGAATCAGAGTGATCCAGTGTTCCAGCACCTGTTTTTTCTAGGTGTGGGATCACTGGAACCAATTTTTAAGAGGTGTTAAGTGCACCCCAGTAAACTTGCATGAGCGATGGGTGCAATAGCTGCCAAGCCTCATTCCATGTTTTTTAACTGTAACTGGCAGGGGGTGCTTACAGTGCTCCCACTTGACAGAACTTACTTTTCCATTCCCTCCCCTACTCCCCAACAATTCCCCCCCAACTCACCCTGAGGCAGACACATACATTTACCACCTGATCACACCAGGTGGTAAGTGTATGTGTTATACCCTATGGAATTATGTGTGGTTTTACAAACAGTAAATATGGTCCCACACAGCAATTACCCATTTCATGAGGCTTAAATTGTAAACATCATAGTAGAGGTGTGAATTTAGCACATGGCACTGTAAATCTGCACCCACCCTATCAGTACCTTACAACTGGGAATCAAGGCCTAAGAGTTAAAAAGTAAACTAGGAAAGTCCAACTGTGAAGTCTTGATAAACACATGGTTGTTAGGAAGTTCAGCAGACATTTGTATTCTCATATCACCAGACCCATATTTATCTGCAGTACATAGGATCCCTGTTGTGGACTCTGTGACTGTGGCAGCATAAGACACAACAAATCTTCTTTGAGTGGTGTAGGATTGAAAGACCTTGGTGCAGCAACCATGTGCCATCCAGACCCTCCTGATTATATCAATTCTGATCAACCAGGTATGTATTCCTATGTAGGAGACTTGTGCTTTGATTACTTTTACAGGTTCTCCACAGCAAAATTGACTCTGGGATATAGGTCTATTCCCCAAAGAAGAGCCCCTTCTACCAATAGTTACTAAAGTCCCCATTTCATGACATAGCTGACGGTTGGTGGAAGTGAATTGATAGTCGCAGGAAACAGACATTTTATTTGCAGGCTGCCTACTGGCTGCCGTTGGTAAATCCTTACTGTTCCGCATGGCTTCACCTCACATTATCCTGGGAAGATAAGTTTTCAAGGCCTAGGCAAAGTGGCCAATTGCCCAGGGCCTGTCTTCCTTTGGGTACCTGGGAGAGTGAACTTTCTCTCCAGCTCAGTTCTATGTATTTCTGGATCTCAATCCTTAACCTAAATTTGGTATTATTTGACATCACAGGACCTGAATTAGCAATGAAATGGGTAATACAATTCAAAATAGTTTTTAACAGAGGGCCACAAAATATTCCTTGCCCAGGGTCCCCAACATCTTTAAGATGACACTGTGAGAGGAATGAGTTGTAGGTGCCTGTTCTGCCTTGTTCCACTTGTTGATAATGTGTTTCAACTGGATCCAAGACTTATTGTTTCCCTTCTTTGAAATTATTTTTATAAAATCTTCACAAAATTCACATTCAGAAGATTCGGAACAAATCCACTAGTAAGACCTTTAGCTATATAAAATGGGCAAAAATAGTAACACAAAATATTATGGAATTGTGTGACAGCCACTGAAGAAGGGTAAACACTACAAAAGGGAAGTGTTCTTGAAAGCTAAACGTCTGTTATAAAACAATACTAATTTAACAAGTCCGCCCCCATCAGAACATCATGGGGAGGAAAATCATGGCAAACTTTGATAAGGCTGTCAGAAGTGGGAAACAGCCATTACTACGTGTCTGTTATCAAGATAGCCTTTACCACACATGCATTACCAGGCATGCACCATTACCACCCATGGCCTTTACCGTGCATTTTTTTACAACGCCATGCTTTTACCACGCATGCCTTTGAAATTAATTTTGCTTTTAAGGGCACATGCGTTGTACTGGTGGTAAAGGCTACCAGGCTGGTAAAGGCTATCAGCGCCGCTAGAGGAAAGAGAGACATCCTTCTGTATCCTCTTTACGGCCTGCACTGTGCATCAGAATAGCTGGCTCATCGTGGTGGTGAGTGAGGCAAGGGAGGATACAGTTTTAAGGTTTGGGCCAGGTGGCGGGGTACGGTTTTAGGGCAGGCAGTACAGTTTTAGGGCTTGGGCCGGGGGTTTGGTTTTAGGGCTTGGGGAGGGGAGATACAGTTTTAGGGCGGGTGGGGGGTTCAGTTTTAGGGCTTGGGGCAGGGACAGTTTTAAGGCTCAGGGTAGGGGATGGGTATTTTTTAGAAGGGCTGTGGGTAAGGTGGGACGTGCAGGGGTCCGGTTTGAAGGACTCAGAGCAGGTGCTGGGTATTATTTAGAAGGCTGGGAGCCATGTGGGGTCACGCTGGAGTCCTCTTTAAGAGCTCAGGGCATGGGCCCGGGAAAACCTTTACCATGCATATGCCATTAACATTCATTCTTTTATAACAAAATTCCTTGTTAAGCCATGTGTGGTAAATGCATATTAGTTGTAAAAAAAAAAAGTGTGCGGTAAAGGTTCTGTGTGCTAATGGCATTCCCACTGTAACACACGCATGGTAATGGTATGCATTACAATGGAATGTGTAGTTCCATCATACAACCATGAGAAGTCTGCTAACGTCTGTCTTTCCCAAGCAAATTTTGTATGCATCTCTTTTGCTTCGCACTACAGAAATCTTTAGAAAACTTTCAGTTGCCTATTTTGATCTACTGTTAGATTATGTGTTTCCTTGAACAGTATCCCATAAAGTGGAAAGTGGAAGTGCCAATTGAAGACTCAGTTTCTGCCATAATTTTGGGCTGGTTAGTGTTTTAACTAGATGAAGAGCTGAAGTAACGCCATTTTACCATCTTAGACAGTGGTAAGAGACACTTCAAGTACCAGTCAGTGTTTATCTAAAAAAGTATGTACCAGAATCCTCGAGTGTTTTCTTCCCCAGTAATTTTCATCCCTAGTACTCCACTACGACTACCCTTCTTGTAAAAAAAGTGTTGTTGCCTTTAGTGCTTAATTTGTAATAATGTAAGTGCCAAGGCATGAGATACTTTCTCAGGAGGCTACATTTGGCACTACCCTCTGTCCAAATTTGAACCATCACACAATACAAGCATTATAAGTCATTTACTCTGAAAACATCGCATGTTTATGCTTTTTTAAAAATTTATTGAACGTGGTGTTGAGGAGTTCTACTCACAAATAGCACCACCATGTGAGAGATTGTCATACGTAAGTAATGGTGTTTACATATAAATGCAGGTGCAAGGCACCGGCAAACACCAACACAAATTAAGCACTGTAGCATCTTAAAGGGTCCACCCGGTGACTGATGTTGTATTATTTCATAAAAATCAAGGAGTCGTCATTAAACAAAGCAGCAATACATAGTGCCTATTTGTATGTGACTGTTTAAAGAGAATAGTTTTTTTCTCTTCACTGGTAAGGTAGGTCCTCGGAAAACTGTTTTTTTTTGTAAGGCCTTTTCACAGCCTCCTGCTCTTCCCATATATGACACCGTGCTCGTACTGGGTCACAGTTTTAATTCCGTTGTGCAGTTCAACACGTAGGTGCACCTCTACAGCTCCATGATTAGATTGCGTCAATTACCGCGGAGCACAAACATATGGAACACAAGCCGAGTTAACCTGATGCTTCCATACAATAGGGGCAGCTTCCCATTCAAAGCTTTCAATGCCTTGTTCTCTTTTTCACCTAAGGTTAGTAATGGCCTAGCATTTCTAGCACTCTTTTAAAAAATTTGTTCTCTCTCCTTTGTGAACGTGGTCATTATTTAGCTATCATTCTCCTTTGTGAACATGGTCATTATTTAGCTATCACTCTCCTTTGTGAACATGGTCATTATTTAGCTATCTTATCACGTTAGTCTGTTTGCAAACATTTGCCATTATCTCCTGGTTTCCTACGAAATAGTGTTCTATTTTCCACTGTAATATAATGCATTTGTGAGACCCATGGCACCTCTCATGGCAACACAAAACAGGGCAAAACGCCTCATAATTACATTTAGGAAGAAGCAGGTGCGGCCCTGGACTATCAGTCAGCAACGGACTCCCCGACCAAGCTAGCAACGGGCAGCTGCAATTTATTTGGCACCCCACATAACTTGTGGAGTATTAGGCAACTGCCTAGGTGAACAGGCCACCCTGGCACCATGCAGCACTTAGTAAAGTTTCTCATTTCAAACAAAACGTTAATGTAAGGTACTCTGTAATGAATTTATCCTTGCTTTTAGTCAGCTGATAGATATGATCGGGCCAACAGCCGGTAAATAGCTTGCCCTTGGTGACTTTAACATCAAAATCGATTTAAAATAATCAAATGAGGCACAAATAATCCTACTAATCTTGCATGGATTTTTTAGATCATCAAACTCACGTTTTTTTTTTTTTTTACGCGTTCCTTGCGGTCTTTATGGACCATTATTTTATTTTGGCCAAACAGTGCCTGAACAACTCACTATTCAGAATCAACTCACATCAAAGCTGAGTGCCCAAGGGCGCATGATTAAGAGTTACAAGAGAAAAACATGAATGCTCAATATGCTGAAATGAGTCTACATGACATTGCGCAGATGTAAACACAGCCACTAAAGAGATCAATCAATGGATAGGAGAATCTACCAATCAAGTAGCATCACATAGAATTGTTTAATCCTTTTGTGGGAAGACCGCTGCCACTTGGTAAATTAATGTATGAAAAAATCTAGAAAATGGAAACAGAAGGCCTTAGAGAGAACACAGTGTAAGACGTATAACCTGTAGAAGAAAGTGAAATATGCTGAGGCTCTTCATAAATATAAAATATTTGTCAAGGAAATGTAAGCAGCATTTTATACTTCTGGAATCCTATCAGCAAGCAATACTTCTAGAGAGATTTTAGTTTTTTGTAAACGAACCCCAGCTGCTGCTTCATTTGAATGACTCCCACGGCAGAATTGTGTGAATCATTAGCAATTGACTTTTCTGCTAAAGAAAGGCATTTGCATTCTGTACCTCCTTCCAGATACGAAACGTGGAACATGCAAATAAAGGCAAACAATATATACAAAAGCTTGAAATATTAGAGCTGAGTTACACAATTTACATTGGCATCAGCAGATGAAGTAAGTAGCATAGCCATTAAAGTAAAATCTGTATGTCCCTTCCTTGCACCCTCTTCCACGTACTCTCCCAGTGCACAGAGTAGTCCTTTTTCCCTCATATTTTATGAGCGTAGGGATCAGAGGCCCTGACGAATGCCCTGAGACCTTCCATGGCTCAATAGAGAGGGCAGAAATAAGTTGGCCATTTACTCTTAGATAGGCGACCCTGTGAGTCCTTGCCCTCACAGAGGTGTCCCAAATTTGTTTTTACCCACACCAACGGTCACCACTATTAAAAGTGTACTTTCGCACAGGTGACTGCTTAGGTGTTTTTAAGTATACCCTAGGTTAGCTGGATCCCACATTTCTCCAGAACAGTGATAATTTACAAACTCCCTCCTGTTCCTTTAACAGTGAGGTTGAGTCCGCCCGGGTGGCATTGTCCTACCTGGGTGGGGCTAGGTGGTCATATGATGAAGCATTACACTATATAGTGTGTGAGACCACCTAGTCCGTAAAGGAAACTTTCCTTCTCCTCCCCCACCTTCGAATCTCGACTCTCCATAGTACCCACCAGCATCGACTTACCTAACAAGGTCTAGGAGCTACTAGGAAATGTCCACTGTTTAGAGCTCCGTACAAACTTGTGAACCCCGTACTTTCTTGTGTGATTTGTAATAAGCATTTACAACTGAAAGACCAGTGATGAATGCTTGCTTTGTTTCTTCTTTCCAGAAATCTACCCTTGTTCTTTATTACAGGAAGATCCAGTAAAGAAATTAAATGGAAAACACACATGTACATTCTAAATAAAATTACAATATTCCCTCCCTTCGTTGCAAGGGAAATTGGATCTGAGTGTGCTTTAGGTGAATTTGGCCCACTCTCAAGAAATATCCTTCAGTCATCTCGTTCACAATATGGCGGATTATACTGACAGAAAAACATGAACCCAACATCATATTCTCATCTAACAAAGTTGATAAAAGGGATCTTTATGGTCCCAGCCACCAGCTGCTCAATTTTCTAATTAAAATCAAACAAGAACAGGATCTTCTAGACATGTTGGAAATTTCTGCATTATCAAAAAATTGCATTATGGATATCAAAGCAAGATAAAGTGATGGTACCCACCACAGTGTAGTGCCGTGTCAATCTGAAACGCAGACTCTCTGTAAATCCAGTCCTCTGTGGCCCAATTTATTGTGTTCCCTTCTGAACAGCCCAGAGAAACATTTGCTTGAGCTTTGTCCCACATCCGAAACATGTAGATTGCACCAGTGAGTCCAACAGAAACTGATGAGTTCTTTCCGGCCATATGAGAACAACCTAAAGATAAATTTCCACCACCAAACAATGAGGAGCGATTTTTCAATTTTTTCCAAAACGTTGGAACACCGTTCATGAAGAAGGTCATATTTAAGGTAGAGTGTTCCCATTGTATGCAGGTGTGATACCAGGTGTCAGGATTAAGTTTCTCTGGAATAATAATTTGATTGCCAAAGATCCACAGTATCAAGCTACCACTGTCTCCTGCGAGTCCTAATTCGTAGCCATCTTCAGAGTAAGCATCAGAGGGTGCTATTCTATAGGTGAATACTGACCAGGGATTTACCACAGATGGCAAGTTCAGGTACACACAAACTAAGAAATCTGGAAGTGAAGGCAAAGACCTTTTTAATGTCACTGTTTCCATGCATGGGCTCTTGAACACTGCTTTATATTCACCAAGGAAGCCGGTCCAAGCTAAAAAAGAAATCAAAGATCATTATTTATCTATTGTGCAGTCATTTTTAATTGCACGTTTGACGTTTCTTTAAAATGATTCTGCAAATTGCATGTATCTAGGAAAAATAAACTGAGAGTGAAGCACCAACATATCAGATTAAATTTTAGGTGAACCGATTGAGGCTTCTTGTTACATAAAACAATTCCAAATCATGAAACATACCAAAACCGAGGCCATGTTACACAGATTGCACCAGCTCTGGAATAATTGTGGCTGCCATCTATTTTAACATTTGCACTGACCAGCAAAAGCAACATTATATTCTCTCTTCTAAACAATGCATGCAAATACAGTTTTTGCTTTTGACAAGCAGTGAAAGTGTTGGTGCACAATTGTCTGGCCCCTATGCAATTCCTGTTATCTAGACATTGGCCAGACTGCATGTTCTAGTACACACCAAGAGGGACCACTACAGAAGGGAATGTGCTAGTTCATCTCTATTGTTCCTTCTGCCTCACAATCGAGTTACTTGTACAAAAATAACACAAAATAAAAGATCAGACTTCTGCAGAGAATATTTTCTTAGAAGAGAAAGTATGTTGGAAGAAGGGTATACAGTTTACATTTAGGAGCCCATTGTCAACAACCATAACCATGCCTGATGTTGCTAATCAGATGTTCTTACATATCACGCCCGTCAATTGATTTAAATAGTATAAAGAACGCATTGAGTGGCACTGCTAGCGAGCATTTGAAGACATTGAATTCAATGGCCATTATTTAAGTATGTTTGTGGTGAATGAGATGCGCCCTTCTTCAAATAAGTAATTTGATACTGACTTCATCATCATCAAAATTCTTTATTCGATTTTATCTCACAATCATAAAAGCAAATAAAATATACAGGCTAACACCATTCGACATCCACATAGTATAAATAAAATAAAATAGGTCAAAACATGCAACAATTAATACCATGTAATAAAATTCACTACAAAAACTAAATCCAGTTATTCTTCTAAAAGACAATATAAGATCAATAAGAACAAGTATTTGGAGAACGAGTAAGTGTTATCCTAGCTAAAAACATTTTAAAATGGAAGGCCTCCTCAATTTTGCCTAGAGATGTAATCTGGCCTTCATTACTGCACACAGATATACAGCTAGACCATTACAAATTTTAATTCATGGGAGACACAACAAATGAATAAGGACAGGATGGCACTGTTTAAAATGCAGAGATTTTAAGAGTGGAATCACAAACACTTTCCTTAAATCAGAATAAAATGTGCAGAAAAAAACTATATGCATTGTGCTTTGGACTGATACTGAGTCACAAGGACATTTTTCCAAAACTGAACTCCAGTCATTGGTAAGCAGAAAACTGGCAAGTCGATGAAACGTCTCTAGTCTTAGACGTGTGAGGACATGTTGATGCCTCGGGTTCAATACATATTTTAAATATGGTTCCATGCCATCTGATTGCTGCAACAGAAGATTCCTCCTTACACTAGATTTCTTTGACTCAATAGTCCACCTCAAGTCGGCCAGGTGGGTGAGGCAAATGTTTTTCAGGTCTTTCTAAGAAATTGTTTCCATTTTTTCTGGTGTAAAGTAAAACTCAGGATGGCCCAGGTCCGTAAAAAATTTCTTTATGTAATCCAGCCATGGACTTTGCAACAAATGACTTAGTGATTGAACATCTTCTATAATGTCCCTATTCAGACTAGCACAATCAGAAGTCCATACTTTATGCCAAAGTAAAATTGGTTGCATACTTATGAGATCAGTAATGTATGTTACACCCATTTCTGAATGGCACTTCAAGGTTGAGGTAGATTTTGGCACACTTAGGATGGACTTTCAAAAATAATTTCCAGCTATCTGTAGTGCATTACATTTCCTATATCCCCATAAGCCTGCCCCATACAGTGCAACAGAGACACATTTTGTGTTATAAATTGTCATCATGTCTTTGGGTGTGGCCCTACCAATCTTTTTAGACAAGTTTTTTTACAGCCATAATAGTTTTTGTAAAGAGTAATTTCCTAGACCTAATGGCTTGCAACCAGGTACCTTTGCTATCAAACATAATTCCGAGGTATGAAAAAGTTTCTATAACATCTAATTTGACACCCTTTAGGATGACATGTTTTTTTTTTGCAGATTTTGTACCACAGGTCATCATAAATGTTTTAGAATGATTGATTTTAAGGCCTAAGTCTTCCAGGGGTACGTGCCATCAAAACAGCATCATCCACATACATGAGTGCTGGAATCTTTCGGGAGCTGACTTGTGGAAGATCTCTACAAACAGGAGATAGAACAGCCTACAGTTTATTAATGTATAGGGAAAACAATAGGGGAGCTAAAACACAACCTTGACGTACCCCCTGCTTTACAGGAAAGAAAGAGGTGCATTCCCCCTGAGACCCGTAACACACCCTAGGTTTAGCTCCAGAATATAGTTCCCTAATAAAGTGGACTATTGTATTGTCTACCCCCATATGCAGCAAAATGGGCCAAAGTTTGCTATGAATTACACAGTCAAACGCCGAGGTCAAGTATACAAATACAAGGTGTAGAGCTCCTGTCTTAGCCTTCGTGTAGTTACCAATCAGGATATCTAAGTTCAGGGCCTGTTCCACAGTCCCTATCCCCGCCCTGTAGCCGTATTGTAAGTCCGTTAGTGTATTATTAGCTTCCATCCATTCCTGCAACCTATTTAGGACAATACGTCCTGCAATCTTTGCAAGGGTGTCGAGCAGTGAAATTGGCCTATAACATGCTGGATTTTGACGGTCTCCTTTTTGTAATTTTGGGACAATAATGGACTCTGCCAGGTCGGGATAAAGGCTGTGGCACAACAGGCTCGTAAGACCTGTGTCAATAAAGGGCCCCAAAATTATACATTAGACTTATAAATATCAATTGGTACTCCATCTGGGCCTGGTGCTTTCCCATTCTTGCTGGCGTTGATGGCATCAATGACCTCATTTAAACTGAATGGTGGAGTAATAGGCTGAAAGTCCACTCTATGGGCATTTGTATCTGGGGCAAAAAATTGTGAAGAGTATACTTTGGAAAAATAGTGTAAGGAAAGGCCTCCTTGGCATGGTTACCCCCTGACTTTTTGCCTTTGCTGATGCCAAGTTATGATTTGAAAGTGTGCTGAGGCCTGCTAACCAGGCCCCAGCACCAGTGTTGTTTCCCTAACCTGTACTTTTGTTTCCACATTTGGCACACCCTGGCATCCAGGTCAGTCCCTTGTAACTGGTACCTCTGGTACCAAGGGCCCTGATGCCAGGGAAGGTCTCTAAGGGCTGCAGCATGTCTTATGCCACACTGGGGACCCCTCACTCAGCACATACACGCTGCTTGCAAGCTTGTGTGTGCTAGTGGGGATAAAACGACTAAGTCGACATGGCACTCCCCTCAGGGTGCCATGCCAACTTCACACTGCCTATAGGTATAGATAAGTCACCCCTCTAGCAGGCCTTACAGCCCTAAGGCAGGGTGCACTATACCATAGGTGAGGGCATAAGTGCATGAGCACTGTGCCCCTACAGTGTCTAAGCAAAACCTTAGACATTGTAAGTGCAGGGTAGCCATAAGAGTATATGGTATGGGAGTCTGTCATGCACGAACTCCACAGCATCATAATGGCTACACTGAAAACTGTGAAGTTTGGTATCAAGCTTCTCAGCACAATAAATGCACACTGATGCCAGTGTACATTTCATTGTAACATACACCCCAGAGGGCACCTTAGAGGTGCCCCCTGAAACCTTAACCAACTATCCATGTAGGCTGACTAGTTTTAGCAGCCTGCCACACACCAGACATGTTGCTGGCCACATGGGGAGAGTGCCTTTGTCACTGTGGCTAGTAAGAAAGCCTGTATTGGGTGGAGGTGCTTCTCACCTCCCCCTGCAGGAACTGTAACACCTGGCGGTGAGCCTCAAAGGCTCACCCCCTTTGTTACAGCACCCCAGGGCACTCCAGCTAGTGGAGTTGCCCGCCCCCTCTGGCCACAGCCCCACTTTTGGCAGCAAGGCCGGAGGAGATAATGAGAAAAGCAAGGAGGAGTCACTGGCCAGTAAGGACAGCCCCTAAGGTGTCCCGAGCTGAGGTGACCCTAACTTTTAGAAATCCTCCATCTTGCAGATGGAGGATTCCCCCAATAGGGATAGGGATAGGGATGTGCCCCCCTCCCCCTCAAGGAGGAGGCACAAAGAGGGTGTAGCCACCCTCAGGGCTAGTAGCCATTGGCTACTAATCCCCCAGACCTAAACACACCCCTAAATTCAGTATTTAGGGGCTCCTCAGAACCAAGGAACTCAGATTCCTGCAACCTAAGAAGAAGAGGACTGCTGAACTGAAAAACCTGCAGAGAAGACGGAGACACCAACTGCTTTGGCCCTAGCTCTACCGGCCTGTCTCCCCACTTCTAAAGACACTGCTCCAGCGACGCATTCCCAGGGTCCAGCAACCTCTGAAGCCTCAGAGGACTACCCTGCATCTAGAAGGACCAAGAACTCCCAAGGACAGCGGCTCTGTTCCCCAAAGACTGCAACTTTCCCCTCTGTTCAACTTTCCGATATGAGTAGCAGGAAGGCAATGCTCACTGAGACAGACCAACAGACAGACGAACAAAATATATGCATTCTTTGGTGCATTTATTGCACAGAATGTAGTGGTTTGAAAACCTATGTTTGGCAGGTAACTGAAATATGGAAAATATTTTACGGTTTTGTTTGAAATAGAGATTACCTCATACCGTTAGCACTCAACCCACTCTGCAGACTTTTACCTTTGTCAGTGCTGCCAGGAATATGCGGAACGGAGAAACAAATTTCTTCATGAAAGGCAAAAAAAATGTATTCATTCTAATATCAGTTTGAGCTGATTATTAGCTGCAATTCGAAGAAAACCACTTTCCCAAGCAGCCTGCCCCCAAACTAAACATGTAATAGAGAAAATGCATGATGGGGAATGTGTTGTAAATTATTTATTTCACTGGAAATACCCATGGTTAAAGTGAAGTAATAGTTAGCTTTCATTGTAACACCTCTGTGTATGCTTATACAACTTCAATTCACTTAAAGTCTATAGTTGAAACACAGTTATGACTATGAATTGAAATCAATTAAACATTAAAATTCTCAAGCTATGTTTGTGACACAAAATACCTGTTTGTAATGTACTAAAGTCATTCTGCTATTCGGTAACAGGTTATTGAATCACACAGTTGGTTTAGAAAGGCATAACAAAATGCTATTTGGAAGTGGTGTGTTTAGAGCGTCCTTACGAAATAACAATTACCTGTAGTGTACGTCAATGTTTTGCGACTGAAAGCCAGTTTCACAGTTTGAAACATGCCTCCTGAATATTATCCATCAAGACTCAAACTAGAAGATTACTCCTCACAAAGCATATGACAAACTTGAATTTAACCCAGAGCACACCTGATCAATTAGCATACAGCAGATGTGATATGCTACCTTGAGCCCCAAATTAAGGACACTATCTTTATATAATTTGTTAGAGTTTTTATAATCTTCATATTACTCCAATCTACTCATTTTAGGGACAAAGATCTTGTTGTGTCGTATTAGGCACCACCTCTTTCTCTAACCCACCATGATCCCCTACATCACAAAAGAAGACTCTTACTCAAAGAAACTATTGTACCCCGGAAACCTCACAAAATAGCATAGAATCAAGGGTAAACTCTTAAAGGACAATTTACAGGTACTCATTGAGGATTACTTCCACTACAACAACAAAGTCAAATTATAAACTGTCCTCATAATTTACACTCCCGGACGCTCCAATTTGGTATAAAATCAATCTACAAACCATTGAGGCCTGAAAGAGTTAAAAAAAATCCCCTATGGGAGGAAACTCACTAGATAGGCCTCGCTATCTCTCAAGGCTGAGATGCGCATATGTATATTTGATAACAAAATATATAGCCCATGTCCCTAATACCACTCTGATTCCCACTTCAAGATTCTACACAACATCAATACTAAACTTGAAGGAGTGAGTCTGTATCACTCACCCCTACAACTAGGAATCTATTGCCAACATTAACTCATCTCAGCACACCCAATTGGACAGCACTAAACCTCCGCAACTTAACAATACTCGTCCCCTTCACCACCTATCCCATCATGAATCTCCCCTATTCATCATCGACACTAAACTTGAAGGAGTGAGTCTGTATCACTCACCTCTACAACTAGGAATCTACAGGGAGTGCAGAATTATTAGGCAAGTTGTATTTTTGAGGATTAACTTTATTATTGAACAACAACCATGTTCTCAATGAACCCAAAAAACTCATTAATATCAAAGCTGAATATTTTTGGAAGTAGTTTTTAGTTTGTTTTTAGTTTTAGCTATGTTAGGGGGATATCTGTGTGTGCAGGTGACTATTACTGTGCATAATTATTAGGCAACTTAACAAAAAACAAATATATACCCATTTCAATTATTTATTATTACCAGTGAAACCAATATAACATCTCAACATTCACAAATATACATTTCTGACATTCAAAAACAAAACAAAAACAAATCAGTGACCAATATAGCCACCTTTCTTTGCAAGGACACTCAAAAGCCTGCCATCCATGGATTCTGTCAGTGTTTTGATCTGTTCACCATCAACATTGCGTGCAGCAGCAACCACAGCCTCCCAGACACTGTTCAGAGAGGTGTACTGTTTTCCCTCCTTGTAAATCTCACATTTGATGATGGACCACAGGTTCTCAATGGGGTTCAGATCAGGTGAACAAGGAGGTCATGTCATTAGATTTCCTTCTTTTATACCCTTTCTTGCCAGCCACGCTGTGGAGTACTTGGACGCGTGTGATGGAGCATTGTCCTGCATGAAAATCATGTTTTTCTTGAAGGATGCAGACTTCTTCCTGTACCACTGCTTGAAGAAGGTGTCTTCCAGGAACTGGCAGTAGGACTGGGAGTTAAGCTTGACTCCATCCTCAAACTGAAAAGGCTCCACAAGCTCATCTTTGATGATACCAGCCCAAACCAGTACTCCACCTCCACCTTGCTGGCGTCTGAGTCGGACTGGAGCTCTCTGCCCTTTACCAATCCAGCCAGGGGCCCATCCATCTGGCCCATCAAGACTCACTCTCATTTCATCAGTCCATAAACCTTAGAAAAATCAGTCTTGAGATATTTCTTGGCCCAGTCTTGACGTTTCAGCTTGTGTGTCTTGTTCAGTGGTGGTCGTCTTTCAGCCTTTCATACCTTGGCCATGTCTCTGAGTATTGCACACCTTGTGCTTTTGGGCACTCCAGTGATGTTGCAGCTCTGAAATATGGCCAAACTGGTGGCAAGTGGCATCGTGGCAGCTGCACGCTTGACTTTTCTCAGTTCATGGGCAGTTATTTTGCGCCTTGGTTTTTCCACACGCTTCTTGCGACCCTGTTGACTATTTTGAATGAAACGCTTGATTGTTCGATGATCACGCTTCAGAAGCTTTGCAATTTTAAGAGTGCTGCATCCCTCTGCAAGATATCTCACTATTTTTGACTTTTCTGAGCCTGTCAAGTCCTTCTTTTGACCCATTTTGCCAAAGGAAAGGAAGTTGCCTAATAATTATGCACACCTGATATAGGGTGTTGATGTCATTAGACCACACCCCTTCTCATTACAGAGATGCACATCACCTAATATGCTTAATTGGTAGTAGGCTTTCGAGCCTATACAGCTTGGAGTAAGACAACATGCATAAAGAGGATGATGTGGTCAAAATACTCATTTGCCTAATAATTCTGCACTCCCTGTATTGCCAACCCTAACTCATCTCAGCACACCCAATGGGACAGCACTAAACCTCCACAACTTAAACATACTCGTCCCGTGCACTACCCATCCCATCTTGAATCTCACCTATTCATCCCCTATGCATCTACAATACACTCCCCACTCAAGACAATTGTGTCAATCTAAATCACACCCATGTTCCCCACACATAGCCCTCCCAACAACAAACACAATTATTCCCACCCAAGGTGCCAACACTTTCCAAACAGCAAGAACTATTTTATTACACCCTCCACACCTCAAGGACCAAGGATTAGATCTGGAACATGTACCTCTCCCTTGCTCCTCTTCATCACAATTGTGCGGCACCAAACCACACAAACAGTCACCCCTTCCATATCACTTCATCTCCCACCAAAGTACATCCAACCACAAACCAAAACAGGATCATGCCCACTTCAAAATGCTAACTCAGAAACCCCACTTCCCAGCATTCTGCTCACCCCCCATTACTACTCATCTCATACCCTTTAGAACAATAGCAACCCAACCCCATACCAACTCTACTAACTCTGACAAAAAGATTTGACATTCTCTGCAAGACAATCAATACCATGACAGCCGTCCAGATCTCTACACAAACTCCACACCTTTGTATCAATCATCAAACATCAAACTTTGAGTCATGTATCAATCATCAATCTCCTGACTACCTCCCTAACTCCTTCTCCAACAGAGGATAGAAGATAAGAGATTGTTATAACAGAACCACCCTGACCATGTCCAAAAGGGACGTCAAAGTCCTGCTAAGACTCTCAAACTCAGTGTTACCCAACTTGGATGACCAAGTCCAGCCTATTCCAAATCTCAATTCCAAAAAACTGCAGGCCATTCCTAAAATTTCCTTCATAAGTATAGCTCCACTGTTAAACACAGCATCGAGAACAAAGAAATCACAAAATTACATGACCTACATCTGGTTATACTAACAGAAACATGGCTCATTGCAACATTCCAGCCCACCCTCGACTTAATAATGCTGAAAGGTAACTCTCATATGCCTGAACAGAGCCATCAAAGCAGGAGGGAGAATCACACTTCACAACGATTCTGTCAGCTGCAGGTTCATCAAAAACTGAACAATTAATATAATTTGAATGCATCTCATTTGAATTCAAAATGTATGACAGGAACACAATTTAAATTCACCCTATCTAACACCCACTTGGGACCACAGGTTACTCTCTGTACAGTTTATTAAATTCCTAACAGAGAATGGGATCAAAGCTGAGAGCAAGATTCACCTAGGAGATTTCAACCAGCATTGGGGCGATCAAAACAACACACAAATATCTCCTGTTTCCTGAGCAACTAATAGTCTCAACCTCACCCAGTTTTGTACAACTTGGACACATTTGAGCTAGCATGCACCAAAAATAAATTGGTAAAGAGTAACTCCTACTCCTTACAGAATGGTCTGGCCATGCAATTATCTACTTCCCAATACTCACAATTTTAGGATTCCCCCTTTGCCAACCTAAAAGACAAAAACACTGGGCAAGGGATCTTAGAAACCAAGACACATCCATTCTACCCACCAGGGGTGCCAACTCATTATAGAATATCCCCCAACACAACAAGGACACCTCAGAAAATCTTTACAATTAATCTTTAACAGATTATGGACAGCTTTACAACAAAGATGCCTAAAAATAAAAAAGAGATATGCTTGTTGATCCACAAAGGAACTCAATGAAGAAAGGAAATCCTTCAGAGCCTAGGAACAACTCTGGCACCAAAAATCTTCCACTAATAACCAAAATGATACTCCACAAGCGAAAAAATAAATAAAAGAAACTCATATTCAAGTTGTGAACATAAAGGTAGAAATCAAATAATCAAACAACCAGCCAAGAAAACAATTCAGAGTCATAAAGCATTCTACTATGCTGGCGCTGGAGGACTTTTCAGCCCCATTCAATGGAAAATATGAGGAATTCTTCTTCTCAGTCAGCAACACTGAAAAAGGTGAACTTTCCTAACAACCCTGTCTATTGATCTGACTCTAGGTTCTTTACTACCCAAATTTTTTAAGTAATCACGGAAACGGACCTGCCCAAAATCATTAAAAAAAAGAAAGCTCCTCTCTCTCGTCTAGGATCTTGTCCCCTTCCTCTGTAATCAAAGAGATTAGTAAAGCAGTTGTCTTATTTGTGTCAGCCTTATTACATCTCCCACAATAATGTGGAGAACTCCAGGCTGTCTCAAAATTGCTCTGGAAATCCCTCTTTTGAAGAATGGATAAGTAGACCCGGAAAATTTGAACAACTACTGACCAATCACTAACCTACCCTTATGGGGCAAAGTTCATGAAAGCTAAGTGAAATTGCAACTATAACTTCAGACTGATGAAACTAACCTACTTGCGGAACTTCATTGTGGCTTCAGAGTACAACACAATACCCAAAATGCTACCCTCAAAATAGTTGATGACTCCCTCAACACCGTGGACACCAAAGATGCATGCCGACTCATACTCTTGGACCTGTCCATTGCTTTCAATATGGTTGCCACAAATCTACAAAAATTCACAACTTGGATGAGCATATATGGTGCGGTTCTAAGCTTGTTAATATCCTCTTTGCAAAAAAAGGAAATACAGAGAGAAAACATAATGGGTATCTGTGTAATATGGTTCCATATTGCCATGTAGTGGTTCTGGAGACATCATAAACAACAAGGTTGAAAGCAAAGTGGTTTGTGAATGACACTGATACCCAAGATGGCTAAATAGTACTATATCATACATGGTATGCATTTTTACATAACATGTTTATTTTTGGGGTAGTTACCTTGAAAAGGCTGCTTTCTTCAAAGTGCAGTTAACAATGGATACTGATTGGAATTAGAATGTTTAAGCTTTGTTGACCTTTCTTGAATACATTGTTAATAAAACAATGAGCAATGGTGAGGGTCAGTGGGTTTAGGCAATTCTGTTTGCACTAACTTTCTGCTACCCTTAGCCACTTTAGTATTAAAGAAGGAAAGGAAGCACAGATGCTTGTATGGCTTCAATAGTAACACAGATAGCGCCGGGACACAGGTAGTGCTTGTGCAGTCCTTAAGGTGCTTTCCTTCATTTGCATGAGGCCATGGATATGGCCCCTCACAAATGAAGAAAACACTTTGTGCACCTGCACTGCATTATGGATGTGGGCACAGAGGCTAAGAGGTTGTCAGAATGTGCACTTACTATATGCTACAAAGAGGTGGCACATAGTGCATTTTCTAGAGGGTGCTCTTTGAAAGGGGGAAGAAGGTGTCATGGTCTCCCCCAGACATCCTCCTGCAGGCCGGTGGGGTCATTCACTGCAGTAGCTGCAAGGGGATCTCTGTTCCCCTTTTCATAGCAGGCCGGTGCCACCTGCACTATGAATGACAAAATTGCTGCCTCAAAGTGCCTCTAGTTTCACTAGTGCACGTAGGGGTCAATGCACTGATTGTAATAGAGCACACTGTTCTGATGTTTGCTACTGGCACATCACATTAAAGGTGCACTCTGGTGCAAATAAGGACACTGCATGCTTAACATAATGCACTTCCTGGTATTCCTACAAACTGACAGAAGGCCAATGTATTTGCAGCTCCTGTACAACACAAGACCATTCTGTGAAAAGTCAGAAGAAAAGGTACCATAATACTTGCAATGGGAGGGGTATCTGTAAGAAACTGCGTTACTGGTTGAGAGGAGAAATCTTCCTCAAGCAGCAACCCCAATCCTTGTCAGGGTAAAATTACAAGTAAAGCCCAAATTAGTGTATGCTCAACTCTGGTAGTTTGACACAGGGTAGTCAGCTTGACACAGAGCAGTTAGGCTTAACTCAGCTGCAGTGTGTACAGTATTTAGGCAGCACTTCAAACAGTAATAAAGTGAAAACACAACACAAGACAGATCCCACTAACTTAGAAAAATAGTGTAAATTTTAATATATAAATCAAGACTAAAATGAAAATAAATCTAATCAGTAAAGCCAGAGATACGCAAGTTTAAAGATTTATTTGAAAATTGGCGCCAAAAAGTACCAAGCACAAACTGTGGTTATTTGGCTGCTCTAGACTGGGACAAAGTTATAAGTTGAGGATCACTGTTATGGAGTGCAGGCCAGCTACAGGGATCCGCTTAGGTCCACTGAACACTGTCCCTTTTCCTGGTTGTGAAGAGATGCAGAGTTCTGAATCGAGGATGTGTCGTGAGGACTGGGTGAAGCGATAAGTTTTGCAGCAGTGGTTCCGATAAGCTGCAAAGTGCAATGCAATGTGCTTGCTTGCAGGTGTGTCATTGAGCGGCAATCCGATGACTGCTTTGGGGGAGGAGATGTCTTTGCATGGAGATGCATCATGCAACGGCGGTTCTGATGGGCTGCTGAAGGCGATGCAGAATCCTTGCATCTGAGAAGTTCTTGATGCAGAGGCGATGTGTCAGTTCTGAGTGTGATGCATGGAGCAGCATAGGTGATATACTTGTTCTGTGGGAGATGTGCCATGTTGCAGAGGAGGTGTGTTGGTTCTGCTGAATCCACAGATGGGCTGGCAGAACATATTGAGGCCCTCATCCATGGATTCAGCACTAGGTGGCACCACTTTGGAAGGCAGAACTCACAGATGGAAGAGTCCAGGTGCTCGGATCAAGGTTGTTGGAAGTCTTTGTTGCCCTGAGTCATCTGATCAGGAGCCCAGCCAGCTAGCCCTTGGTGTCATTCTGTGGGTCCTGAATTTAGAGATGAGGCCCAGTTTCCACCCAGAAAGGAGGAAAGAAGTGCAGGAGGTCAGCACCGCAGGGCAGCTGTCTTTCTGAGCTGCAGTCCAGCAGAGTGGCAGTCCTTTCGGTAGCACAGCAGTCCTTCTTCCTGGCAGAGTACACAGATTCAGAAGTGTACTGAAGAGCAATACACAAAGACCAACTGCAGTTACACTTAGTCATGTGACCCAGAAGCAGGCTGCAGGCACCAAATGGTTGGAACAAGAAAATGTAAACTTTTAAAAAGTCGCATTTTCAGAATTGTGAATAGAAATGCAACTTTACCATTAAAGTGGGCCTTTAATTACAATGTTTAGACACCAACCTTGATCTGTTGACTTGCTCCCAGATGAAAGTTATTACTTATTAAATGTAATTCTAATGTTATCCTATAGGAAAGGCAGATCTTGCACTAGTGAACAATGAATTTAGGAGTTTTTCACTAACAGGACATATAAAACGTAAAAGTATATTTACTACATTTTAAATTCACTTCATCCAGGACCTACCCTAGGAACGGCTTATATTTATTAAAAAAAGGAGATGTGGGGCAGGCAATAGGTTTGTTTTGCCAGGTCGAAATGACAGTTTAAAACTGCACCCACAGGCTGCAATGGCAGGCCAGGATAGTTTACAGAGCACTTAAGTGGGTGGCACAATAAGTGCTACAGACCTACTTATGGCATTTAATTTGCAGGCCCTGAGTATGTGTAGAACCTTTTACAATTAAATTAAATATGCCAAGTGGGTGTAAGCCAATTCTACCTCTTCTAATGGAGAATTGTCTTTTTTGTTCTCCAATAATTGCTGCTGTTGGGGTCAAACTGGGCAGAAAATAGGCCCAGCCACCAAATTAACAGTGGCCTCCATTGGTGAATTAGATACCCAAAAAGTGGTCTATGTTTGCAATTTGGGGCAGTTATGAACTTGTAAAGACACAATGTATATTTTGCAAGGTATGAAAGACCGTGGTTCATTTGAAATTTCTGCAGGCAATGTTTTTTAATATCATAGGAAATCAACAGTAAAAATTGGCTAAGTAGCCTATGAAAAATGCCAAAAACCATCCCAAACACTGACCTGTCAGACCAGCCCATTTGGCCAGTCCGACCCTGGCTGTTGTGCTTTGAGAAGACATGCATGCACATTCTGTTTCATTCCATATAAAAAAGAGCATGCACAGTTGCCTGTGGGTTCTTTATCTCAAATGATACTCACTCTAGGTTGTGTAATTCCAAATGCAAAGACAATTAAGTTAGAATTTAACCATACTCATACAAATCACATTGGGCAGCCTTTTCTGTTTACTCTTCTATCAAGTGTCTTGCATTTCCCCTCCGGGATCTATAAAAGTAGAGTTCTGGTAATGCGGTTTTTTATGAGATGTGTTTGTTTTAGGATCAGAGATTATTATGTTATTACATTACAACTCAATGGAAAGTGACTGCCATGACCTGCAAAGCGCTGAAAACAAAATTGATGAATGTCAGCATTGCAAATAAGTGTGTACTTGATTATTTTTTTAATGAAGGGTAGAGGTGGAGACTGAACTGAGCAGTCAAGACTTGTCTTCATTTTTTTAATAAAGTTTACCTACATAAACGCACATACTTTTTAAAGAACAATCCCATAGAAGACATAAGAAGACATTATTACAAAATATTGGCAGCTGATGTCCTGCCCTTGTTTACTCCTATGCTATTTCTATAATTCAGAAGTAAGTTAGGAGTACGACCAGAGTGGGTCACAGCAACATCTTTGTCAATTAGGCTGCAAATGTTTCTGTGGGAATTTAATAGAACAAACGAGTCTAATAGTAATACGCTATGTAAAAACAGCACTGGCCTGTTATAATTACCAGTCTTCATTTGGTAGCAATCCAGATCTCAAACCTATCTTGTGAAATCTTACTTGATTTCCTACAGTTACTTATTGATTCAAAACCTGTGCAATTTTTACCCACTGGTTGCATCACATGGGTTTAAACATTACCTTCTCCGAGGGTATTTTAAGTAAATATAGCTGGCGCTCATATTTCAAATTTATGTGGTTGATAATGGGGGGGAATGCCTGTGGCAAACTGCACAGCAGCAGTAACTAAAGTTCCCAACCTCTCCTAAACAAGAAATCCCCTTTAGGAGACCACGTAAATGGTAGTTCCACCCCAAAGTCCTTCTTTTTATTTTCTTGTCTAATATGAGGCAGGAGATATGAGCTGTTTGGGCCAGGACCATGTTGCCAAAATTTGGAAGGGTTGTGCATTAGTTTAGCTCTCTGTGGGTCTCAGGCCTAAAAATATACATGTTGGAAATTGGGTTATTTGTTGTGTGGCCAGAACACGTGATCGTCCCTCAGTTATCCGTAGTGGGAGCCAAACTCCTCAATGTAGAGCTTAATGCTCACATCGTAGCGAGGCAGAGCAGTCTAAGGCCTACTCAAGGGAGGTGGTGTGGGCTGGGAATCAGCAATCACTGGCACGGATTACTAACACTCAGTAAATCATTGTCCAGTCAGTACTTTTTCTTTGGAAAAAGAGAAGTACATTTATTACACACACACACTATATGCAATATTTCCAAATATACATTGGCAGATGGAACATACATTAGCTGACATTGTGCAACCACTGGAGACCTCCTAGAGGGGTCACCCAAACATATCAAGTGAATTCAAACAGTCATGGTGTAATAAGGATATTACTTTGGCATGAATGATTGTCATAATTGAGACAATGATGGATCAATAAAACATATGCAGTCATCACGGAAAACCAATAAAAACATCAGAAATAGTCTTTGTGTTTGTACATTCTTTCCTATACTTGCCATTAGACTGTAATGGTCAGAACAGCCGCTGGAGAGCACCACAATGTAAATAGCATTTAAAAAAAGCATTGTACTGTATTCATAAAATTAGCCCCTAGAGGGCGTAACCACATGAAAATAGCACAGTGAAAAACATATATTCCCCCTAGAGTGCACAGTGCATTACACATTTTTAGGCCTTCCAGGCATCCTAATCTTTTATCACACACAAGGTTCCTAGGGGATGAATTACTCCCAGCTGTAAAGCAAAAGCGCCACCCATGGGAAGTGTAAAAATGCCTAAAAAGTAGGTGGCCCTCCAACTTAGACTAGGGATCCAGAAGATGTTTAGATCGAAAGAGTACATTGTGCTAAATGTTTTGGTGGTGGTCCCATTGTCATAGGACTGCCACAGGCTGAGTTATGGGGGGAAATGTGAATCAAATGTATTATGGGGAGAGTTTTCTGAGTGCAGTAATTATTGCAGTATTGGCTATCCTGCTGTGCATGAGATAGCCGCGGTGAGGTTTTCCCTTAGTTTTTATTTTTAAGGTGGCCTCGTGCTATGCTTTTATGCTTTTCAAAGGGGAGTGCCCGGTCCCACCCAAGCCCTCCAGAGCTTGCTATTATTGAAGGGCAGCACAGGAAGCTCACCTCCAGCTGCCCTCACTGGCTCCCCACGCTGGCAGCACAAACATGTGCCACCACAGGAACTGGCAATCCTCTTCCTACCCACTCCATCGGGCAGATTTGGGTTGTTGGGGCTGCCTTCTGGAGCCCAGGGATACCACGGGGACAAGAGAATCCCAGGAAAGTGCGATGGTGCATGCCCCTAACATGAAGTACACTGGGGTTGGGGTCCCGGCCCCTGCAAAATGAATCTGCCCAAGGGGAAAGGGTCCGCGGGCCCAATAGGAACACGGGGAGGGAGGCCGACACACACCCTCTCCACAAACATGGAAAATTCAGCATTCTTGCACAATCACCCAGGCCTGGGTCCTCCCCAGGAGAAACTGACCAAACAGCAGCAGAGCCCAACATGCTCCGAGGGAAAGAAGTAGGTCAAAGGTCACCAAACTTTGAAATGCCATAATTCGGGCTCTGTTGT
Source organism: Pleurodeles waltl (assembly GCF_031143425.1). Taxonomy (NCBI): domain Eukaryota; kingdom Metazoa; phylum Chordata; class Amphibia; order Caudata; family Salamandridae; genus Pleurodeles; species Pleurodeles waltl. Next base: position 768,338,386 of record NC_090447.1, on the reverse strand, counting down.
GCCGATTTGGACGCCCATCGGCTCATTTTACTCCTAGTGTGAGCTCTATCCACCAGTGGCAAGTGTAACAACCTTCCTTAGCCCCTGAGGGGTGAAGTTCTCCAAAAGCTGCTTCTCCTGGCTCCCTGCACCAGTTCTCCTTGGTAGCTTTGTTGGTGGGCACAGACAAGTCCAGGGCTTCCTCCACCTGGTCATCAGGGGGAATAAAGGGGCCAGCCTCACTAGCCCCAGGGGTGACCCACTGGTCCTAGGGTCAAGTGGACAAAGTACTGGTTTCTGAGTGGGTTTAGGGGGTTTCTCCTGCCAGTTCTCCATGGCAGTCCCAGGACCCAGCAGCGCAGTAGTTAGAAAATCCGCAGGCAAAGGAGAGTCTAAGAGGAAGTTTCCAGAAGACAGGCACCCCTAATCAATCCAGGAATGCCACATCACCTCTCCAACCCTCCTGCATAGCATATTGAGACAATCCAAAATGGCGTCATCATGGAGCCACTGGTCACATCAGCTCCTAGGGTCTCAGCTCCACCCCATAGCTTCCAGCACTGCCAGGGACTTGCACACTAGAATTTCAAAGGTGGACCCTGCTGGTTTGGCTCCAGTTGTATGGGTACTCTCCTTTGTTAAGTGGGCGGGGCAGGACCATCCCTGGTGCAGTATGATTGTTAGGTGATTGATACAGAATATTACGTCCTACCCCCTTTTCTCCTCTGGAGCAAGGAGAAGTAGCGCTAGTTGTTCCTTTTGTGTGGGGGCAGCCTTTGTTCCTACTGCTGGAGAAAATAAAATTGCTGGACACAGCAGAGTGACAACTGTCCTGGGCTCGATTCTGAGATGAGCCAGGAAAATCTGAAAAATCTGAATGACCCACAAGATGTAAAGTTATCATTTTGGAAGTTGCATATTTGGTTTTCTTGCAAAGGTTATACTATAATCCGAAATGACAATGGTCTCTGTAGGCCAAGGAGAAGGGAAACTACACTCTAAGGCAATTCCCACCCTGTGTGAAGTGTCACTATATTTAAAACAGTAAAGCATACTGACTTCCCCTAATAGTGTACACTACACTCATGAGGCCTATCCCAGGTGAATACCTATCCCTGCCAGTAGTCTCCCACACGCAGCCCGCACAAGCAACACACGTTCACGTGTAACCAGCCAAGTGTCCTTTACCCTAACTGCCTCACAGGGGGGTTATCTTAAAAGGGGCACACTGGCAGTAAACATGAGCAGTCCGTTTACTCTGTAATTACCGTGGGTGAGACACCGGTAGTGAGGTTCACCCACAGTAGAAAGTCCAAAAAACGGGTGATAAATAAAGCAAAAAATCTGGCTATTCTGATGAGGCAACAATGCTCAAGAAACACATTTTGGCCACCAAAGCTGTTGCACACTGCAGGTGAGACTGGTTCATCCAATATGCAGAAACAGCACAAGAAGTGGACTGCTGGCTCATTCAAATTTTGGATTCATAATGAGTGATTACCCCACCATGTTTTATAAACACACTGGTAGCCATGCAGAGTGCTTGTCAGTTGGCATAATTGTCTCCTCCTCAATAGGGACACTTTCCCATGCCATAGTGATATCAAGTAAGTCTAATATTCTGCCACCCTTCCAGGGTTCTATCCTGTGGGATGGAGATGAGTAGAAGGGTAAACTGAGGTAGGGTGCATAGCCAAGAAGGTGTGCCTTAACCTTTCCTTGATCTAGAAAAAAAGATGGGATTGGTCAATTTCCTGATGAAAATTCCCTGTTTAGATCACCAATAGTGGTGTTTTTTTCGGAAAGGTTGGTTTTATTTGTTTCCTCTCCCTGTATTTATTGTTCCCTTGTGTTACCTTTCTTGATGTCCTCCTCATTTGAGCTGCTGCATGGTTGCCTGGTTCAGTTTCTTAAATTGAATAGCGTCAGAGAATGTCAGACTCTGAAAGTTAGTCCTCCTTTCAAAGCCAACTAGCCAGAAAAGCAGGTCATTGGTCATTCGCATCTGCCGATCCTTCTTACCCAAGAAAGGTCCGCCTTTCATATGGGCCAGACTATTACCTTCCACTATTCTTTCCTCGTCCTTATACAAAATAGTAAGAGGAACAGTGGCATAGTCTGTGCCTCAGATATGCATGATGTGTCACATTTCTTTGACCGCATGAGAAAGGAAAGAGTGGTTGATTAGCTCTTTCTAGACTTTGCTGGAACTTAAAAGGGCAATAGGGCGATCAAACTTACCATTTTTCATTTGATCATCTTCTGTATCGAGCTCTGCTAGGCTCTGGACAAAAAACCCTCTGGAAGACATTCATGCCCATTCCACCAGGGGCATGACTACATCTACAACCCTTTCAGTGGCAATAGGTGCATGGCTACCTTTACAGCCCTTTAAAGTTGCAGCCCTGTTGCTGCCATTTATTGGATGGTTATACAATCATCCTTGCATATTTTGCCTAGCAATACTGCCTTACATCCTCAACGGTATTGCATGACTTCATTGGTTAACCAGCACTATTCAATCCCAGCTCTCAGGGCAGTATTGCTTTGGGGCACATTCTTAAGGTGAGGATTCTGTGGAGGATGTATTCATCAGAAGAAAAAGTTACTTTTGGTGCCAACATTTCTGGTGGATACATATTCTTCCCACAGATCACTCCCTGCCCCTCCCCTCACCTGCGAGTTCATACCCTAATTAATAAGATCTGAAAGTATGCAAATATATGTTATGTACTTGTAGCTGTCATTGCTACTTTCTCAGTTCCTCTTCACATCTTGATGGAGCACAGAAAAAATACCAAACTTTGTGAACTAAAGATACGTTAGTAGTCAGAATCTACGTTTGTAATCCTTAATAAAGGCTCTACACAACCCAGTGATAGCAAAGCTCATCACTATTAGTTGCCATTTGTCAAGCTAGGAGTCTCCTTTGTGCCAAATCAATTAAAAAAGTATCATAATATGGAAGTCCGGTACAAATTCATAAAATGAGTGGAAGTTAAGTGTACGAAACAATGAATTGTAAGGCAAAGACGGACTCTTTTTATGATCTGCATTATAAAAGTCTGGGATAAAATAAGCCACTTTTAAAAAGTATAGTTGAGCAAATTTCACCACTCATAATTAACATTTGCACAGAATGTGCATTTTTTAACAGAGTGAAAAACGCTGCAAACACCAAAACACGATTGTTGCAGACATGCTTTAACACAATCAAAACAGTGGGTCCAACAAAACACCTTATATAGCTTATTTCTCGGAATGCTGTATCGTTGTACAATGACAGAACTTAATTCATCAATCTAATAAGCAATGTATTTACTATATTCAGTGAGAGGATTATTTTCATAGTTTGTTACTGAGTTTTACATTTTGGCTTAGTGGCCCACAAGCACAATAAGGGCAGCGTAGTAAGAAGAACCCCTGAACCCTCTGCCATGAAGTAGCAGAGTCCATCACATTTCCTCGCTCTGACAAAATAGTGCTCCCTGTACCAGTTGTACTAGAAGTCTGGAGGAAAAAGTGGTTGCAAACTGCACACAAACGTTTTGTGAACAGTCATTTATTCAGCCTTGCAACCTTTGTACTAATCGGTCGCAGTGCTAAATCTACAGGTGTATGGGGTCGTAGAATGACCTGCCTATTAATTATGCAGGTTGATATTTTTGATCCCCTGTGATTGACCCAAACACATGAATGGCAGCCTGCAAGGAACACCAGACAACCTTAATTTCCATTCCTAATGGGAAATAGGTAAACTTTTTTTCTTTAAATCATCTCATGTTCTTAAGGGAAATGGTGCTGCTTTAAAAAAAAAAAAAAAGTTTTCCTTTTTGATTAAATATTGAGGCGACGGCTAACTCCCCCAAATGCTGCTAATACCATTTCCAAAAGGGAAGGTGGCCCAAAGAGACACAGCTTCTTAGCAAATCAGTTACCATCTCCTATGAGGTGTTGATAGACGATCAATGGTTCATGACTTCCAACTGTGTTTGCAAAACATTGATATATACCATACCAATTCTCAATTTAGAGGGCCTGCCCTTTTCACACTCCTTCCAAATTGAGGTTTGGCATAGTTGATTAAACCCATTTAGTGAATCGGGAATACTTTTCCAAAACTCTTTAAAAACCTACATGGCCCGTATTCCAATAATGAAGGAATCCATAGGTCTAAATATATAGGGTCACTTTTCCCACTTACATGTTTCTATGTTCAGGAACTATACTAGAAAGGTTACAATTTTTACAGTGTCATAAGAACAAAAAAAACATGAAGCAACATAACACTGTTCCACAAGCTCTCATGACAGCTAATCGGTGTGAGGGAGTTTGGTTAGCATCAGTAGATTCTTTATGTCGTACAGAATAAGATAATATATAGTTTTCAAATTTTACCTACAGTCCAGAGTTTTATATCTGTAATCAAATGAATAGTGCACCATAAACAGCGTTGTCCACACCAAGTTAGAAGCAGAAAATTAAAATTCACACCACTTTGATCCATATACAAAATAGCAATGAGCAAGCATTTAAGGCGAGACCGCCTCTAAGTCATTTAATGGATTATTCTCTCCAAAGTACTTCTGAAATTCCCTTCCTTTCATTCGTCCTTCTTTCAGTCCTCCATTCCCATTTCAGTTTTTCCCCTCCTTCCTACAATATTTATTTCTGTCTTTATCTCTTTTCTTTATTTTTTTCTGCGCTAATCCACCCATCAACCCATCCATTTTTCTCTCCATCCATCCATAGATATTCCTATCCTTCCTCCTCCCAGTCCAAGCTCTCCTGTCCATGTACTCCCTTCATGTACCCTTCCTTCTTTAATTCCATCCATGTACTCTTCTTATACATCGAGCCTTATTGTCATTCATCATCCATGCACCATCATCCATCTCTTATCCATCTATTCAGCCATCCATCTAACTATCCATTTATCCTTCCATCAATCCATCCTTCATCCCATTTTCTTCGTTCTATGTTCTCATGATCAATTTGGTCCCCACTCGACAGCAATATTATACTATCCTCTTGTGGAAATATTTTTTTGTGTCTGACTGGAGACCAACAATTTGTGATAAAGGTCAAAAGAGCTAAAAACGAAAATGCAAATGTTTAATATTAATAAGAAATAGCAAATGTCAACCACCGTCCACTCAAGCTACTAATGTGTGCGTGTGTGGGGGGAGGGCTTGACATCACCTTGGAAAAATACATATATATGACTCACAAATTCAGGATTACATTTCTTTGGTTAGAGTTCCAGGATTTATATTTGTGTGTTTGAATAAAGCACCTTCAAGTACAATAAAAATTATAGTCCACCGATATGGAACAACCGAACCAGCATGCAACTTTCTATATCCAGGCCGGTTAAGAAGAAATGTCTATGGTTACTGAACATTACATAGTAATCTCAATACATAGATAGACCTTCTGACCTACACCTAAATTATTAAAATAACACCCACAGGTCAGTATCCAATTGAAGCTTAATCCTCTTACACTTAAATAAAGCAGATCTGCTACGGGTCTTATCCAACACCCGGTATAGTACCAGATGACAAAAAATAGTGTGAGCTGGAACAACACAAACTACTAGAGTGAGAGCGGCGGCTGCTTGCAATCATTGTGTTTGTTGCACAATTTTTTTAGCTTGAAATACATCTGTTCATCCAAAATGGACACGAGGGCGCATTTCACACGGAATACTGAGGCAAATGCCGGTTTTGCTTTTCACATAATTATGTGTAATATCTCTGAAATTTCACATAATTACACAAAAGCAAAGACAATAATAACAATCACTCATCAAGTACAATTTATGATCCATGATCCAAGGTGTACAGAACCTTCTATGTCCAGGGAAGTTATAAAGGGCTGACCTAAGTCTAGCCTGGATATTTATAAAGTAATGTCAATTCATATAAAATCCTCCTGCTCTCCCTAATACTAATACGAATACTAACACTAATACTAATACTAATACCATAGCACTTAGCAGGCAGTCAGTTGATTGTAATTCAAATAGTTTATATAACAATTCCCTTATACAGTTTGCCCCATTACGCCTACACAAGACAGAACCCCTATGGGTCATGTCCCTCACCCAGTACTGTCCTAGTCTGCAGCAATACATGATATCGCCAAATTAACAAGTATGGCACAATTGATGTAATCTGTCACACACTGGTGGCCAATTGGAGGACTCTAATCTAGTCCACCACTCAATGTCCTAACTACCTACATATTATGACCACCTCTTTACATCTCACTGCGACATTCAGATATGGGATGATGAAAACAAACCCCATCATATCAGATCTTTGTCCCTCATCGCTCTCTCCTGCCACATCTGGTCAGTACCAAAAACCTTAAAACAAAATATCAGGCTGGGCAACCAAATGGATTACCATAAGTATACTATGATCATCAGAAATACCAGTGACTTGCAGAGCTGATCAAAGCTTTCAATTTGCTGAAAACCATAAATCGTGCCCGTGTCTCTCACGTGTCTTCATAAGCACTGTGTCCCATATCCTGGTGATCATCATGCATGACATGGTAACACTTCCCACACAGGATAAAAAAGCAAAGTCAACATCCTTCCACCCACACACAGTACACGTTGTATTTTGGTGCATGCAGGCAAATGCTACAGTGCCTCACATGGACGTTGTAACTGCTACATAGATGCTGTAGTACAAATACAATATAACAAAAGCTTAACTAATTTGTTGAAAAAGAAAAAAAATCCACATTTTTCATTGTAACTTCACGGTGCAAAGACATATTGTTGCAAGGGTTAAACCAACACATAGCACTTAAATTGTTGAATAAAGAAACATAATTTGCATTGATGTGCAACCCAATTCAGGACACACAGAGCTGCACATTGTCAAATATGAAGATACAGTCAAAGTGTGACTGGAGGAGAGTGAAAGGGGGCTGTTATTGAATTACAATGTAGTGTTCTTTGAAGAGGTATGTCTTCAGCTTTCTGATCTGGAGCAGAGCTGATGCAGTCCTGACAAATACATGGATATTGGTACAGATCCTGCATATCTGCAGAAGATAAGTTGCCTTGTCTTTAAAGTTTTGCACTTCTTTATCTCCAGTCTGATGGTGACTTGGTGAAAATTCGAACCAGAACTACTAGAGATGACGAGCTAACCAGCTAGATAGGCAGGCAGGCCAGTTGTGATGACTATAGATGATTAAAGTGATTTCGAAGACGATGCGGGTCAGCATGGGGAGCTAGATGAATTCCAAAAGGGTGAGGGTGATGTGGTTGTATTTCGTCAGGCCAATAATAAAATGTGCTGCTGTGTGTAGGATACCCTTAAATATAACAAGTGTGGAGTCTGGGAGGCCCTGGAGCAGGGCATTGCTGCCATTCAGATACGAGGTAATTATTGGAATAATTGTAGCATTGTGGGCTATGAATCTAATTCATCTCTTGCACCTGTATGACTCGTGTTAATGCATAGTAAGGATTCCTAGCTCACCCTAGATGCCATTTGTCGGTTTGACATTGAGGACACATGCCATTAATGGCGATCAGCCACTACACACGCCACACAATTGTCGAGCCTACTGCCTTTGCTCATTTTGTTATTTAAGTTAGTGTAAGTTTAGCAAGGTGTGGAATTCTTTGGCACTTTGTTCAACTGAGAATTCCATATGTGTTAGCTCTGTCAGACAGGTAATTCCATCTCACCACTGGCCATACAGGTCTAAGGTTATGATGCAGGCAACCCCATCTGCTTCCCAGGACTATAAATAAGGACATTTTGGAACTGCTCCTTTTCCCAAACAATGCATGTCGATGTACATGAACATTTTAGTTGCTTTAGTAGACTCACCAACGTACTCACCATACAAAATCAGTACCATAACACGTGATGCAGGAAAAAAGAAGTGAGCTGCAGCTTCCCTCTTTCAACAGTAATGTCTTGCAATATTTCCCTGCGCATACTGGTGCACTTTCTGTCCAGCATGATGTGAACCACGTAAACACTGCATTCAAGGAATTTTTGGTTCGACCAGATAGGCCTATCTTTTTAAAGCCGTGCTTTGCGGGCATTCCAGCAAGAATTGTGTTGCTCAGAAACCAAAATGGACACCAGTCTATGCACCTTGTAAGATATGCACGGTCATGTAGTCAGGCACCACTTGTGCATGGGAGTGAAGATCTATGGAGCCTGCACTGATCATCTTCATAAAACCAAATTTGAGGTGAGAATTCTTGACATTAGTCTACAGGAGTGGAGAGGACTATTAATGGATTAGCAGGGCGGCTCTTGACCATCTCGCCTCAGCCAAGGCCATGCATGCTTCAGCAAAGCAAATAAGCAGCGGAGTGAAATCTAAGGAATATATAGGAAAATCACTCAGCATCCTTGAACACAGGGCAAAAACAGCGAATGATATAGGTAGGACACATTTTTGGTGCATTTTTGTTTTTTATTTGGTGTGTATACCTGATAAAATTTAGGGTATCTTTGCTTAGATTTTGGATTGAATGGTCTTAAAGAATAGCACAGCATTATTGGCTGGGGTTTTATTGACAATCACGCAACTTTGGCGATCTCTTATTTGTTTGTGGAAGTGTTTTGGGCACTATTGGTTGGGATAGATTGTTCAAGTAGTATTTTGCGCCAGAGTTGTAGTTGCTAAGCATTGACAAGACAATAACAGGCAACGTGCCTGGGGAGTAGCATTGAGTGCCATCCTTTTTGTGACCGGTTATTAATTCTGTTTGTAATGGTATGAAAAGTCACGCTCAGAGGATGACTCTGCTGTTAATAGAACGTGCAGTTCCAGATGAATATTACACAAAACCTCAAGCAAAAGAACAGGAAAAACGGAACAGGAGAAGTTCCCCATGTGTAGCACAGTCACAACATTAAGGTGTAACGCCATTCTACTAGGAAGGTAGGTGGTGTGTGTTTGTTTTAGTTTGGTCACTTAGCCTCTTACTTAACAGATACTGTGTTACTGTTTTAGAAGCTGTAACCACAACTGCACACACCTCTATTGATAGTTGACAATTTAATCTCACTAAATAGCAGGGCACATACAATAGCATTTGACAAGGTTTCCCTCAGTCCTTATGTACTTTAGTGATAGGTGACAAATGTGGCATGCTTTTTGAACTCTCAGCTCTTGACCCCTCGAGGTGCAGCGTGATGGAAGGGATTGTTTTTTTGTCCTTTCTCAAACCGGCCTCTAGTCCTACTACAGCTTTAACAGTATACAGCTAGTTGACCTAAAACAACTGCAGATTATTGTACTCCACAATGGCAAAAGTAGACTGCTTTGGATGATATAAATATATATACATATATATATTTATAATCCATTAAGAATACATATGGGTGCAAACCAAAAGGGAAAAACAATGGCTTTTTGCCTGAAGGACAATCAAATAATACCCACCTTGACTGGGTGTGAAAATGGGACTGCATTACAATTAGGAAACATCATATATGGGCTGGCACTCTAATACCTATACTAATGAGGGCACAAGTTAAGCTCATTTGGTAAATAAATGAATAGAAGCTTAACTCTTGTCTTCAAGAGACTGTTGCCCTTATTGGAGAAATTAGGACCAGGGAAATAGAACACCTGCTGCCAAGTCATTGTATGACCTCAATTAGGAAATTTCTACACAATAGGTAAAAGGTGAAGAAATAAGGCAGCCTCGTATTAGTTTATGACGGAACCACGCATGCCATTACCATGCATGCAGTTACCCCGCGGTCATTACAGTGACTGCAACACTACCACACATTCAATTACAACGAACATTTGTTTACCACAAATATGCCTTTATCACGCATGCCTTTACAATGCAAATTTTGTTGTAGAAGCATCTTTGGTATATATATATATATATATTTGATATATATATATATGTATTTATACAGAGATGCATAAATGTATATGTATGTTTAAATATATCTATATATACCTATATTTTCACTTAAGAAACCCGAGGTTACAGGGATGTTATAGTAAGGATCACATTTTAAACATAGAAAACCATAGAAATTCACCTGTTTGAGTTATCTCAAGTAATCATAAATAGTGCCCTAGGGTTTGTATTTAACCCTACCAATACCCAGCCTGTGACAGAGAGCAAGGGTTTCCTTTGTTTCCCTGCCTGCATCTCTTCAGGCAGGGAAAGAGAGGAAACCTCCACTTACAGCAAGTGAGAGCGGTTTGATAACTCTCACTTGCTGGAACTGGAGTGTTTGATCTGACTTGGTGGGAGCTGTGAAAGCTCCCACCAAGTCAGAGCAAACAGCTATGTCCCGGGGGTGGGCAGGCTGGCCCTGGGGGGTGGCGGTCCCCCGGGGCATCATTGGCTTTCCTCAAACTTGTACAGGCCCCTACATTTCATTTCAAGTTCTTCCCCGGGAATGTGGCCATTCCTGGGGCTGTGGGATGGAACGGGGTTGGAAGGTGGATGGCTCTCCTGCATTTCTCTTGAAATTCGTCTCTCGGGAGGTGGCTTTCCCCAGGACTACAGGGGAGGCTGGGCGGATTCACAACATTTCACAATAAATTGTACCTAGGAGAGGTGGCGGTCCCTCTGGCTTGGGGGGGGACCAGACCCCCTCTACATTTAATTTCAAATTGAGCCCCGGGGAGGTGGTGGTCCCCGGGAATGAGGGGGGGTCAGACAGCACCCCGCATCTGATTAAACATTAGCCATGGGGAGGTAGTGGTCCCCGTTGCTGCAGAGGGGGCGGGCAACCCTCGCATTTGATTAGACATTAGCCCTAGGAAGGTTCCGGCCCCTCAAGCCTTTTTGCTCAGGGGGGTCTTTCTGGGACCCCAGCACCAGTGCTAAGGGGTCAGGGTTTCCCTACCCTGGCCCCTTTTCTTTTTTTAAAACTTTTTTTCTGGGACTCGGCTGAAGCCAAGTCCCAATGTGACTGCCAACACTTCCTTGTCAAAGTGTTGGCAGCCAATCAGATCTCAGCATGAGATCAGGAGTGCTCACAGAACCTTCACATCCCTCCATATACAATTTTGGATTTTCCTTAATTTCTCAAAAACTACTGGTTAGGGCGCTATTTCTGTTCAAAATCTCTATGGAAAAATGCACGGTGGAAAAAGCATTTTAAAAACCTCTTTTTCTTGGCCTACCGCTTGACTGATCACCTAGAAACTTTCCAGACAGAGGCTGAAGTGAGTGTCATATTATTTTAGGAAAATTTTGTGAAGTTTCATCAAATGGCGCAAATGTTAATAGCAAAACAAAAAACGTTTTTTCTATAGCAGCTAGGTGCTAACTATAACTACCTAGTGGCGACCGCCACTATGAAATATACATTTATATATTTTTAGATACCACCCTAAACCCGGAAAAATACTTACCACCCAAATATCCATACCCACCCTAAACCCTGAAAACGTCTTACCACCCAAAAGCCATACCCACCCTAAACCCTAAAAACCCCTTACCATCCCAAAACCCATACTAACCCTAAGTCCTAAAAATCTCTTGCCCACCCAAAAAGCCATACCCACCCTAAACCCCAAATAAACATCCTAAATCCTAAATCAATACATTAGAACCCAAAACTTATACCCCTAAACTGTAAAAGAATCCCACGCAAAAGCCCATACCCACCCAAAACCCTAAAAGCACCTTACCACCCAAAAACCTATATCCACCCTAATCCCTCAAATCCCTTACCACCCACAAATAGTTACTAGAAAAAACTACAACTATAACTGCTAAATTTCCGACAAATGCAAAAGAAAAATGTATTTGTCAAGTAAAAAGAGTGCAATTACATGTCAGTGTATATCTTAAATATTTGAAAAGTAATTAAACCAGGAATGTGACTGTTGACACACCTAGACTAGAACCTTCAACCTTCAGGATCAGGGCATGAGACCTTGATCTCTATGCCACAGGTAAGTTTTTGCTATTTTGGTGGCAAAAATACATAAATGTTACATTACTAGGAATGTTTAAAAGTCAAAATGCTACTAAATAAACATACACACTGCATGAGATATCACAATTTGAACCTTCAACCTACTGAGTGAAAGAGCCTTACCAGAATGCCACTGTCACTCCGCTCTGCACCAATACCTAACTACAACATTCAAACAAACATATTACTTGTGTGCCGCTTTGAAGTCATTCTGTGTAGAGACTATGGTTATTGCAACGGTCTCTCCAAGGAATAACTTCAAAAGGGCCTACAAGCAAGATGATTGCTGCCAACTGAGGACTGCGAGGTTAATCTGAAGTCCTCCGTGGTCCTACCTGGCTCCCACATTCTGCAGGAGCTGGCATTGCTCCCGCAAGCAGGAAGCCGCTTTGAATAGCAGCTCCCTGTTTGCGGGAGCAATGTTTTCTTCTGTTTCTCTGTACACATATTTGCGTGAAGGGGAACAAATGAACACTCTTCTTTTTGCAAGCAGCAGCTATTTGACAGCTCCTGCTTGCAGAAAGTGGGACTAGGATTGCTTTTGCTTGATGGGAGCTGTCAGCTCTCACCAAGCAAAAGCAAACAGCTACCTCATGAAGGTAGACACCATTGGGGGTAGCAGGACCTGGCCATGAGGGGTGGCACATTCCCCAGGGCCATCTATGGCTTCACAAAGGGAGGCCGAGTGACCCTCCTACATGGTTTAATTTGGCCCTGAGGAGGTGGTAGTCTCCAGGACAGGGGTTCGAGACTGACCCCTTTCATTATTTTATTTCAGCCCCGGGGAGGTGACGGTCCCTGGGGAGTGGGGGGCTGCAGCCCCCTTTGTATGGTTTTAATTGGCCTAGGGAGCTGGTGGTCCCTAGGCGGTCCCCAGGGCTGCCTAGGAGTACGTACAGGCCACCGGCACTAATAGTAAATGTTTTGCCCTGGGGAAGTGGCAGTTCCTGGGGCTCCGGGGGGACCGCATGGGCCCCCTACATTAGTTTTGCATGTTTTGCTCAGGGAGGTGGTGGTCCTGAGGTGCAGGGAGGGCAATGCGGCCTGAAGCTGAGTTCCAAAATGGCTGCCAAAACTTCCTTGTTCAAGTCTTGGCAGCCAATCAGATATCTGAATGGGGACAGTTGGATCCCCAGATCCTCCACATCCTTAGATATCTATATTTTTTTATCACTAATATCTCACAAATACTGAACGGATTAACACCAATTACAAAAAGTACAATCTGCGGAACAGGATCTAGCTTCCTGCCAAATTTAGTGTAATTCCATACCGCGGTTCAGGCCGTAGGCGTGTCTAAAAACCCTATGGGAAATGAATGGGGAAAATGTGTTTTGGCCCCCCCCCCCCCCTTTTTTTGGCCCCTGCTTGATGGATCACCCTGAAATTTTCAAGACAGCAGCTGAACTGACTGAAGTAAAAGTTTTGAAATTTCTGTGAAGGTTCGTCAACAGCACCAAAGTGTTTGCAAAACAACAAATGCTCTTCCTATGGGAACTAGGTCTTAACCATAACTTCTGCCAGTAGGTAATATATATACATAACAAAGGTTACAGGTACATTATAGATAGGTTCAGATTTTACATGCACAATACCATCGAAATTCAGCTGTTATAGTTCGAGTTATTTCAGCTGTTATAGTTCGAGTTATTTCAGCTATTATAGTTCTCTCTACTTGATCAATTCTTATGTGAGTCCTAGTGGTAAAGAGAAGAGGTCGAAATTAAATCAGTTGATTTTGACCCTGTATGATATAATAAGGGAGTGGCCTCAGGCCTACTTTATGATTACTGGGGACCTTAACACATATTTATTCCAAGATCATCAGGAAGACCCAGATGAGTTTTCCTTGACTACTGTCACGAACATCACAGATCAAACTAGACCAAGGGGCTGCCAACACTGCCCACTAGGGGAGCTTTTTATCTTGCAACTCAAGAGTGTGGGCTTCAAAGTGCTGGATGGCAGACTGCCTCAAGATATTCCACCAAACTGGACAGGAACTGATGGGAAAACCTATTCCTACCTGGATTGCACAATATGCAATACAGAAATGTATCCGTCAGTACAAAGTTTCAGCATTGCTTTCTGCATTGAAAGTGATTGTTGCCCTCAAATTATTGCAATAAACTCAGAAATGTCACTTCACGCTCCGGCTACTGTAACCTTCAAATAAATATATACTGAAAATCTAAAACACCTTAATTGGAATTAATCCATCAGCGAGGATGTCAAGGTTGAATGCAATAAATCGTCTGAGGAAAAGTCTTAAGAACAGAATCAACAATCACCGCATGGACAGGTCTCACTGTTCAGCTTGTAGAAAAATTCTTATGTCCAGCTCACCAGTATAACCACCGTAAGCAAGCTACTGTACTATCAACGATCGGATGGCTAATGAAAGCCTGCAACTCGGCTAAGCAGAGAGATCGAAAGAACTCTAGGTCGAATGAGCTAATTAGTGCTTTCAAGCAAGCCCAGAAAACTTCCCAGAAGCCGTCCACTAGGAGAAATTAAGTAATCTAAACTATTTCTGGACAATCCTTTTGCCCCAATTCCAGGAACATGTTGGCCCTGGTTAAAAAGCAGCTGAATGGATCCAGCAGGTTTGGCTTTGTGAACATCACCAAACCAGAATGGGATCTTTGCTCCCTGATAATTTCCAGGCATGTGGGGATGTGGACTCAGGTTCACATGATGTGCGTTATAATCTGGAAACAAGCATTAACTCTGACAATCTTGGAGATCAAGGACGTTCCCATCGCCAAGTCATGGAGATGGTCTCCCTAAAAATGCGGTTGGGTCTCGTGATTTTGAAGGCCAGACCAGTTGAAGCCTCTGGGCACAACGGCCTCCCTTAAGCTCTTTTCAAACAGGATATTCCATTCCCAGCAGAAGAGCTCTCCCTACTTGTTGATTCCTGTTTGAGTAATTTGATGACACTGATTCATGGAAGGGGACCATTATTCATCCCATTCATAAAGGGGGTTCAAGATCAGACCCGGCCAATTATAGATTAATAGCGCTTCTTGACAAGGAAGCTAAATTTCATGATAACTTGCTCCTGTCAGACCTATGTCTATGGGTGGAGTCAAAGAATCTAATCTAAAACTGAGTTCATTGTGAAATCTGGCATGCTCACCAACCTGTGGTCAACCTCAATCTTGCTGGACAAAGCAATCTCCTCAAACTCACTGCTACACTGTTGCTTTGTTGATTTTAAAGCAGCATTTGATCGTGTACCAAAGGGGGTGCTTTGGTCCAAACTAAAGGCCTGGGGAATCACACAAAAGATCTTGGAACCAATTATCTAGTTGCGCTCCAACACTGTGATTCGGATTCAATTAGGCGATGGAGCATGCGTATCAAGGAAAATTCACACAACACAAGGAGTAAACCAGGGGTGTGTGTTGGCCCCACTGCTTTTCAACTTCTTTATTGCTGATCTATTGAAACCCCCTGACTAAATCAACAGCCACTATCCAAAGCTAGATGATGAAAGGATCAGCAACCTACTATATGCTGATGACCTGATTCTGTTTAATTGAACATGTACTGGGTTACAACGGTTTGTGAACCAACTATAAACCTACACAATCACCACCATCCTGGAGGTAAACCTGAAGAAAACTAAGGTGGTTACACTAGGAAGAAAAAAACACTGTGGAGGAGGCTGGTGTTACAACAACAACAGAGTCACAGTGGATGATATGTATAAATACTTGGGTTATTAGTAGATGCCAGTGGCTCATTTGTACCACACCGGAAGAGACTACAAGTCAAGGCCTTGACACTGCAGTTGCCACTGTTAAAACTCTCTAAATCCCTTTCAGGTTCTTTAATGAAGTTATCAGGGCCACAATTTCACCAGCATTGCCGTTTGGTAGTGAAATATTACTGGGAAAACAGAGCGGTAAACTCAACCAACATATCAGAATATACAAAAGTGTTCTTCACTTGCAGAAGTCCTCGTCTGCTGCCCAGATAAGGCTGGAACTTGACTTACTTGATCAGCAGGCCGAAATTAATTCTAATGACCCTGGTCAAGCGCATCGTTGATTTTTAGGGGATTGTTTGCAGCCTTAGATGAGAGAGACCTCAGAGACAGTAACTTGAGTCAACAAGCCTTCAAGCTGGGTTTTAAAAACTGGGCCTATATTTGGTCATTCCATTTGGACAGGGCTGCACAGGCTTAATGTAAACACTCTTGGACGGTAATTAATAGCTATTGACCTGCATCACCTGCTCCTTACCTAGCTTGCACATATTCTAATCAACTGAAGGTAAAATTCATGGCTCTGAGACTGGGAGAGTGGTGGCTTCTGCAGCACCTTCCTAGTTGCCGTCTACCATAGGAATCTACAATTTGCAGGGCATGCAGGCTGTGCAAGGATCCCTTAGAACATGTGTGCTTATGCCCTGAACTGCTGGTCGACCAGAAAATTCAGTTAAAGCATGAATGGAACACTTTGGGAGTTCGTACCTGCGTGCAAAGTATAATTGCTTCACTTAATCCAGATAACAACTGTTTAAATATCCAACTGACCAAGTTTGTCTCTCAAGCACACAACAGACTGCATTGCTTAGGCTTCTCATTGGCAAGCCTGAGTGGAAGGATCACATGATCATTAATCCCTTACAAGTCAGTCCTAGGATGGCACAGTTGTTATGACTACCTCTTTGCCACGAGCAGCCGCACCAAAACTCCTTTGTGCACTCACAATAAAATGCTGCTCAGTTTATTGGTAAGTCACCACTGGTGAATGCTTTTTGAACCCACTAGGCTACTTGGAAAACCAATGTGACTGGGGCAGTTCAGTGCTCCATGCAATGTGTCCAGACAGCACCTGCTAGAGATCAAACAGCAGTTTTTTTTAACAATTGAACAAGTACTTTAAAACCTGCAATTAAAATTGACTCAGCGGTCTCAGAATTAGGAGAATATGGGTGGGCAGCCCTCACAATTTTACCAGTATGAATACACATAATCCAAAATATAAGTCACACGTTTTTAGTTCAGATAAATCAAGCTCCTGAATTGATATACTGTTATCCTCTTCATGTCAGTCTTGTTACTGCGTCCTAACCACTGATAAGCGCTTTTGTAACTGGTAGGACTTTTTGTTGAAATTTTTTCATTTTTGGAACGCAAACCATGTTTTTAGGTGCAACGGCTACATTTAACTGTAATTCAACACTGCTATTTGTACCTCTGCACACGTCTTTGGTGTTGACAATTAAATGTGACAGTTGATTGTTGTTGCAATTATATGATGGTCTCCATTTACTTTTAGTAAGGCAAAAACTTGGAGAAAGCGACTTGTTTTGACTTCATATTTCATACTGTTAATATGTTACGTATGCACTTTACTGCTGTTAGTTTACACGTCGCATTTGAACTCTGTTGCAACAAAACACCTGTGTTTTTGCTTTTACAATGTGCATTGGAGATAGCACCATGTTTTAATCAGAGATTTTGTAATTGTTTGTTTGTTTTTCTATTGTCTTTTTTTATTGTAATAGTTTTAATTAACTGTATACAATAAAGATACATTACTATCATCCATAATTTTACTGTAAATGTTAAGGTGATATTATCAATGATGTCATAGAACATGTCATGAGTACTGTAATATCTGGCGTAATCAGCAGTGCACAGCGAGGGTGCTAGTTATAGTTACTTGATATAACTCTGACTATAACAGCTGAATTTCTATGGTTTTGTGCTTGTAAAATCTGAACCTAACTATAACGCCTGTGTAACCTTTGTTTTTTTTTAGTTAATTTCTATGGTGTTTTTAAAATTCTATTTCCTAACTATAAAGTCCCTGTAACCTTGTTTTTTTCTGTGAATTTTTGGGGTATTTTTAACGTTAAGTAAAATGCACATTGCAATGAATGGTGTGGGGGGGGGGAATTGGATGCAGGGCCTGGCCTGGCATTGTGCTTCCCCACCCAGGGTGCTGCTCCTGCACCCCCTTACCATCCATTGCCTATGTCCATGCCCCTGCTCCCTCATTACATCCCTGTGTGGCTGCTGTCCTGTCTGCCCTGAACAGTTAGCTTGCTGCCAGATCCACCTACTCCCTACCCTGGGTTGTCCAAGTTCATGCACCAGCTCCCTCCCTCCTGCTCTGCACGGTCCAGTGTGCTGCCACTGCCTTCCATTTAGCTGATGTCCCTCGCCCACTCCTTTTGCCCTCCGTAGCCCGGTTCTATGCCAATCATTACCCTCCTGCTCGGCGGCTGTGCTTAGCTTGCTGGCTGTACCCTCCTCACCCTGTCCTCTGATGTCTGTATGCTTGCCTCTGCTCCCTCCTTTTTGCTAACCATGTTCCATGGACCTACCACTGCCCCTCCTATATGCTCTGAGTGTTCTGTTGAGCTGCAACTGCCCCTCCCACCTGCCTAGCATAGTGAGATGACTGCCGCCTGTCCCTGCCGCCTATCCCTGCCACCTCCAACCTGCCTTCTGAGTTCTATGCCCCTATCCCCATGCCCCTATCCCCTTCCTCCTGTCCTACAAGCTCCATTTTGCTGCCACTCCCTTCTGTCCTCCATGATCTGTAGTGCTGCAACTTCTCCTCCTGCCTACCCTGCATTGTCTGAATCACCGCGGCAGACATTCAACTGCGGTAAACCATTGGCGGTACATACCGCTGCCCTCAAAATGCACTCACACATACAAAACAACACTACATTGGACAATCAAACTACAAACACCTGACACACATACACCCACCACACCCACACGCACCAATATAAAACACACACACACACACACACACTACCAACAACTCCAAAAAATTGACAACAGAGAGAGAGAGACACCAAGAGCACCCACAGAACCAGAGCCCCACAACACCATCAATCCATACACCAGCCATGCACCTTACAGCACACACCCCAACACATCACCCCACACACCCTCACACTTACCACACACACTACACCCATGGTACCACAAAGACACCCCAGGTTCTCTGAGGAGGAGCTAGGGATCATGGTGGAGGAAATCATCCAGGTAGAGCCACAGCTATTCAGATCACAGGTGCACCAGACATCTATTGCAAGGAAGATGGAGCTATTACGGAGAATCGTGGACAGGATCAATGCTGTGGGACAGCACCCAAGAACAAGGGATGACATCAGGAAGAGGTGGAACGACCTACGGGGTAAGGTACGTTCCGTGGTAGCAAGACACCAGATAGCTGTACAGAGGACTGGCGGTGGACCTCTACCTCCTCCCCCACAACTAACAACATGGGAGGAGCAAGTCTTGGCAATACTGCATCCTGAGGGCCTGGCAGGAGTAGCAGGAGGACTGGACTCTGGTAAGTGAACTCTTTACTACTTTCACCCCCCCCCTACCTGTATGCCATCACATACCTCCACCCCTACTCTCACCTCATCACCCCACACCCCACCACCTCACATACACCCCATCATCACAACCCACCCATCCCAATACCAAGCCCTGCATGCACCACCAATGCATGGACATCACTTGCAGCCCTGCATGGACACCCATCACTAAAGCATGCACATTAGGGAGAATCACTTAGCCCACAAAATCACTACTCACACAAAGCAAAGCTGACAGGGCAATCACAACCATAGAGGGCAACACACCCATGCACAAGATGACACACACTGAAACAATAACACTGCATTTACATCCCTACAGGTCCCCCACCCAGCGTCACCGGAGAGGAGGTGCCAGCAACATCCAGTTGCCCCACAGAAGAGGCCCACAGTGATAACAGCAGCTCTGGACACCTGGATCTGGATGACCAACCTGGTCCATCAGGGATCTCCGAACAGTTGGTTACCCAGGCACAGTCCCATACCACCACAGAGCCTCCCCCCTCAGGAAATAGCAGCACAGCACCCACCCAGCAGGCCCATACCTCTGTCCCCAGGACATGTCAATCAGCAGTGTGTCCACCACTACAGGGACCCCAGGCAACCCCACAAACACAGGACGATCAGGGACCTGGGGTCAGTGGCAGTGGGCACACGGTTCAGGGAACAGAGGCACAGGACAACAGGGAAGCTGGGAGGACTGCTATGCAACAGAGGGAGGACAGGCCCAGGGAACCGACTCTCCTGGATGCACTCACCAACATCCTGGGAGCATACCACCATTCCCAGGAGATGATGGGCCAGATAACGGACAAGTTGCAGGAGACCCAGCGGCTGCAGGAGGGACAGTACCTGGGGATCAGGGAGGACTTGAAGGACATCCACACCACGCTGGTCACCATTGCAGGGGTGCTGGCAGACATGGCCAACATCATCATGAGGGAGGCAATGGCACACCACTGGGCCCCTGACACTAGCCAAACCGATGAACAGCCCTCCACCTCCACTGCCACTAGTGGACAGGAGGCCCCACCACAGGACCAACAGGCCACCAGCACCCCTCTCCCTGCAGAAGGAGAACCACCCCGCAAACGGTCCCTGCGATCAAGGCAGAAGCCAGAGACTATTGACAAGGCCCCTGCCAGGAAATAGGATTCTCATGAT
Source organism: Pleurodeles waltl (assembly GCF_031143425.1). Taxonomy (NCBI): domain Eukaryota; kingdom Metazoa; phylum Chordata; class Amphibia; order Caudata; family Salamandridae; genus Pleurodeles; species Pleurodeles waltl. Next base: position 768,317,918 of record NC_090447.1, on the reverse strand, counting down.
TGTCACCCTTGAGTCCCACTCTGTCACCCTGTCCACCTTGAACTGCCATTGCTCCCCTTCCTATGCCCCCTTGGACAATGCACCTGTGATACAAATTGACTGGACTCCTTCCTGGACTTTCAACCACCATCACCCCAGCCCATTGCACATATCCCTCTACTTATTAGCACTTAAATAAACACCCTTTGAAAAAATACAAGTATGGAGTATGTCAAATGATTTAACTACGTATTCGTTTAACAGTGTTTAAACACTGCAATACAACTGTACAGTAATGTATACACGTATACACAGAAATTACCTGTAGTTGGCTGCAGTCAACACACCAGGTGCCAGAGTGGGGCACAGATATCTGAAAATAGAGATGGCAAAGGGTACAGTAAGTGGCCATAGAAGTGGGAGAATCTGCCTGCCATGTACAATGTCAAATACAAAACTGTCAATGCAAAGTGAAGTTACAGAGTCTTACCTGTGTGTCACTAGAAGCACTGTCGTATAATAGCTGTTCTGTTGTCCTCATCCTCTGCCTCCTCATCTTCACTGTCCACAGGGTACACTGCTGCCACACACCCATCTCCAGCCTCATTCTCCTGCAGAAAAGGCACCTGGCGTCTCAAGGCAAGGTTATGCAACATGCAGCATGCCACGATTATCTGGCAGACCTTCTTGGGTGATTAGTACAGGGATCCACCAGTTAGATGGAGGCAATGAAACCTGGCCTTCAGGAGGCTGAATGTCCTTTCTATGATTCTTCTTGTTCGCACATGTGCTTCATTGTAACGTTCCTCTGCCCTTGTCCTGGGGATTCCTCACAGGGGCCAGTAGCCATGAGAGGTTGGGGTAACCAGAGCCACCTGCAAATATCGAGGGATACCTGTTAGACAAACACTAACCCTTATTGGCAACACCATACCCATTCACCAACACCAACTGGGTGGGAACCATGGGCTCACCTATTTGCCACACCAGGTGCCTCTGGAGTTGAGCCATCACATATGGGATGCTGCTATTCCTCAGGATATAGGCATCATGCACAGACCCAGGATACTTAGCATTGAAATGGGAGATGTACTGGTCCGCCAGGCACACTATCTGCACATTCATCGAGTGAAAACTTTTTCGATTTCTGAACACCTGTTCATTTCTCAGGGGGTTGGGGGAAGCAATATGTGTACCATCAATAGCCCCAATAATGTTGGGGATATGTCACATTGCATAGAAGTCAGCTTTCACTGTGGCCAAATCCTCCACCTGGGGGAAAACAATGTAGCTGTGCATGTGTTTAATCAGGGCAGACAACACTCTGGTCAGCACTATTGAGAACACTGGCTGAGACATTCCTGCTGCCAAGCCCATTGTCACTTGTAAGGAGCCAGTTACCAAGAAATGGAGCATAGATAGGACTTGCACAAGAGGGTGGATCCCAGTGGGGTGACGGATAGCAGATATCAGGTCTGGCTCCAATTGGGCACACAGCTCTGTCATTGTGGCCCTGTCTAGTCTATAGGTGAGGATAATGTGCCTGTCCTCCATTGTTGCCAAGTCCACTAGGGGTCTGTACATGGGGGGATGTCTCCATCTCCTATTCATCCGCAGCGGTTGTAATCTAGTGGGCAAAACGGTGAGCAGCTGGTCAGTATTCCACATTTCCAAACATTACACTTCATTGCATGTTGTGACTGTAACGGTATATTGTTGGATAGGGCCAAATGGTGCCTAGGTGTACTGTGATGCAGTTAGTTGTCATGGCCCGCCCCCCCACCTGAAATGGCGTTCGCCTGTCCTGTGTGGATGGACATGTGGAAATGAGGTAATGCCGCTGATGTTGTGCGCCATTGCGGGAGGCGGTCGAGAACCGCCATGCAACTCCTCATTGGTTGTCATTGGGCCCTACGGGTAACAGTGGCCAATGGTGATGTATGCCAGCAGTGACGGTACGCACCACCGTGGACATCACCGCCATTTTCTATCTGTTCACTCACTTGCTACCTGACCTTCAACAGGAGAGGACCTACACTGCAAGTGGTGTGACCTGTGACTGGAACCGACCATGGCTCGTGTCACTGGGGAAAGGGGCCCTGCCTTCACTGCTGCAGAGTTGGAGAGACTAGTGGATGTGGTCCTACCCCAGTACCGAATGCTGTATGGGCCCCCAGACCAACTGGTGAGTACACTGTGAGCACGATGCAAGGGGAATGAATGCATGGAGTGCTGTGTGTGAGGGCCTCGTATGGGGGGTGGTTGGTGGAAGGGTTCTGGACAGCATGCTGCATGTATGTTTGGCCATGTCTGTGCGTAAGGGGATGCAAGGGCTATGGTAGGCCATGAGCATAACAGGCCGGATGGTATGACTGATACCTTTTTCTATGTTTCTTTTGCTGCGGGTCAGCGCCCATCAGAAAAAGGGTATATGGCATGCCATCACCACGGACGTGCAGAACCTGGGGGTCTACGACAGGCGGAGCACCCACTGTCTCAAACGGTGGGAGGATCTGAGACGCTGGGCAAGGAAGATGGCGGAGGCCTAGCTGGGGATGGCCTCCCAACGAGGAAGGGGTGCCCGTTGAACCCTGACCCCCCAGATGGCCCGCATAGCGGTGGTGGCCTATCCGGAGCTAGATGGGCGCTTGAGGGCATCACAGCAGCCACAAGGGTGTGAGTACAGTTTCCCAATATGCTACTTGCGCGGGTGGGGGATGTTGGCCTGTGAGTGCTCCTAGTCCAGGCCAGACATTGCAGGGTAGGTCCCATGTTGGGCAGGGGCTGATGAACACCACCTCCTACCAAGCTAGTAGGCTTCCACTACTGGGCAGGGGTCTGTGGGTGTCAGGTATGCTTCTATTGGTGTTAGGTATTCCTGTCCATGGCCTGGTGACTAGCATTGTGACTGGTAGTGCTTTGCCTAGTGCGTAGGGCTGTTCCCTGTGTGTGTGTGTGTGGTGTATGTCAATGGTGGTGTTGTTGCTGCCACTGACCAAGTGTATCCTTTGTCTATCCCCCCCTTTTTGTTTTGTCACCCTGTCCTTATGTGCATTAGCACCATCTGGCAGAGGAGCAGAGGCACCGGCGACGGAGGGAGCTGCATCCCACAGGGCCCAGGAGGCCGAATCCACCGACGGTGAAGGCACCAGTGGGACATATGGCGATGGGAGCACCACAGCAGAGACAGGAGGGAACAGTTCTGACAGTGATATATCCTCCGATGGAAGCTCCCTGGTGGTGGCAGACACCTCTGTGCCCACCCCAACTAAAGGCACTGCCACCAACCCAGTACCAGCACCACCCTCCCAGCAATCCCTCAGCGTGTTTACCATGCCCGCTCACCAAGGAGGGTGGGCATCTCTGTCGCCCCAGGCACCTCAGGCCCTGCCCCAGTTAGCCCTGCTGCCCTGAGTGAGGAGGCTATTGACCTCCTGTGATCCATCTCTGTTTGGCAGTCAACCATAGTGAATGGCATCCAGGGGCTGGCAGTCCATTTGCAACAAACTAATGCATTCCTGGAGGGCATTCACTCTAGCATGGCGGCCCAACAGAGATCAATCCAGGCTCTGGCCTCATCCCTGATGGCAGCCATTGTCCCTGTTTCTAGGCTCCCCCTCCAATTTCCTCTACCCAGTCCCATTCCCCTCAAACCCAACCTATCCCAAACCACATTCAGACCAGCATGCACCCAAGACAACACACAAGAGTGGCTCAGGAAAACACAAGCACCACACATCATCCCACAGGCACTAACACAAACACCATACAGATGCAGACATACCAACATCCACTGCCTCCACTGTGTCCCCCTCCTCCTCGTCATCCACCACCCTCCCAGTAGTGTCTCCACTCACACCTGCATGCACTACATCCTCATCCACTACGTCCATCACCATCACGCCTATCACTAAACACTCCTCACTGGCGGTCACCACCCTACATCCATGCACACATCCCCTATGTCCTCTCCCACTGTGTCTGTGCCCTCTCCTCCCAAAGTACACAAACGCAAGCATTCAGACACCCAACAGCCATCCACCTCACAACAGCATCAAGCCCATGCACCTGCACCCTAACACAGCAGACATACACCTTCTACAACCACTTCGTCTTCCTCCACTCCCAAACCTTCTCCCTCTTCCCGCCCCAGTGTCCCTAAGAAGCTTTTCCCCTCCACCGTTGACCTCTTCCCTACCCCGCCTCCCCCATCCTTCACGTCGGGTCAGGGTGGTCAGAACCCAGGCGAGCACCTCAGCCACCCAGTCCACGGCCACAGTAGTGTCGGCAGCTACAGCAGGTGGGAGAGGCTCCAGGGAACCAGCCATCAGCACTGAAAGTGTGCCTGCACCAGCTGCCAAAGGGAAGGGCAAGGAGGCACCACCAGCTGCCAAGGGGAAGGGGAAGGGCAAGGAGTCACCATCCGCTGCCAAGGGGAAGGGCAAGGAGGCACCACCAGCTGCCAAGGGGAAGGGCAAGGAGGCACCACCAGCTGCGAAAGGGAAGGGCAAGGGGCCTGCTCCCGCAGGCAGGAAGGAAAGGAGGCCTGGTCAGGGACTGATTCTGAGCCCCCACCACCAACCATGGTGGTTCAGCCGTCCGAGGCTGCAGGGGAAGGGCTGGAGCCTCCACCCACCACTGCTGCACTGCCACGAGCACCGCCAGCAGCAGCCCCAGGGGGCCGCCGTCTGAGGCTGCAGGGGAAGGACTGGAGCCTCCCGCCACCAGCACCGACACCAGCACCACTGCCAGCAGCAGCAGCCCCAGTGGGCAGCTGTGCAAGGCTGCTGGGAAAGGGCTAGAGCCTCCCCCACCACTACCAGCACTGCCACCAGCACCGCCACCAGCAGCAGCAGCAGCCCCAGTGGGCAGTCATCCGAGGCAGCAGGGGAAGGGCTGGATCCTCCCACCACCACTGCCTGCACCACCACCAGCACCGCCACCAGCAGCAGCAGCAGCCCCAGTGGGGAGCTGTCCGAGGCTGCAGGGGAAGGGCTGGAGCCTCCCCCAACCACTGCCTGAATCGCCACCAGCACCACCACCAGCAGGAGCAGTCCCATTGGGCAGCCGTCCGCAGATGCAGGTGAAGGGCTGGAGCCTCCCCCCACCACTGGCATCCCCGACACCAGCACCACCACTGCCACTACTGAGCAGCCGTCACTGCCGGCGGACAGTGTGTAGTCCTGCCTCCATGGGCTGTAGCATGTCCTGGACCCTGCAAATGCTGTAGGTGGGACACCCAGGTGAGAAACTGTGACCTTGCACTCCCCAAGGGCTGCATCACAGGGCACAAGGCCCCCTCCAGAACCAGTGGAAGAAGCCATCCACTCACTCCCTCCTTGCCAGGATGAAGCACACTGGGCACAAGGCCCCCTCCAGAACCAGTGGAAGAAGCCATCCAGTCACCCCATCCTTGCCAGTATGAAGCACACTGGGCACAAGGCCCCCTCCAGAACCAGTGGAAGAAGCCATCCACTCACCGAATCCTTGCCAGGATGAAGCACACTGGGCACAAGGACACCTCCAGAGCATGTGGGCAAACCACCCACTTGAGAGACTGTGGCCTTGCACTCCCCAGGACCAAGCAGTGGGCAAGTCACCCACTTGAGAAACTGTGGCCTTGCACTCCCCAGTACCAAGCAGTGGGCAAACAAACCACTTGAGAGACTGTGGCCTTGCACTCCCCAGGACCAAGCAATTGGCAAACCACCCACTTGAGGGACTGTGGCCTTGCACTCTCCAGGACCAAGCACAGGGCATGTTGCCCCCTCCGGAGCATGTGGGTAAGTCACCCACTTGAGAGACTGTGGCCTTGCACTCCCCATGACAGAGTGATGGGCATGTTGCCCCCTCCAGGACCAGTGGCATTGTACCATCTTCCGGCTGAGGTGCCCCCATCTCCATCCTCCTGAGGTGCCTGTGTATTTTCGACCTGATGCGCTTGCAGTGCTCTCTCTGTGTTGTTGCAGGAGTGAGGTGGGGCATTAGCCTATGTGATGTGGCCCTGTGGCCCTGTGGCCCATGGACATTGAGGATTGGGCAGTGTCCCTCCATTTGTATATATGTATTCACTGTTTTGATTTTGAAGCAGGTATTCCTACTTATTTATCTTATTACACTCACTTTAATCAATTCCTTTTGACCTTGCATTATTCCTGAGGGGTACGCAGGGAATCTGTAATGTTATTGCATCTGTTTGTGTGTAGGGTGTTGGGGATGGGGGTGTTGGGTATGTGGGTCACTCTCTTTTTCCTCACCCCTCCCTTGTGTGCTAGGCGGCAGTACTCACTGCGGTCGTCTTTGCCGACGTTGATGTTCGTAATGCATGAAGGTATATAGCAGCATGGGTAAGATGTGCAACTCGGGCTCCATGGCGTCGTGGTTCTTCCTTGAGTCTTCAGAGGTGAGTCCGTTGCCTTCTGTGTACTGTTTCCACCGTGCTTTTGATGTCGTTGGTACTGCCCCAGAAAAGGTGGTGGAGAGGTGTGTCATATTACTGTGGGTGGAACATTGTCTTCTGCCTGGCTGTTGGCGGTTACCACCGCGGTGCTTGTTGCTACCGCCGTGGCAATCAGTGTGTTAAAGTGGCTATCTGTCTGGGTGGATTCCGCCGTGGTCATAATTCCATTTTTTTTACCACCGGCCTGTTGGCGGTATTACCTCCGCTTTATCACCGACTGCCGGGGTTGTAATGAGGGCCGTAATCTCCCCATGCCTAAAGCCCAAAAGGAATGCATTCTGCCGTAATGTAAGTGATGCTCATGTTAAATCACTGCAATACCTTCGGGTCAAGTCTGTCCTAGGTAAAACTGCAAAAAAAAAAAAGTACCTGTTTTGCACACTTCTGTCATTGGACTAAATCTGGGCTACATTTGGGTGATATTTGTGCTACCTTTGGGCTTGTTTTTCTCTGGTGGCCATCTTGGGAGACATTTTTGTTAAGAAGCTCCCTATTCTCATTTACTACAGTATCCTCAGTAGAAAATGCTTACTGTTTTCCACTTTGAATCCATCAGGATGGCGGTCAGATGTGCCATACTTTTGGCATAAATTCTGAATGTGCTTATTTCAGTTTATATGTCAGGCTGTTTTAATGAGATTGAAGAGGAAGATATTTGAGAACTCACTTAACATGTGCCCTAATTTTTCTCTCTACAGCACTAACACTGTGATAGACTGCAGTTGAACTCAAGGGAATCAACAGACAAGCTCCTCCTGTTGGAAGTACATATTTTACTGAGAATGACAGTCTTCATTCTCATATGTCCGAGAAAGGTAGTGTGCATTTACAGAAAATATGCTCTCATTTTAGCTTCCATAAACTTTATGGCAAAATCATGAGAACACAGTTTTCTCTCAAACAAGATTCATGAAATCCCAGCAGAAGGATTTTTCACACCGTAAAATCATCTTCACAACAAATGATTCATTTATTGTAACTAAAATCAGTTATCATCCTTTATATGTTCTCCTTTTTGTGACCCCAAAACCTGCCATTCACTACAATGCATTTCAATGGGTGCCATCATGTATATTGGTCCCAAGATGACTCTCATCACTTTATGGTTGAAGTGTGGACAGCCAATCAGATCTCACCATGAGATCTGTGCTTAGGCCCCACCCAGATATACAAATGTGGATTTCCTTTAATCTCTTGAAAACTACTGTATGGATTTGCACCAAATAACAAAAAGGCTTCTTTCTGGACCAAAAGCTACCATTCTGCCAAATTTGGTGTAATTTCTAGACAGATCACCTCAAAACTTTTCATGCACAACAGGTCCCTTGGGACACTTTTTTGGGAAACTTTCCTGAAGATTCGTCAAACTGTGCCATAGATATAGGCAGTCAAAAAATAATTTTTCTATGGAAACTAGGTCCTAATTATATCTATTGCCCTACTGACCACTAGTACGTGATTTATAATTATATATATATATATATATATATATATATATATATATGTGCATGTATATATATTTATTTTATATATATGAAAATAATATTTTGCTACTTTACAGGGAAAGTGACAAATAGTTAAGTGGAATGGAGGATAAAGAGAGGGCCAAAGTATTAGTATATGTTGAACTATCTGTCTTAGGGGGACTCTTTCCATGGAGGACCCGCCAACTTGTATAATACGCCAAAGGGTAATACCTCCAGATTATCGGGAAATTCTGTGATTGATGTGCCAATCCTTTATAAGGAAAGATATGAGGTATTAAATATATTGTTAACAAGTAAGATTTTCAAAATGTTATTTTGGTTGGGAAGTGAGAGCTACCATAGGAAGAAGGGATGTTGTTTCTGAGTGAAGCGATGTGGGTGTAAGAATCGCTTCCATGGTCTCCACTTTGTGTCACTCTGGGCCACCCTCTTTGGGAGGTAGCAGTCTAGCCTATATGTATATATACATATCTACCCAGTTCATACCTGTGCAACATTTACAACAAATATACCTTTGCCATTCATGCCTTTACAATGAAGTTTGTTATAATGGCATGCATGGTAAAGGCATATTCCTTGTAAAGACCTTCATGGTAATGGCATGCGTGGTAGTGTTGCATACATGGCTAAGCCTTAGTTGTAAAGTCATGCCTGGTTCCGTCTTCATGGTAAAAGCCGTTTCCCCCTCAGATTCCTTGGCACGTTTCTGACTTCACAGTGTTACTTTGCTACAGCTGAAGGAATGTTGTTTGTCTTGTTTCAACTTAGGGTATCACTGTGCTTTTTTTGGGGTCTAGTGCACAAAAAAGCATACAGGTGTGCCACAAATATATTTAACAGAAAATTTAACAATATTTTCAACCAATTACACCTTTAGGTAGTAATTGATCTACAAATGGATACCCACCAAAACTAGAAAAACAGTCACCCAAGCCCTCATCAGCAGCAAACTGGACTACGGGAATGCCCTCTACGCAGGAACCATGGCCAAACTCCAGAAGAGGCTGCAACGCATCCAGAACGCCTCCGCATGCCTCATCCTGGACACCCCCGCCACTGCCACATCACAGACCACCTGAGAAACTTGCACTGGCTCCCAGTCAACAAGAGAATCACCTTCAAACTCTTCACTCACGCTCACAAAGCACTGCACAACACCGGACCAGAATACCTCAACAGACGGCTCTCCTTCTACACCCAGACCCAGCATCTCCGCTCCGCCCACCTCGCCCTAGCAACCGTCCCACTCGTCCGCAGAACTACAACTGGCGGTAGATCATTCTCGCACCTCGCCGCCAAAACGTGGACCACTCTTCCCACCCACCTGTGCCAGACCAAAGACCTCCTTACCTTCAGGAAACTTCTCAAGACCTGGCTGTTCGAGCAGTAGCAGCACCTCCACCCACCCCCTTACCCCCCCAACCCCATCAGCACCTTGAGACCCTCACAGGAGAGTAGTGCGCTTTACAAATTCCTGATTGATTGATTGATTGATTGATTGATTAGGTAGACTTTCAGTGCAACCACCCTAGCGGAACCCCTTCAAAGGAGCTGGGAGATGTACCACCCTTGGACTTAAGCTATAGAACCAGCTCACTTTTATGCTCCAGATTAAACCTAAACAGAATAGATTCATACACCTTTAAATCCCTATCTCATCCATCAAACAAACCAAGGGCAAGCACGACACTTGAAATTTAGTGCAAAGAGATGATTTCTTCTGTAATACGTGCTTTATAAGGAAATCCACTCACTCATTATAGGTAATCTGCAATTAAGAATTACTCAGAAAGCAATGAAACATATTAAGATGGGCTTCACTTCTGAGTAGTGAGGCAACAGATGACCTTGTACAAGAAAAAAAGATGGAGGTTATACCAATTTTGAAAAATGTGGATGAAGACGTGAATATTTAGAAAAACATGCCTTTAAGTCTGATGCACAATTATGGCCCTCATTACAACCCTGGCGGTAAATCCCGCTTTCCGCCGTGCGGAAGACCACCAACATACTGTTGCGGCAGCGGAATTCGGCTACAGGTATTACAACTCACAGCTCAGAATCCGCCACAATACAGACACCCACACAAGTCCGCCACACCAAAAGTCAGTGATAAACTGGTGATACCAAAACCCACACCGTCACGCCAACAAGAATACGCCCACACTATCACAACCCACGAATCAACGCGACGGTCATTCAACTGCCGTAATCCATTGGCAGTACACACTGCCGCGCTCAAAATACACACACATTTACAAAATACAACCACATTGGACAATTCGAAATGCACACACCTGATACACATACACACACCACACCCACACACCCAATCCAATATAAAGCACACACCCACATCACCCACAAACCCTTACACCAACATTTTGAAAGAAGGCCAAAGAGAGAGATTAGCTAACACAACACCAGCATCCACCGACACACAACATCATCACTTATACAACATCCACGCACCTCAAACAACACAGACCAACACATCCCCTCACACATCACAGCAGACAGCACCTCACACATTACCAGCACCACATCATTTCACCTCAAAGACACCCCAGGTTTTCTGAGCACGAACTCAGGGTCATGGTGAAGGAAATCATCCGGGTAGAGCCACAGCTATTCGGATCACAGGTGCAGCAGACATCCATTGCTAGGAAGATGGAGCTGTGGCGGAGAAACGTCGACAGGGTCAACACAGTGGGACAGCATCCACGAACACGGGATGACATCAGAAAGAGGTCGAATGACCTACGGGGGAAGGTACATTCCGTGGTATCCAGGCACCAGATTGCTGCACAGAGGACAGGCGGTGGATCCCCACCTACTCCCCCACAACTAACAACATGGGAGGAGCAAGTCTTGGCAATACTGCATCCTGAGGGCCTCGCAGGAGTAGAAGAGGACTGGACTCTGGTAAGGCAAAGCTTTACTACTATATCCCCCACCCTACTTGCATGCCATCACATACTCCCACCCTCACCCTCACACCCATCACCCTAATACCCCACAGATACCCAACTACCACAACCCACACATCCCACAACCAAGCCCTGCATGTAACACCAATGCATGGACACCCATCACCAAAGCATGTCCAGTAGAGTGTGGTAGTTTGGACTCTTGCATTGGGCAAGACTGCTGGTTAAAGGATGACAGTACTTTTGCTTGTAGGCGACTACGCCTTTCCTACAACAAGTCGCAACTGTTGTCCCAACCATACCGGCTCACCAGCAGCACCTCACCAGGAACACAATAGTAAAAGGTGATTTGTAGCAACCTTTACGCATGGACTCGAGAATAATACATCTCAGGGAGTGTCGTGGTTAAACGGAGACTACCCCTTTCTCACGGATATATCATGTCTCATACAAACAGAGGCAATGACAAAGATGCATTAAAGTTTCAATAGTTTTTATTTAACATAACTGCAATTTGCGATAAGTTGCATGGGCTGCAATGATTAGGATAATAAATAATGCAAGAAACAGAATTGTGAAGATGAGAGTCATTATTACAAAGACCCCGACCATCTTGCAATGCATAGGAAAGACATACGAGATGTAATATTCCCTAATACCCTAATGTGAGAGGCTTAACATCCTACCTAAAGGAGAGCTGGGCTTGCTAAACCTAATCTGCCAATGCCATGTCCATGAGAGGAGCCCCCAACCCTCGTTACCTTGGAATGAGGTCTCTATCTCAGACTCCGCAGGGACACGAAGACTGGGTCAGCGTCAAGACGGCTGCAGCATCGATATCAGCAATGGTGGCGATGCCCTCTGGTCGGAATCCCTCTGATTATCTGTCTAAAGTGCGATGTATTTATACAGATCTACAAGGACCCCTGACGTTGGTGTGTTCCCAAACAATAGATAACAGACATGCTTGGGACGGCAATTAATATAAATAATCCCTCTAAAGCATAGAGAGGGAAAATCCCTAAGTGTGAACACCTACTGTTTGTTTGTCTTTGTTGCTTGATCTTGACGTCTTAGCGCGGTGACACTGATATGTAACTCATAACAAGTGGCCTAACTATAAACAAGGCAGCCATCTTAGAAGAATGAAATAATTAAATGGGCTAAGACAGAGCAAGCTAAGTAGGTTAAAAGTCACTAGGTGACGGGTGCACGAGTCTGAAAGCCAGAGTCTAAGCTAATACCTGTTATCCTATTAAAACAAACTAGGAATCACTACAAGAGAGACTCACTCATGCCCCAAAATCAACAATCACACAAGGCCCACGGCAATGATGCAAGCACAGGAGTAGAGGTTAACTCACCCATTGTACAAGATGGCACACACAGATACTAAGATTATGCATTCACACCCCAACAGGACCGATACCCAACGTCACCGGACAGGAGGTGCCAGAGATATCCAGTCCCCCCACAGAAGAGGCCCACAGTGATGACAGCAGCTCTGCATGCCTGGATCAAGATGACCAGCCCATCAGGGACCTCAGGACAGTCGGTTCCCCTGACACAGTCACAAACCACCACAGAACCTTCCCCCTCAGGAAACACTGCCACAGCACCCACCCAGCGGGCCCATCCCTCTGTCCCCAGGACACGTCAGTCAGCAGTGTGTCCACCACTACAGGGACACCAGGCAACCCCACAAACACAGGACGATCAGGGACCTGGGGTCAGTGGTAGTGGGCACACGGTTCAGGGGACAGAGGCACAGGACAACAGGGAAGCTGGGAGGATCGCGTGTGATGGGGGAGGACAGGCCCAGGGAACTCACTCTCCACGAGGCACTCTCCAACATCATGGGAGCTTACCACCATTCCGAGGAAACCATGGGCACGTTACTAGCCACGTTTCAGGAGACGCATCGGCTGCAGGAGAAACACTACCTGGGGATCAGGGAGGATTTAAAGTCCATTAACACCACCCTGGTCACTATTGCAGGGGTGCTTGCAGACCTTGTCAACACCAGGAGGGACACAGTGGCACACCAACAGGCCCCTGACACTAGCCTGGACGATGAACAGCCTTCCACCTCCACCAGTGCTAGTGGATAGGAGGCACCGCCACAAGAACAACAGGCCACCAGCACCCCACCCCCTTCAGAAGGAGACCCAGCCCGCAAATGGCCCATGAGATCCAGGAACAAGACAGAGAACATTGCCAGATTAAACTGCCATTGCTCCACTTCCTATGCCCCATTGGACAATGCACCTGTGATACAAATAGACTAGACTCTGCCATGGACATTCCTCCACCATCACCCCAGCCCATTTCACACCCCCCTCCACTTATAAACCTCTGGAATATAGCAATGTCAATGTACTTGTTCACGTACCATTGCAACACAGCTGTAGGCCAGCAGTAAACATAGCAGAGGGCACAAAGTGGGACCCAGATCTGTGAAATTGAAAGGCAAAGTAACATGTCAGGGTCCATACACTGAGTGAAAATGGCAGACTAATGCTAGCTCCAACAATAGTATGAGACGTGGGAAGCAGTTACATCTTCTTACCTGTGTCTCACTGGAAGTATTGCATGATGATGTTGTTTCGGTTGTCTACATCTTCTTCTTCTGCCTCCTCTTCTTCACTGTCCACAGACTCCATAGATGCCACAAGACCACCATCAGGCCCATCCTCCTGCAGAAAAGGCACCTGGCGTCGCAAAGCCAGGTTGTGCAACATACAGCAGGCCACGATTATCTGGCACACCTTCTTCAGTGAGTAGTATAGGGAGCCACCTGTAAGATGGAGGCACCAGAATCTGGCCTTTAGGAGGCTGAAGGTGCGTTCTATAATCCTCCTAGTTCACCCACGTGCCTCATTGTAGCGTTCCTCTGCCCTTGTCCTGGGATTCCTCACTGGGGTCAGTAGGCATGACAGGTTGGGGTAACCAGAGTCACCCGCAAATGTCGAGGGACAACTGTTAGACACACACTAACCCTTAGGGACAACCCCATACCCAGACACCTATGTCAACTGTGTTGGGACCTTGGACTCACCTATTAGCCACACACGGTGCCTCTAGAATTGCCCCATCACATAAGAGATGCTGCTATTCCTCAAAATGTAAGCGTCATGCACAGAGCCAGGATTTTTGGCATTCACATGGGAGATGTACTGGTCTGCCAAACACACCATCTGCGCATTCATTGAATGGTAGCTTTTTTGGTTTCTGTACACCTGTTCATTCCTGCGGGGGGGGACAAATGCCACATGTGTACCATCAATGGCACCAATGATGTTGGTGATATGTCCAAAGGCATAGAAGTCACCTGTCACTGTTGGCAAATCCTCCACTTGAGGGAAAACAATGTAGCTGCGCATGTGTTTCAGCAGGGCAGACAACACTCTGGACAACACCTTAGAGAACATTGGCTGGGACATCCCTGATGCCTTGGCCACTGTTGTTTGAAAAGACCCTCTGGCCAGGAAATGGAGTACAGACAGAACCTGCACAAGAGGGGAGATTCCTGTGGGTTGGCGGATAGCTGACATCAGGTCTGGCTCCAACTGGGCACACAGTTCCAGGATTGTTGCACGATCAAGTCTGTAAGTGATAATGATGTGTCTCTCTTCCATTGTCGACAGGTCCACCAGGGGTCTGTACACCGGAGGATGCTGCCATCTCATCACCTGCCCCAGAAGACGTGCCCCATGGAGGAGAACAGTGAGCAGAGTGTCATCCAATACTTAGGTATCACAATGTATTATTTGCTAAAACGTTGGAAATTTGCAATGTGCCTTTATCTGTCCATATTCCAGGCCTAATTAGGTGTGACGCAGTTTTTTTCCCTACCATGTGGCCCCCTGAAATGGCGGCTACCTGACCTGTAAGGTGGGGCAAGGGGAAATTAGGTAACTGAGCTGGCATAGTACACCGCCGCGGTAGGCGGTGGAAGAACGCAGCGCAATTCAGCATTGGTTAACATTGGGCCCTATGGGTCCCAGAAGCTAATGACGATGTACGCCGGCGGTGACGGTACGCACCGCTGCAGACGTGGCCGCCATTTTCTAACTGTTCCCTCACTTGATACCTGACCATCAACAGGAGAGGACCTACACTGCAAGTGCTGCTGTGACCTGTGTCTGGAAGTGACGATGGCTGCAGTGTCTGGGGAAAGGGCCCCTGCCTTCACTTCTGAGGAGTTGGAGAAACTGGTGGATGGGGTCCTCCCCCAGTACACGCAACTGTACGGTCCTCCAGACAAACAGGTGAGTACACTGTGAGCATGGTGGATGGCACATGATTGTATGGAGTGTCGTGGATGGAAGAGGGTGGGGAGGGGGACAGGTCAGCATGTCAGGATTGTGTGTATATGTATGTCTGGGCCAGGGTGGGAGGTGTTTGGCAATGCGTGAGCTGAAATGTACAGTATAGTAACATCCATTCTAACTTCACTTTTCCTCTAGGTCAGCGTCCACCAGAAGAAGGGTATTTGGCGTGCCATCGCCAAGGACGTCCGGACCCTGGGGGTCTACCATAGACGGAGCACCCACTGCTGGAAAAGATGGGAGGACCTGCTCTGCTGGAGCAAGAAGACAGCGAAGGCCCAGCTGGGGAAGGCCTCCCAACGTGGAAGGGGTGCCCGTCGCACCATGACCCCTCCTGATGTACCGGATCCTGGCAGTGGCCTATCAGAGTTGGATGGGCTCTTGAGGGCATCACAGCAGCCACAAGGGGGTGAATACACTCTAATTCAGCTGACTCAGCATGCTTTACGAGGTGTCTGGGTGGGGGAAGTGGGCTGTGGGTTCCCCTAGGCCAGGGCGAGCTTGGTAGGCTAGGTCCCTTGTGAGGCAGGCTCTGTGGCACCCCAACCCCACTACTGGTAATAGCCATCTACACCTAGTCAGGCTCCTGTGGCTTCCAGGTGTGCAGCAATTGGGCTTAGGCCCCCATGGGCAAGGGCATGTGAATTTCCTAAGAACCGTTAGTGCATGGCTTAGTGCATAGGGCTGCTCCCTGTGTGTTGTGTCCGCCAACGGTAGTGGTGTTGCATGCACTGAACATGTGTTTCTTCTGTCTCCCCCCTTTTTTTTTTGTCACCCAGTTCTTGCGTGCATTAGCATCATCTGGCGGAGGAGCAGAGGCACTGGAGCAGGAGGGAGCTGCATCCCACATGGCCCTGGAGGGTGAAGCAACGGAGTCTGAAGCCACCAGTGGGAGGGAGGGCGAGGGGAGCTCCACAATGGGGACAGGAGCCTCCACCAGCAACAGTGACTCCTCCTCTGATGGGAGCTCCCTTGTGGTGGCGGGCACCTCTGTGCCCACCGCATCAACAGGTACAGCCACCACCACCCCTACCAGCACTGCCCTCCCAGCAGCCCCTCAGCGTGTGTCCCGTGCCCGCTCACCCAGGAGGGTGGGCATCTCCTTCGCCCCCAGGCACCTCAGGCCCTGCCCCAGTCAGCCCTGCTGCCCTAAGTGAGGAGGCTATTTACCTCCTGAGAATCCCTCACTGTTGGGCAATCTACCATTTTAAATGCCATCCAGGGTGTTGAGAGGCATTTACAACAAACAAATGCATACCTGGAGGCGATTCATTCTGGGCAGGCGGCCCAACAGAGAGCATTTCAGGCTCTGGCCTCAGCACTGATGGCAGCCATTGCCCCTGTGTCCCACCTCCCCCCTCCAACTTCCTCCACCCAGACCCAATCCCCTATACCTCAGCCTATCCCAAGCACACCATCAGACCAGCATGCACACTCATCAACACACAAGAGTGGACATGGAAAACATAGGCAACACACATCCCACAAGCACTCACACAAGCACCATCCCCATGCAGACACAGCAACATCCACTACCTCCACTGTGTCCCCCTCCTCCACATCCTCCTCCTCCCTCCCTGTCTCGTCTCCACTCACACCTGCATGCACTACATCCTCAGCCACTACCTCCATCACCAGCACGCCCATCACCACACACCACTCATGTGCAATCACCACCCCCACTGCCATTCACACATCCCCAGTGTCCTCTCCCAGTGTGTCTGTGAGCCCTCCTCCCAAAGTACACAAACGCAGGCACACACCCACCCAACAGCCATCCACCTCACAACAGCCTCTGGCCCATGCACCTTCACCCAAATTCAGCAAACGTACACCTCCTACAGCCACTACCTCTTTCTCCACTTACAAACCCCCTCCATCTTCCCGTCCCAGTGTGTCTAAAAAACATTTCCTGGCTAACATTGACCTCTTCCCTACACCTCCCCCCTCGTCCTTCCCTTAGGGCCAGGCTTTCCAGGTCCCAGCCCAGCACTTCAGCTACCAAATCTCCAGGCACAGTGGTGCCAGCAACTGCGGTGTCATTGAGTTAACTACCCATCAGGACTGCCAGTGTGCTACCTAGCGAGGCCAAGGACATTCCGCCACCTGCCAAGGTGAAGAAGGTGCCCACATCCCGGCGGGAGAAGCCGCACCTACCAGCCACCAAGGGCTCCCCCAAACCAAATGGGGACAGTGGCAAGACACCTGTGGCAACATCAAAGGTGGGGAAGGGACACAAGCCAAAGAGCAGGTCAGGACAAGGCACGGTGGCTACGACTGTGGGACTAGAGTTACCCCTTCTGTCAATCACTACACCAACCTGTACGGCCGCGGACACCGCCACCTGCACCGCCACCTACACTGCCACCAGCACCGCCACCTGCACCGCCACCTGCACTGCCACCAGCACCGTCACCTGCAGCGCCACCTGCACTGCCACCTGCACTGCCACCTGCACGTCTGCAGCCTCAGCAGTAGTCCCCAGCATCATCCTCAATGGGCAGCCGTCCGAGGCTGCAGAAGACGTCCTGCTGTGTCCCTCGAAAGGTGCTGACACATGCACCACTGCCAGCACCTCCGCCACAGACACTCCCGCAAGCGCCGCCACCAGCCCCGTGACGTGCTCAGACAGTGCCATTACATCTGACATGGCTACCATCCCCAGTGGGCAGCCGTCCGAGGCTGGAGGAGACTTCCTTGACCCTGCCCGGCTTCCATGAGGCATGGCCCTCATCACTGTTTGCACCTGCACTTGGCAGGTGAAGCCGCAGCAGGGTGGGGTATGTCTCAGCCTCGATGGCGTATCATGCTACATGCTCCTTGGCAATCTCGTGGCACACACACCCATGTGAGGTAATGGGACCAGCCACACTGCATGTGAAGCACTCTGGGCACCAAGCCCCCTCCAGAACCAGTGGAGAAAAACATCCACTACCTCAGTCCTTGGCAGGATGAAGCACTCTGGGCACCAAGCTCCCTCCAGAACCAGTGGAGAGATACATCCACTACCTCAGTCCTTGGCAGGATGAAGCACTCTGGGCACCAAGCCCCCTCCAGAACCAGTGGAGAGATGCATCCACTACTTCAGTCCTTGGCAGGATGAAGCACTCTGGGCACCAAGCCCCCTCCAGAACCAGTGGAGACTATTATCCACTTGAGAGACTGTGGCTTTGCACTCCCCAGGATTAAGCAGTGGGCAAACCACCCACTGGAAAGACTTGAGAGACTGTGGCTTTGCACTCCCCAGGATAAAGCAGTGGGCAAACCACCCACTGGAGAGACTTGAGAGACTGTGGCTTTGTACTCCCCAGGATAAAGTAGTGGGCAAACCACCCACTGGAGAGACTTGAGAGACTGTGGCTTTGCACTCCCCAGGATAAAGCAGTGGGCAAACCACCCACTGGAGAAACTTGAGAGACTGTGGCTTTGTACTCCCTAGGATAAAGGAGTGGGCAAACCACCCACTGGAAAGACTTGAGAGATTGTGGCTTTGCACTCCCCAGGATACAGCACTGGGCATGGAGCCCCCTCGTGCAGCAGTGACGTTGTGCGTTCATCCGGCTGAGGTGCCCCCCCTCCCCATCCCCCTGAAGTGCCTGTTTAATTTCGATCTGATGCTCCTGCAGTGTTCTCTCCATTTCGAATCAGGTATCTTGTGTGGGCTTCACCCATGCATTTTGGAACCACTGGTCCACGGACAATGATTGGAACACTATCTGGACTTGTGTAGTTGGTGTACATATTTGTATATACTGATTTTAGAAATTGCACTATCTGATTTTTCTTGATTACACTTGTTAAAATCATTTCCTTTTGTCCTTGCGTTCTTCCAGGGGTTGAGAGGGTGTATATGTTATGTTGCTGCATGTATTTGCGTGTATGGTGTTGTGGGTGAGGGTGGGGGTATTGCGTGTTGCGTGTGTGTGTCCCTCTCTTTTCCCACCCTCCCTGTGTTGTAGGTGCAGTACTCACCATGGTTGTCGACGGCTTCTGTCCTGCTCCTGATACAGACGCATGGGCAGGACCTGTAACTGGGGCTCCATGGCTTCCTGGTTCTTTGTTGAGTGTCGAGAGGTAAGTGGTTTCCCTTCTGTGTACTGTTTCCGCCTTACTTTTGATAGCGTTGGTTCCGCACTGGAAAAGGTGGCAGATAGGTATGTTGTTATACAGTGGGCGGTACTTTGTCCTCCGCCTGTCTGTTGGCGGTTACCGCCGCGGTGTTTGTTTCTACCGCCGTGGCGGTCAGGGGGTTAAAGTGGCTGTCTATGTTGGCGGTTTCCGCCAACATCGTGATTCCATTTTGTTTTCCGCCAGCCTGTTGGCGGTATTACCGCTGCTTTAACACAGACGGCCAGGGTTGTAATGAGGGCCTATGTGTGCTGATTTCATGTCAGAAAAGAGTGTATTGTGAGACAAACCATAGAGCATGGGTACTTGCAAACATTTGCCCAGGGGCCACATTGCATGGTCTGTGGTGTGACCAACGGCCACAGTGATGCCAGCGGGGTGGTGGGGGGCAGGGCGTGGGTCCTCGTGGGTTAGGGACTGTGTACTGTGGTCATAGGAGAAGCAAAGCAAGTACATCTAGTAGATGAATTGAACAATGTGAAACCAGAAAACCTGGGATCAATCCTGGCTTGCCCCCTGACCAAACTGTGTGATCCTAGCCAGTTTTTTTCAGCTTACCTCCTTTTTCTTTATTATGACAGATAAGAGGATTTTGAAATACATAATTTTCGAATGTGTGTTGTAGAAAAACTTCTACTGTGTTTGATTATAATGCTGTCCACATATTATAGCAATCTAGGCCACCCAAAGGGGGCACATGGCAACTGATTTGCCTCTTTTTTTTCTTTGAATCTCTTTATTGCATTGTCTCATTATTTTACAATTACAGACATAACAGTATAGCTACTGTATACATTGAGATCATAAAGGTATGTTATATCACAGCTGAATTTCAATGTCGTAGCAGGGTTATATGAAATCCGAGATCAAATACAACCATTATGAACTTCAAAGGGACGGGCAGAAGAAGGAAGACCAGGAAAAAAGGAGGTAGCACGGGCAATGAGTGATACTATGAGCCACAGTGAGGGGATAATATCTAAAGAGCAGGTCAGCAGCTTGAAAAGGGAGGGTAAGGGAAGTGTATGCCGCTATCAGGGTGTTAAGTAGACAGTCATGAGCAACTCAGTAGGCGTGAGTAGGAAAGTTGAGGTAAAGGGTATAAGAAACAGCATACATTGGCATCAGGTGATACATATAACTGTATCCCAAGGTCACCCAAGGTAATGTCGGCAGCGAGACAGGAAACAAGCCTCCTAGGCATAGTGAAGCCTTGAAAGCATCTAGGATGGTGTCCCAACTATATGCTAGTGGGTACTTATGAAGACCAAGTATGTCATCCTTGCTCAGTGACACCCCTTCAGCGCGGGCTCTGGACCGCATAGACATGTCCCAGGCAAAAACCAATAGTGGCAGAGGCAACTTCCAAACTCGCATAATGAGGCGATTAGCCAGAATCAGGCCTAAATTGATAAATTAAAATGAAGCTGCACGGGCGAGGGTGCATCAGAAAAGTACGCGATGTGTCTATTCTTTACTTGCAAGTGAAGCCGTGATTCGTTTCTTCCCCGGTCAGGTAGGCGATGTGTCATTTTTCTCTCCCGCGAGAGAGTGATGGTTTGATTTCCGGGTGGGACACACTCGGATCCGCGCAGGCGTGAGTTGATTTTTGACACCCAGCGATGCTGCTTGAGAAATCCAGCCACACAGTGATGGAAAACTTCGCTGTGTGGGGTTTGCATCGCTTCTCAAACCGCGATGCAGGTGATGCGTTGCTTTCCCAGCCATGATCTAGGCGGTGCGTGGATTTCAGCTGCGAGGCAGGTGGCAAGTCATTTTTACAGCCACTTTGCAGGTGGTGCATCTAAATTTTCCCGCCACGGCTTCCTGTGCATGGATTTCAGTCCTTGTTCTATCAGCTTCACCTTTCAAGGGCCCAAGGACTGGATATGGCACCACTTGGCAGGGCAGGAGTCCCAGCAGAGATTCCAGGTGCTGTCATAGGAAGTCTTTGATGGCCCTGAGACTTCAAAACAGGAGGCAAGCTCAGTTTAAGCCCTTGGAGATTTTTCACAAGTAGGAATGTACCACAAAGTCCATTCTCTGTCCCCTTTCACAGGCAGAAGCAGCAACTGCAGGATAGCCCAACAAAGCACATTCATAGGCAAGGACAGCACTTCTCTTCAGCTCTTCTCCTTGGCAGAGGTTCCTCTTGGTTTCCGAAGCAAATTTAAATAATGAGGGTTTTCGGTCCACTACTTATACCCCTTTCTGCCTTTGAAGTAGGCAAACTTCAAAGGAAAGTCTCTGTTGTTCACCAGATCATGCCTTGCCCAGGTGTGGCCCTAGACACACACCAGGGAGTTGGGGACTGCATTATGTGAGGGCAGGCACAGCCCATTCAGGTGTACATGACCACTCCTCCCTCCACTCTAGCCCAGATGGCTCATCAGGATATGTAGGCTACAATCCAGCTCCCTTTGCGAATTCTCTCTAGACAGTGACACAAACAGCCCAACTGTCAGTCTGACCCAGACAGGGAATACACAAGCTGGCAGAGTCGCAGAATGGTTTAAGCAAGAAAATGCACACTATCTAAAAGTGGCATTTTTAAGCAAACAATTTAAAAAAGAACTTTACCAAAATATGTATTTTTAAATTGTGAGTTCAGAGACCTCAAACTCCAGATCTCTATCTCCTCTCAAAGGGAAACTGCACTTTACGGATATTTAAAGGCAGCCCCCATGATAACCTATTAGAAAGGTAGGCTTTGCAACAGTAAAAAACAAATTTGGCAGTATTTCAATGTTAGGATATGTAAAACAAACCAGTTTATGTCCCACCTTTAACATACACTGCACCATGCCCATGGGGCTACCCAGGGCCTACCTTAGGGGTACCTTACACGTACAGAAAGGGAAGGTTTGGGCCTGGAAAGTGGGTACACTTGCCAGTGCAAGACTGCACAGACAGACACTGCAGTGGCAGGTCTGAGTCATGCTTACAGGGCTACTCATGTGGGTGGCACAACCAATGCTGCAGGCTGCAGACCCACTAGTAGCATTTGATTTACAGGCCCTGGGCATCTCTAGTGCATTTTACTAGGGACTTACTAAGAAATCAGATATGCCAATAATGGAAAAGCCAATTACACATACAATTTACACAGGGAGCCCTTGCACTTTAGCACTGGTCAGCAGTGGTAAAGTTCCCAAATTACCAAAAACAGAGTCCAGCACATAGTCAAAACATCGGAAGCAGAGGCAAAAAAGCCAGGGGAGATCACACCAAGGATGCCAGGTCTAACACTCTTTGTTTATGGTTTCTGTGTTGGTGAGTTTTGCCAACTAAGCCATTCAGTATCCCTCTGTAGATGGAAATTGTAGTCCTATGTATGTTCTGGTTGTTGGATTTCAAAATCTGGTCTCCATAGTTTTGACACAGGCATCCAGTGGAATTCATCTGCAACGTGCACCCATGCTCAAGCCATTGCACTCTCCTTTTCTAGGTCAGAAATTTGTTGCACACTGTTCTTAGTGAGGACATGAGGGAAAATACTTAGAATTTGGCCACAGACAGTCTGTGTTTTTCACTTGCTGACCGCAACATAGTGAAAAAAATGTGAAGCCCAGCAGACAGTAATTGCTATGACCAATTTAGTGAAGGCCTTAAGTTTCTAAACTTCCTGGGTGCCCTGTGAACCCTCCTCGCCTTTTAGTTTATGGGAAAGGGGCAAAGATCTGTTTCACCGTAAGCTGCCAAATCTCTGCAGGGCCAGCTTTAGGGCGGTGCAAGCGGTGCAGCCGCACAGGGTGCTGACCTGAATGCGGGGGCTGACCTCAGAGGGGGCATAGTGTCTAGCAATAACATACGAAACTTGCGATTTAAAAGCATCTCATGAAAAGTTGCTTGTGAGTCCAGCTTTCAGCAAGCAATTAAAATGTCAAAATAACTCTTTGCTAGAAGAGAGCATTTTGTGGAGTGCTACTTTTGACCTGCCATAAAGTAGCGCAGAGGGTTAATATGCCTGCTGTAAAGATCAGAAGTATATTTTATGTGGATATCTGAGTGGATTAGTAAAGTCAGCCCTCACCAGCAATTTCAAATGAAATGTATGGGAGAGGGGCTATGGAGCGATCAGGGGCAATTTTGCGGCGTGGTAGTGAGGGAATCCGAGGAGGTGATCATGGTTTGGGGGTGCCAAAAAAAGACTGCTGCACAGGGCGCCAACAGCGATAAAGCCGGTCCTGCCTCGCAGCATAAGCATCCATCCAGCTACCTGCTTCTTTAATGAAAAGCATGATATCAGTTCTAAATATAGCATGTGCCACTTTGGCCAATATTGACCGCTGTATAATTTCTTCTCAGCAAGCACATTGTTTTACTTTGCCGATCAATAGAGAGACCATCATCTGCCGTGGAGGGATAAAAGTAATTTCCTTAAATAAAACTGAGACGCCTAGGGAATAATGTACCTTGCAAGATCAGCTCTGCCGAAAATGCGAAGTGAAATCTTTCATCTTTGGGTGAATGTAAGAGGGTGGGCATTGATCATTTTCTTTGGACTGTGAGTCTGATGACTTAAGAGGTACTATGTTCAGCGCTTTGATGTATCTTATCAACATTCAATACTGCATGAGCCCCACAGGGTAGTACAAACTGTATGTCAGAGACAATAATGTTGATAAAAGGTGGAATACAGAATCAAAGGCACTTAGCTTGGACCTATCTCCTCAACTGACATTTAATATTCATTAATCATCTATTAGCAAAAAAATTGAATTGTTTATACGAAGCCATGTTTTAAAACTAAAAGGAAAGTGAAAATAATTTTGTTTAGTTAAGATGTCAGATGCTTGAATAAGCCTGAAGATGGGGTCTGTTTTTCACTGTTAAATGGAGTTTTTAGGGTGCAGGCTAGATAATCAGAAATCTAAAATGAATGGGCGGTGTACTTTCGAGTAAATCTGACATCAGTGACTCTGGATGGAACTCAAGATCGTAGTCTGGTCATCCTGAAAATGTGGCATAACTCAGCACTCATAGACACAGGGTGGCACTTTCGTAAGTCAAGGGTTGACCTTTATTCTAGATTACTCTACTAATTAGCATCAAATAATTAAAAGCAAAGACTGGAAATTGAATTTCATTAAAGTGACAAAATTGTGCTCTGATAGCAAAATGCTCAGGCCCTCATCTCCAGCCCGACTGGACTACTGCAAAGCTCTCCAGGCAAGGATCGCAGCTTTCTCCTCCAACCACTACAGACCATATGGAAAGCTGCAGCCAGACTCGTCCTGGATGTTCCCAGATTAACCCATATCACCCCCTACCTCAGGGAAGTCCACTGGCTCCCTGTACGGAAAAGATCGTAGTTCAAGCTCCTGAGTCATGCATACAAGGCCCAACATAGCTTTGGCCTGCCGACTTGAGCCACCGCCTGAACTTACATCAGCCCACCTGACACCTCTGCATCTCTTTCCCTAACCCCCTGCATCCGATGTAGCAGATGTGGAGATTGCTCCTTTTCCTACCTAGCAGCTAAGACATGGAACGAGCCACCCCTTCATCTACTGACCTCCCCATCTCTTCTAGAGTTCTGAAAGTCTCTGAGGACCTGGCAATTCGGCTAATCAACTGGACCGTGCCAGTGCCTGCTCAACCTCAGGGGTTACAAGTAATGCTCTACAAATCAATGAATTGACTGATTAAAAATGCTTTTTTACCTAGTGCTCTGAAAATCCTTGCATCATTACTGCATTTTAAACTGACCTTTATTTTAGACTGCCCTTATTCTAGACTGACCTTTGCTCTAGAAACTGGACCAAAATATTTCTAATATATTAGTGATGATGGTGTAATGACGGCTATGCCTACAGTCTTGAATTTCATGATATAGCTGGACAGGAGTATGAGTGAGGCACTAACAATCTCAGAACAGTTCATATCACAGTCTGATGTTATGAGGGAGAAATGATCAGTGCATATCTCAGGTTTATAAAGAGTGATGGGTTTATGAATTTCATTATGAAGGACTATACCCCTACCTAGCGCTACACAAGAAACGAACCCCAGGGCTTAATGTAGTCCGTGGTGTACAGTCATCTTAATATGGGCTACTTGGAAATGTTTGCACTCATTTCAGTCAAAACCAAATTTCCCATCATCTTTCGTAGTATAATGAAGCATGATGTTGTAGGTGAGGCCTTTAATAATACCCTCAAGCCAAGGACCATGTTGGATCATGTACTTGAGACAAACCTTACCTTCTCAAGCACGCTAGGTGGTAGTACCATCTTTGGTATGTTAACATGTGCGATGGGTCAGATTACAAAATGAAAAAAACAATTCTAGACTCCGGTTGTAGATGTTTGGATCTCAAGCACTGTAGCTTTGATATTCTATCTTGTAATTCCAATTGCAAAGGAGCCTCTAAAAACCAAGTGCTTATTACGTATTTTGCTGGTGCAAGAGTTTCTTTATTACTGTCAAAGTTTATGGTTTTGTCTCATATACTTTTTAAAGTTGTACATCGTTGCTTTTTTCCCCATGAATAGTGTCACAATACTTCTAAGGTTGTGTTGAGTTATGGCCGTTAGGTATTTAAATGTAACTGGGTAATAGAAGATTATTTATCCCTGAGTCCCCCATTGTTGAGGCTTAAGTAGGTGAAGGTTGCTTTGACCAATGTTTATATTTGCATACATTAATGGCTGTAGGAGAATGATATTCAGTCTTTCATATATACTGTTGGTTGCAGGTGATGGACACTGACACTCATGTTGGGGGTGACGTGAACTTGTTTTTCTTCATCAGATTCTGAGCCACAGCAGAAGGGGAAGCGGCAAAAGCGAAAGCAGAAGATAGGAAAACAATGATATGGGGGAAAGAATGAAGAAAGAGAATCTGCAAGAATCAAATACAGCGACCGCAGGTGTGGGGTTGCTGAAAAAAGAGGCATGCGGGGTATTTAAGCGTAGGCAGGTATTCCTCGACATTGTGCAGCAGTAGCTGCAAAAACTTTGGCACTAATTATTATTATTATTTTATTTATTTTTTATACAATTTTAGCTTTCATAATACTAGATCAGAACTGGGGAGTATTTTCGGAAGCATGAAATTTGTACTTTTGTGAAAATATTGGGTTTTCAACTTTAACTGTATTAATTTGTACCTCGTCGTGGGGAATTTGGTTATAAATGTTGCAAGTAATGTTACTGTGGTAATCAGAGGTTTGGCAATACAGATGTGACGATGACTGTTCTCGTGTCGCCAAATGCTTTACATTTTAGTAGCCTGCTCTGATTCGCATTTCTTTGTTTGGTGCTTTCCAGACTTCTGGGAAGGGGATGGCAAAGTCATGCAATTACTCTGGTAATATTAGCACAATTCTATTTCTCCTGGAAGCAAATGATCTTCATTCACTACATTAAGTGCTCAGGCACTCAAGGACAATTGGAGATGTTTCTGGGGAAATCACTTCATCTGCCCGTGGCAAAACAATTAATGTGAAATGGTGTAATGTAACTGGTGCTCATGTAAAGCGTTTCAATACAGTCACGTCGGGTCATGTTTGCACTATATCAAAATGCCAAAAAAACAACCAAAAAAAGAAGTACTACCTCAAGCACAGCATGAACAATGGACGGAGACTAATTAAGACAAATCAATCTGTACTTGGTTTGTTGGCCATAGAAAGAAAAGGAAGTGATCCAGAAAGTAACGTCGTGCACAAGCTGCCGAATTACAAGGCAGCAAAGAAGAGATATAATGACGCCAACGAGTGGTAACTAATGTTTTTAGACACAATAAGTTGCCAACTGACAGCGCATATCCGCTGCCTGCAGGCCTGACCCAAAACGAGAGGAGGGACAGGATGGTAGCGTCTCTGATTTGACCATTTTTGGCACAGCTGCCTTTAGTTCTCAGTCTGGCCAGGTAGGGAAAGAAAGAAAGCAGCATTGAAAAGAATCCCGTGCTTTGGCATCACAGCAGCTTGGCCTCAGTGCTGGAGGGTCAGCAGTGCACGCCAGTGCTACCAGTCTTCGGTTCCCCTACAGGCGGAGGTGGTTCTGTTTGTTGATTGTTATGAGTAGGACAGAGCAGATGTTCTCCCTTTAGCGGAGAGGGGCCCCTTTGATATTTCCTCAGCTCAGTTGAAGTACTCATGGCCTCCTCCATTTGGTGCCCCAGCAGAAGAACTGCTCTCTCCTGTTCTATCATTATAACTAAACTCTGTGCTAAATAGAAAGGGCAGGCGAGAAGGCTAAGCTACTTGCGGTTTGTATTTATTACGGATGAATTGTTTTTGTAAAGTGCTTGCTGATACAGTCACGTGGCCTTTTAGTGCTGCAAAGTACAGTTTACTATACTCAGTTGAAGTCATTTTGTCTAATTTGAAAGTGCGAAATGCTGATTTGGCTATTCTAATATTCAAACACTGATTCCTGTAACAGATGGATGAACTCACGAATCTACCTTTACCGCAGGGTAAGAACTCCACACCTCCAAAGGCAGCTACCACAATTTATGGCCTTTTAGGGAAGAAGAACAGGTCCGCATCAGTTTGGACATCTCAGATGCTCGAACAGCAACCTCCTGGTGACTAGCCATGTGGATCCAAACATTCTTCCCTTACCAACACAGGGAACGCTCTTTCCAGGTCTAGTTTCTTTATGTGGATGCCAGGGACATGTCAGAGACACTTTGGACTTATTAAGGGAAGGCAACAGTGATCATCAGATCTTCTTTGGAAGAGAAAAATCATTGGATTCGATGTGAGGGCCTAGAAATCTTTGGAAGAGCTGAACATTTTAGTGAACACTGCAGTTCATTAAAATATATGTGTTTCCAACCAAAAGTGTAAGTCTCCAAGTCCTGAAAAACCTAGCTGCCTAGCAAGGTTTAATGAAACCTAATTATTAGGTAACTCATGTAACTGTGACCAACTGTTGCCTCAGAAACACATTCACCTATGGTTGACCATGAATATACCATGGATAACCGTGATTTTCATTAACTATGAGAATAGGTTGCAGTGCTGGGCCTAAATGCTTCACAAGGATCACTTTGAGAGAGGCCGCAGTCCATCCTATTTAGATTAGGTCTATGGGTGGTGTTTATAGAATCCGAGGATGATCAAAGTAGCCAACCAGCCTACATGACTGATGACAAGGAGATCATCTTCGATGTCAGGCAAGCAGTTTCTGTTCCTCCCAACTTGGAACCTTGGTTGAAAATGAAGGAGCAGAAAATATGGTTCTATATTTTCTTCCCTGTAGGATTTTGTTGTTGTTGTATGAGAGCCTGGGCGGTGGTTAGCAGGTAACCAGTACAAAGGGGACAGAAGTATATTCTGGAAGGAATGCGGATTAACCATTTCAACTTGTGTAAGAAATGTGTTTACAATGATGGTTATGTTAGTTAAGACAGAGAAAGGAATACATGTCTTAATGCTTGAAGCAGGACTTGGTTCATCAGCGATGCCAAAGGCTTTCATCTTTTACTCTTCACAGATTCTCTTCATGAATATGTCTGAGACTAGCTATGCATGCCTGGAGTCAGAAAATTGGAGCCCAGTTACAATTTGTCCTTCCCTATAATTAAATACATCGGCGAAAGCAAGCATAGATTTTACACTGGGTTTAGAGTTATATGCATTTTTAGATCAGACGATATAAAACTGCAGGCATTATAGAGAGGTGACAAGTTCATTTCTGACAGACTGTGAATTGAACCTTTGTTGGTGGAGCCCCCACCTTCAAATTGTTGTTTTGTATGGTGTTCAGTAGTGTTTTAACTAATGTGTGTAAATAATATGCAATGTCCTATTATGTTACTTGGAGATGTAATCTCTTTCTTGACTAGGCAAGAAAAGATGCACTCTGGTCTTTCAGAAATAGTTGATCTTCTTGACGGTGTCATATTCATAGAATAGATAGAGGGAGTTCAGTGTTTCAGAAATTTACAAGGTTATTTTTGACTTACTGAACACTAGAAATGTATCCCTGCCTAATAAGAAAAAAAGAAGGCGAACCACAATATTGGTGCTCTTTGACAGAACTATATCCTGTGTCAAGGAAAAACAAAATGCCAGTCAGGAGCTTGTTGGGACCCTGGAAGCCTGCTTGCCGTTCAAGAACGTCACACTTAGTCACTGACAGGGCAATTAAATAAGGTGTTGGCGATAAAGGGAGGATATTTTCCAAACGCAATGTCAGCTTACTGTCATCGTTGGAGGGAAGACATTTTCTAATACATTCCCAGGTCACTTTCGGGGTGAAAGAAAAGCACCATTAAACTTTCTTAACCAGTGAGTTAAAAAGGGAATATTATATTGTGATCCCGTATTCTAAGAGCCTTATGTCTTGTAGTTACTGTCTCCTAATTCCAGTTCTAAGCAAGCCCTCCTATATTGATGACATTGGGTGCCTTGGCTACATGTGCCTTTTGATACAAACCGGTTCATGCAGCATTGGCCCAAGCAATGGAGCATATCTGGGCTATACAATTTATTTGACTAATATTCTTTGGGAACATCAGCTAAGAGGATCACTTTTGTGTCTGATAACATATCTCTACTGTTTGCCATCAATACCTATAGCATAAAATGCACAGTGGTGCTTAGCTGTCTATGGGGCAGGTTTTAGCGAGTTTAGACACTTGTGTTTTGTTTTAATTCAGGCTCTGTGTTGCAGGGATTACAGATCATTTGCCTCAGATCTCATCTCATTGGAAGATGGCAAAGAGTAAGGACCTCTTGAAAGATGTGAAGCTAGGACACCCACGTACCTGCACATAGAAGTTTTATGACATGTTCTCTATGACCTGATTATCTTGATATCTTGCAGGCTCAGGAAAGCCAATGATTGGGCCCCTCCAGAAATATCTAAGCAAGGTGACTGTTGGGGCTAATTTATATGCCTTTTCTGTATTCAATATGGTTAATTTCATTGAGGTGGCAAAACCTTGAGATCTACAAACGGGAGACCACCTGGCAAGGAAGCAAATTCTTGGCGTTCATTGTAAAAATTCAAAACAACGGATCAAAATTGAGGACAAAGGTTTAGGATAAAAACGTCAGTTTTACCGAAAGAAGGTAATGCAATTATAAGAAAGACGGCCAGCACAGATATAAAGTCAAAATAGGTTTAACTTCTTTGTTTTGTATAATACATAGCAGTACCGATCACACATTCACATGCAGCTGGAATACTTTAAGGGGCTTAAAACATAACAAAAATGCAAACTAAGCTGAATTTGGCAGCCAAAATTCTGGACAGTTCACAATTCTACCCCGTATCATGAATGATATTTCCACAATTAATCCTCTGAATGTAAATTTAGAATTCAAAGGCAGTAGTATTACTAATTTTATGTTTTCTTCTTATCAGAACTGGCAAGGCCTTTGATTCTGTGTGGAAAAGAATAGATTTTAAAAAAAAATATTTGATTTTTTATCAAACATAACATGGTGCCCAACTGTGTACCTAGAACAACAATCATATTGGAGTTCATCTGCATTCATTCAATGTTCACAGTGGTACAGTATTGTACAATTCAAACTTGGCTGTCAATCCGGCGTCCGGAGGTGTTATGCACTAGACAATCATCTCTTGTGCAGTGTTGGGACTACTTCAAGAGGGGACCCTTCCTCCCAGTCTCCTTCATTTATGCCATAGTATTTACTCCAAGGACCTCAAATCTTGTAGAACTTCTCTGGGCATCCTCTAGCCTTATTTGTTACTTTTTCAGCCATTCCTGTTTTGCATTCCCCGCTATTTAGCCCAGATTACTAAAAAGAAGCTTGAGTCGTGGTATATCTATGTCATTTGGTATTCCCAGTTTGGCATATTTGGGATCTGCAAGGATCTTCTCACCCAGCACTGCTCCCAACTCTCCCAGGATTGCTGACTAGTATGATTGTATGTGGGGACAGTACCACAGCATGTGTGGAAATGATCCCCTGTCTGCCCCACACCGTAGAAAGTTGGGAGACACTGCTCTCCCAAACTTGTAAGGGTACCCTAAATGAATAGATGTTTAAACGGGAATATTTCAAATTAACGTGGTTCAGCATTTTCACTTAACAAGTTCGATTATCCATGTATTTTGTGCACCTGCCAAGGTGAATATCTTTTGGGAAAACATCCTCTTGATTGGTGCATGGTAAATATAAATGTTATCAGTTTTTTTATACATTGGGAACTTTACCAGGCAACTATATAAAAAAGCAGTTTACCATTTCTGTGCACCTAATAGGATGTTGCCTGGGAAGCAGGAACAATTAAACTGCATTCATTAAATAGGTACTAGAGTTCCAGATAACAGGTAAATTAACTGTATCAGAAACTTTGCAAAGTTGCTGAAAGGTGGAGGGAAGTTAAAGACGCCTAATCAGTTAGGGCCAGGGCTACACGAAGGACAATGTCCACAGCCGTCTCCAGCACCACTATAAACGGGCACGAGATTTCTACATATGTCCCTGATGCAAGGGCTATATGAGGACCGATCAAATTATATTTTAATGGGTGACAAAATTACGTGACATAATTGACTAATTTATGTGTCTGGAAGAAAGCGAAATATGGGAAATAATGCAGCATGTTCTGCAGCAATATTAAATATTTTGCAATTTTAGTATCCCTTAATATAGGCCGAGTAAAGGTCTCACCCCCTTTGTGTTGGTTTGACTCTTGTAGATAGCATTCAGCAATTAAACATTCAACTGTCAACCTTGCAAAGGGTTTGCCTCTGTGCAGGAACTGAGGCACCGTAACTTTTGAATCGTTTGAGCTATGAACTATGTAGCAAGTGTGGTAAATCCACGATTATGTAGAAAATGCCACAACCGTAGAATCACTAAATGGCAATGCCATTCGGCACAAGGGGTGTGAAAACACGCTAGTGTAACTAGAGTTCATTAGAGTTAAACTCAATCTCACTATTAAAAAGGTCAGAGGAGCAGTTGAATGTCACATGGGTCACAAAGGCTATTAACAGACAAAGGGGATTAAAGATTAAAACACAGTGTAGCAACAGGCGTGGGTACAGATTAAGAGAACAGTTGTTTAGTTCTTTGGAGCCTGACATATTAAAACAGGTATGTACACACAGAGTGGCAATTATAATATTTTTTCATCATTAAAAATGTAATTGACCTAATCCTGTTTTCTCCTACATACAAACACAGGGGCACATTTATTAAAAAGTAGTGCAGCACAGTAACCAAAGTTGCTGCTCTGCTTTGCGCAAAAGGGATAAAGCAGAGCCGAACCAGGTCTATAGCTCTCCTCCGCAGCGCAAGCCTGAAAAAATACTGCTGCACGGACACCTTTGCACTACAGTGCAAAAGATGTGTGTGTGATGATGAGCTTAGACCTTTCACTGAAAGGTAACCTTTCAGTATCAATTGCTAAGTTTAAGCTATCTTTAGAAATGTTCATACACTGGAGTGTACAAGGCAGTAAACAAGCAATGGTTGAACAGTTAGGTGTAATTAAACATTTCTTCTTGTTAGCGCCTACCTCAAGGAGGCATTACTTTTGGCACAAAGCCTTGTCTACCAATTTTAGTAGATAGGAATTTCCATGAAAAAAGAATGGGTGAAAGGCACAGAACGTCATGTATCACCGATAGGATGCTCCTTTGAGGCAAAGTAGTGCTATCTGCATTACATTAATGCTTCTTTCCAGCACAAGTTTGCGCTGGAAAGTAATTACTTTAGCAACGCTTTGCACTTGCAAACAGACACATACATGCAAATGGAGGATTTAGACCCTTGACTTTCAGACAAAAGGTCGAATACTGTAAAGATAGGCCTCAGCCAGCTTTCTACTTATGTAGTTGAAAACATTTGATACAAAAGTCAATGAAAGGGAGAGTGGCAGTTTTGGTCGTTGGGGCTTGGCATTTATTAAACACATATTTCTAGCAGAAAGACAATAAAAATATTTGATTATCAATAAAAAAAAATTTCCCCTAACCTCCCGTTACCAAACACAATATATACATTTGAGAACAAGTATCAACTTATTAAATAAACCGTGCCGGCATTCTTTGTAATGGAAAAGACCATTAGGCCGACACATAATCATAGAAAAGCAGTATTGAACAGTTAA
Source organism: Pleurodeles waltl (assembly GCF_031143425.1). NCBI lineage: Eukaryota > Metazoa > Chordata > Amphibia > Caudata > Salamandridae > Pleurodeles > Pleurodeles waltl. Next base: position 768,284,543 of record NC_090447.1, on the reverse strand, counting down.
CATTTAGACTGAATTTTTTAAACTGTAATCATTAGGCCATACCGGTACAGTGTTTTTAGCATGCTGGTTGAAAAGCAGTTACATCGCTAGCTGTTAGCCAGCACCATTCATATTAAGGAAATATGCCATAATTTACCGCATTTGTTTTGGGCAATGGGTATTCATCCAAAATAATGGACAGTCTATGTAAGTAATGGACGAATTGTACCCCTAGTCAACATTGTTCATTACAATGCATCTGTCTACAGGCGCGGCTTGCGGTACTAAAAAGGGGCAGGGCAGGCGTTGGATAATTAATAAAAAAATAAAACTTAACGGTGACGCCGCCGTCACCACTGCTCCTCTCCTCCCTTCTGCAGACAGGCTGCAGACACAGGCTCCCACCCTACCCTGCGGCCAATCCTGACGCTGCTTAGAGCAGCGTTAGGATTGGCTGGGAGTGCATAGCCAAGGCGTTCTCAGGCAGACTGGGAGCCTGTGACTGTTCTTTGCAGTCTGGCAACACAGTGCCGGGCTGGAGAGAGCCAACTGCGCATGTATGTTTGGCCGGCCCAAGACAGCGGGCCAAACATACATGTGAGGTGAGGGGAAGTGCTGTACACTCTCCTCAGTGCTCGCCACAGCCTGTAGCCCCACCCCTTTTACCAAAAAACGATAATAAACTTAGTTTATTATTGTTTTTTGGTGAAATGTTTGCAGTTGTGCTTCTGGCGGGGGGAGGCAATGCTCCTCTGCCCTAGCGGAGGAGCCGCGCCTGTCAGTCTAGCGTATAATTCTTTTCTAAAATGAAAGAATGACGGAGGTTTAGAATGTCCTAAACATTTCTTGTGAGGAAGGCAATTTTGGGGTGGAAGTGGGTGGGCCCAAAAACCTCTGGCAGTAGATGTCACAAAGGCCACACCAAACTAGACTGTTTGCTCTTTCCGTGAGGTGGTTGCCTCCCACTTCGAGATGTTCCATAAAAGTCAGTGAATGCCTTTAAATTAGTTAGGATATTTTCTTTCACTGGACAAAAAGCCTAGGAACACAGAATTATGCAGGCCAATGTATGCTTTACTGATGAAGTAAAAAAAAAAATCAAAAAGCTAAGATTAGATGTGTTCACTTGAGTGGCCAGCGAGGCTATTTAACAAGCCAACGAGTCTTCAATGGGGCTCCAAATGTGTTTGTAAATACAAACAGGCTTCCGCTCATTTAGTAGCAACTCTTTCCAACTTCTCTGCAAAAGCAGATAGTGGAATGTAAGGATTCCCTCTGCTTACGTTTTGTCCCAGGGCAACCAAGATAAAATGCACTTTTAAAGCTATAAACAGTGGGTTGTAAGGACATGTAACTGCTTCTAAAGGGGAGTACTTCTACATCTGATCTAAGGCTGCGGTTTTGACCAAAAGTTATCGGAGTCCAGTGCTATCTTCTATTACCAGAAAGATCACCCGGGAGTCCCATATATTTGTTTAATTTTGAGGTGATTTTTTTCAGGTTAGCCAACATGTTTAGCCTAAATGTGGGTCCTAATTAATGTTCAGTCTGGAAAACTACTGTCACTGATTGATGGTAGAGGAATGAATTTGGCAAATCTGAGGCAAATTGTAATGATGCTGATTCTACATAAATGTTCCCAAATCCCACTGTCTTAGTTCTCACCTTGAGCATGGGGGGCAACATTACAGTCCATTCTGAAAGAAATGGGTAGCTGCTGTGCTACAAATTCTGTGAAATACCCAATTTCCACAAACTGTTGTAATGTGGTCACATGTGGTTCCTCCATGTTTATAGGACACACAAGTGGACATTAAATCACTGAATAAAACAATAATGAAGCTGGGCATTTAAAGGTCCAAACTGCTTGCCTGTGAGTTACTCAGTTTGATGCACATTTTCTGTCTCTATGGTATCAACCTTTAGAGGAAGAACATTTCTACAGACACTACAGATACCTTGCTCAGGTTCATCTTTGGCGCAATTCTTAACGAGGAATGCCAAGGGCTGAAGAGCTCATTTATACCTTTTACTAAACCTGACATTAAGCCTGAGATTATAGAAAATGGCCAGCCTGTGGGCAAGTTTGACATTGTTGTATTGTCTTCAGGTTATACCACTAGTGGCTGGTGGAGTAAACCATAGAATTGGCAGCTGTCTGGATCTATCAAAGATATTCATTGCCTGTTTTTAATATATGAGACAACTGCTTTATGTGGCAGATCCAAAATTGTATTGGAAAGGTACTGTTTACTTAAAATGTATATTCATTAAGGCAATGTGTTTCTGTGAATTATCTGTTTCACCTTTACTATGTGTATAATAAATGTAGTCATGACCTTTTACACTACACTTGGTGTTTCCCGCATCTATGAGCCCCCACTGCTGCGTTTGAGTCAGGATGAAGTATGAGGAGGTGACAGTACAGAGGAAGGTTACTAATCCATAAATTATGTAATGATTCAGTATCAGTAACCACATTATCCAAGTTATCTACAAAACAAGATGTTTTTGGGTGAGGAAGCCTCACCCTTATTGTAGTGGCAAGCTTAATCATATGCCAGCACACCCCAACCGGATAAGCTAATACTAATAGGGCAGGCTCAACCTCTGGCAGAGGGAGTTCCTTATAAGAACTGCTAAATTTAGGAGCGATCCAGATACCTAAAATGACTTCGAGGTATACTCTCCATGTTTAGGTCTATTTTGATGCCCAAAGGGTTCCTATCTTATGTGGGTATGTTCTCATACATAATATTTTTATTTTTTAAAAAAAGGCCCTTATTTGAGAGTGGAAAGCTAGAACCTATAATGATATAACAGGTCAACTATTTGGAGACATGTGCCTTGCCGCAGTTCAAGCATGCACTATTCATGTGTAGCTATGAGCAGGATTCGTTGTGGAATTTTATTCTGACATTAAGTGATGACCTGGCAAAACAACACTGAACATGTGAAAAAGGGTGACAGCATTCACACATTTTACATACCCTAACTAGGACAGTTTTAAATCCTCATGGTCAATCAATCAATGATAATACTTGTAAAGCATGACTAGTCACCCGCTAGGATCTCAAAGCGATGTGGGGGGGGGCAGTAAGTGAGAGGTCATCGATGAACGGAGGGGATCAGGTGAAGAGCCAGGTTTTGAGATCCTTTCTGAATCGCAATAGAGTGGAAGATCGTCTGAGGTGGATGGGAAGGGAGTTCCAGGTCTTGGTGGCGTGGTGGGAGAAGGATCTTCCTCTGGCTGTGGCCTTCCAGATGCATGGGATAGCGGTGAGTGCGAGGTCGAAGGAGCGGAGCTGTCTCGTGGGCGTGTAGAAGTGGAGTCTTTGATTGAGGTATCCTGGTCCGGCGTTGTGGAGGGATTTGCAGACATGCATGAGAAGCTTGAGTGTGATTATCTTGTCTGTTGGGAGCCAGTGCAGGTCTCTCAGTAGAGAGGAGGTGTGGCTGTGTTTGAGGGTGTTCATGATGAGACGGGCGGAGGCGTTCTGGATGTGTTGCAGTCTTTTCTGTACCTTGGTGGTGGTTCCAGCATAGAGTCATGACATGAGTGGATGCCTTCTGTACTCAACACTTGTTAAGGGTTAGAGGGTGTTAATGTTAAGGAACATATCACAGTAATGGCAAAATGCTCACACATAAATACCACCTTGTTAGGATATGTAGTCTCTTTGACTCATACTTTGGCCAGATTTTGGCTTCACGTAAAGAAATCTACCTCTCATTGCTCTGGGTAGTAAACTCAATTTCCGGAGCCTTCACTGGGGGCACTGGGAATGCAATTATCCACATTATATAGTTTTTATGCACTCATAAATGTATTTGATGACTCATATACCTTCTATCACACTCTCAAACAAATTCTCTCAATGTTATCCACATACTGACTGTTAGACTTTTCATCCTTGGCGTGGTCTCCCTTAACTTTTTGCCTCTGTTCCCCAGGTTGTTGATGTGTGCTGGACTCTGATTTTGCTGTTTTTGTTACTCTGGGCACTTTACCACTGCTAACCAGTGCTAAAGTGCAAGTGCTCCTGTTTAAATTGTATGTAAGTGGTTCATCCATGATTGGCATATTTGAATTACTAGTAAGTCCCTAGTAATGTGCACTAGAGGTGCCAGGGCCTGTAAATCAAATGCTACTAGTGGGCCTGCAGCACTGGTTGTGCCACCCACATAAGTAGCTCTGTAATCATGTCTCAGACCTGCCCCTGCAGTGTCTGTATGTGTATTTTTACACTGTAAATTCGACTTGGCAAGTGTACCCACTTGCCAGGCCTAAACCTTCCCTTTCCTTACATGTAAGGCACCCCTAAAGTAGGCCCTAGGTAGCCCCAAGGGCAGGGTGCAGTGTACGGATAAGGTAGGACATATAGTAATGTGGTTTATATGTCCTGACAGTGAAATACTGCCAATTTCGTTTTCACTGTTGCAAGGTCTGTCTCTCTCTCATAGGATAATATGGGGGCTACCTTTAAATATGATTAAAGTGTAGATTCCCCTAGAGAGTAGATGGACATGTGGAGTTTGGGATCCCTGAACTCACAATTTAAAAATACATCTTTTAGTAAAGTTGATTTTAAGATTGTGCGTTTGGAAATGCCACTTTTAGAAAGTGAGCATTTTCTTGCTTAAACCATTCTGTGACTCTGCCTGGTTTGTGGATTCCCTGTCTGGGTCAGTTTGACAGTTGGGTTGTTTTTCACCTCACACCAGACAGTGACACAAAGGGAGCTGGGGTGTGATCTGCATTTCCTGATTAGCCATCTCTGCTAGGAGGGAGGGGTGGAGTGGTCACTCTCATCTGAAAGGACTGTGCCTGCCTCTGACAATGCTGTCTCCAGCCCCCTGGTGTGTGTCTGAGGCCTTGCCTGGGCAAGGCAGGATTTCACAAGAAGGTGTGAGTCCCCTTTGAAGAAAGGTGACTTCAAAGACTAAAATGGGTATAAGAAGGGCACCCAAACTTACAAACTTTAGAAACACTTCTGGAACCAAGAGGAACCTCTGCCTGGAGAAGAGCTGATAGCTGAGGAACAAGTGCTGCCCTGCCTGTGACTGTGCTTTGTGGAGCTTTCCTGCAGTGCTGCTTCTGCCAGAGTAAGAGGGCAAAGACTGGACTTTGTGTGCCTTCCATCTTGAAGAAGAAATCTCCAAGGGCTTGATGTAGAGCTTGCCTCCTGTTGTTGAAGTCTCAGGGATAGCAAAGACTTCTTCCTGCCAGCACCTGGAGTCTCTGGAGAGACCCCTACTCTGCTCTGTGGTGCCCTTCCAGTTCCTGGGACCCTGAAAGGAGAGGCTGGCAGCCTAAGGACAAAAATACACGCACCGAGCACCGTGCGGAGAAAAGATCGACGCGAATCCGGTCGCGGCTGAGAAAACGACGCGACGCCGGTTCCGCAGCTGAGAAACGACGCCGCAGGAAACGCGACCGAAAAACCGACGCCCGGAGCAGGAGAAACGACGCGCAGCATCGCTGACGGAGGCTGAGAGATCGCACCCTGCGCCGCGGGACTTTCGGATCGTCGTGTGGCTGGCTTTTTCAACGCGCACCGCCGTGCCGAGTTGTTTTCGACGCACACAGCCGTGCAGGGTTACTTTCGACGCACACCGCCCGTGCGGGGTTATTTTTGACGCAAACCAGGTACATTTTCACGCTAGCAGCGCTAGTGTGGTGTTACAACTACCTAAAGACTCTTTTTATTTTAAACCTTTAAAAAATCATAACTTGACTTGTGTATGTTGGATTTTTGTCGTTTTGGTCTTGTTTTGTCTAGATAAATATTTCCTATTTTTCTAAACTGGTGTTGTGTCATTTTGTAGTGTTTTCATTAAGTTACTGTGTGTGTTGGTACAAATACTTTACACCTAGCACTCTGAGGTTAAGCCTACTGCTCTGCCAAGCTACCAAGGGGGTAAGCAGGGGTTAGCTGAGGGTGATTCTCTTTTATCCTAACTAGAGTGAGGGTCCTTGCTTGAACAGGGGGTAACCAGACTGTCAACCAAAGACCCCATTTCTAACACTGACATTTATTTGGAGTATCATACTGCATACAAAACAACAAGCATCATAATGGTAAATCAGTCACAGGCCACAGCATGATCAGAAGCTATTTATCTTTGATATGACCAATGGATATCATCATTTAGTCCCTCAACATGCGTCGTTATGCAGTAGATCTAGCAAGACTGACAGAAAAGTAATGATACCATCATGTCCTTGCTCTGAAATGAGAGTGTTAGAATGACATACCATTCAAGATTGTTCTCTGTTTGTTTCCTATCCAAGAAATATTTAATTATCCTCCTCGTGGTCTTTAGACATCTAATTATACTTTGGTGATCACTAATGCATATTAAGCCTTTCCTCTGTGACTTATTTAAGCCCACATTGGTCTATGACGACAAGTATAACATCAATATCGGTAACCATTTTAGTGACATGGCAAACATTGCACTTGCCACATGGATAATGGCCAGTAACAGGAGGTGAATCTCAAAGTGCCCATCATACTGGACCCTATGTATCATCAGTAATCAAATGTATAAACCTAAACATTTTTGGCAGTCATCTACTCACTGGTGTATCTCGGCCCTTACCGACCCATACTATGCATCAGTGCTATCATACAGTCAAACAACCCTTTTAGTGAGTGAAGGTAACTAGACTGCATACAGGGAAGTAGTAATTGTGACCATATTAGCTATTTTCATTACTAACTTTTCCACCATCAGCATTGAAATGCACATTCGTAGATGTGATGGAGAGAGAAGGAATGTCATGGAAAACAGGGGATCCGAATCACAAGCCTTTTACATGTGGAAATTCATATTTAGCGCTCACTGAATGTCAATTTACACTTATGAACCTAATTACACCTACTCCATTATTAAAACTATACCACCATGCAATATTTTATTGAAATAAGCCTGTCTTTGGATGTGGCTGTGTAAGGGCAAGGAACAGTAGCATAATTGAACTTCAGGGGGGGCCTCTGAAAACTACTAGAAGGCCCCCCCCTCCGGACTCAGTCAGGCAGTCTCAGGCCAGGGTACTGTGCTGAAGAGGCTCCCCTTGAGGTCGGGGGCTACCACACACTACAGGGGCTGCTGGGGCCTATATTACACTACTGACAAGGAAGCCTAGGAAAGTTTCTACATGACCACAATGATGTGAGTTTCTCAGTACTTGCCAAAAGTCTTTGAAGCATTCCAGTCCTGGAAACTGAGATGTATTCCCATCAACAGAATCACTCCTCTATAGAGGGGAAATGGGTGTAGAAAACCCACAAAGTTCGTCGGGTGCAAGGGAAAGGTCTACTCCATGGGTACAAATATTTCTCCATGGATAACGAAGAAAACAAGTGTTAACTAGTTTGCTGATACCCAACAGATTTTTGCACAAGCACATATTTTGCTGTGTAAAAATACATAAAAGAATTCCAGGTGTACTACTGGTAAATCTGCAACAGTCCAAGCTTCATGCGTAACAGCCAGTTGATTAACAAAATCGGAGTGTCTGCAAAAGCAAAATAGGTATTTTGTAGGTACAACACCCATGTTAGGAGTTGGTAAACATTTTGACTCCTTAAATCGGTTTCTGAATGATCACTGATTTACTGATTTGTAAAGGGCTTGTTCAGGTCGTCTCTTTTAAAATGCAGAACAATACCATATGTATCAATGGTTTATAAATGGTTTGCAACTTACACTATATCCTGTACCATTGACATTGTACAATGAGAGACAAGTTTCCTTTAAAGAAACTGAGCTTCTTTAAAGAATAAAAAAGTTTGCCTTGTTTAAAATCAATCAGAGGCATGGTGGTCTTCTGACCCTTGCAGAACCCATCCCTGCAATTTTGACAAATGGGAGTGGGTCACAATTTGAGACCAAACCTAATTACCATTAGTTAGGGACGTCAGAATGTGGCTTTTATTGCAAACAAACTTTTTAATACAAAGGTCGCTTTGCAAAATAAATTCTGGTTCGCAAAAAGACTGGTTGTAAATTCCAACCGATTTTTGCGACCAAAAAAATAGTAAGCCTGGCCCTTATCATTCAAATGTTTTTTGAGGATTAGGCTGGGAGTTCTTGTATTTAAAGGAAATAAAACATTGGCATTGTTTTGATTACTGACATTTCAAATTCACAAACGTGTATCAGGATTTTTTTTATGATACATCAAAAAGCTTTATTTATTTCAAAGGAAATACTGCAAAACATCACTGGCAGGTATATGATACAAGGATGCATTGAACTGATAAGCAGATGAAATAAATTAATGAAAATTGAGAGAAACACAGGCACATGCATAGAGCACATGGACATACAACAAACTGATCAGTGAAAAAAAATAGCTTTCCAACCCATTATTGTTAAAAGAAAAAATGTTATTCTAGAATCTTTCACAAATTCACACCATCTTCTTTATTTACGATCCCCCCCAAAAAACGAAAATCCTGGTCATCCTTCTGGTTTCATAGAAATATTTTAATCTGTATGGTCTAACCGTGGCATATCAAAAATACTCTTGCATATTTTACTGGTATTCACAGCATGACTCATGTTGTCTTCTTACCATGGGTGTGTGCATCTTCAAACACCACTATACGCCATCACTGTGAAATGAGCAAGCCTCCTAACACAATGTAGCCTCCCTTTGAACTATTTACTCCACTCCCTATGCGAAAGGTTATTGAAACTATTGACACCACGGAGTACATTGAAAGATGTTAAGTTAACCATAAATTGGGCATATACATCTTCATTAGTCTATCTCTATTAAAAAAAATGTATGAGGAAGAGTCAGTCTCTGCAGTAAATGTTGGGGATCCTCTCATGTGTCTCCAAACATCATCAACTGTCAATGGTGTCCTCCCCACCTTGATCATCAGTGAAAGGGCTTCTGTAACTGGTGTAGATCAATTTGCCCAGTTTAGAAGAAACAGATGCCTTACCTTGCTGTGGGACAACCAGGATAAAGAAAAGCAAGGCAGCCATTGGTAAGATCCCGAACCTCCTGAAACATCGCCTGGTTCTCCCACCACGGAAGTAAGTCCCACCACTATTAGTCATCCTGCAACATAAGAAAGAAATGGTACACAAGGAGTATACAAAAGGAGGCGACTGTGACAAACAGTGACTGTAAACCTCACACTGGTGAATATGTAACAGCATCACATTGTACCACTCATTTAGGTTTCATTGCCATCCGAGGAACACAGAGCTTGCTGGATCCTCCTCCCCACTCTGGGCACAGTTTTCTGTATTGTTTAGATCTTCTGCTCCCTATGTTCATGAAGGGGCACTGAATGGTCGTGGCTGAAACACCGATTTAAAGTGTCAAAATATTTTATCCATGGCCTTGATCAAATATGTATTAGTAAACTTAAATTACCCTACTTTTGTGTGTACTGAGATTGTTCATCATCAGTTAAAAAAAAAAATAATAATAATAATAATAATTAAACACAGTAAAAGACATAGTTGTAATTCAGTATAAACATTTGGTTATTCTGACACTTTAGCTGCCATGTGACATGAAACAATAGTATGGATTCTCCACTGAGTTTACACATGCTGAAACATAACATTTCCACATTTTTCCAGACATAGGGAGTCATTACGACCCTGGCGATAATATGGAGGAAAGTACTGCCAACAGTCTGGCGGTACTTCCCCCCATATTATGACATTGATGGTTTGGCTGAAGCCAAACCGCCAATGTACCACACCAACCGCAACATCGGTAATGGCTGCCGGGCTGGAGACATCAATCTCCACTTGACTGCCTGCGGGATTATGACCCCGCCTACCGCCATGGTTTTCGTGGCTTCCTTACTGCCACGAAAACCATGGCAGTAGGCACTATCAGTGACAGGGAATCCCTTCCCTGTCACTGATCGGGGTCTTCCCCACCCCCTTACCCTCCACAGGGTCCCCCCACCCGCTCTTCCTCTCCAGACCCCCTTTCATACACGCCTCTCCCTTCACACATGCACACACGCATACACACACCCATTCCCACATTCATCCACGCATACATACATTCACACACACATCCGCACACACTTGCATACATACAAGCAGACACGCATTCACACTACTCAACATACACGCACTCACACCCCCCAAACATGCACTCACATACAACACACACCCCCAAGCACGCACGCACGCACGCACAGACATACACACACACCCACACACACAACACCCCCTCACCCCTCTCCCCTGTCAGAGCACCCACTTACCTGTGTCCAGGGGGGTCCTCCGGCACGGGACGGGGCGCTGCTGCCAGCAGCAGCGTCTGCCAGCAGAACACCGCCAGGCCATATTGGTTCTCATAATATGGCCGGCGACGGACTACTGGCGTGGCGCTGCTGCTGGCAGCAGTGCCACCTTACCGCCATCCGCCGGCATGGCCACAGCGGGATTTCCTCCGTCCTTCTGGTAGAAATCCGGCTGTGGTCATATTATGGCAGACGGCTTCGTAGCCACAGCTACGTTTTTTTGGGTGCCGTCACCGCTGCGGTAGCCGGTTTTTACCACCAAGGTCCTAATGAAGGCCACAATCTTAAATATATTTGTTTGCCAGAGCAGATGTAATGAAAAAGTAAAATTATGAATTTATGTAGAGGACGGATTTTGGTCAGCTTCCTTGAACCGTTATTTCTTGGAAGTGTGATTCACATTTTCAGTCAGCCAACAGGAATATCATTCAGTGTTTGAATTGTTAATCATTAGTCATCATGACTGATGAAGTTTTCCCTCGTTACTGTATTTTTCTGCATATGGTCAAGATGATCATTAGTGGACAAAGGAGCCCATCTACTAACTGCTTGATGGCTCCCTGCACCCCCATCCTTTATAGTGTGAGGGGGTGTGCAGTGTCATCAGGTGGTGAGGCTGGTGACTTGCCAACGTCACAGCGCCTCCACGCACAAGTAGCAATATTTGTGACACTATCCAGTGTTGTGTGCCACCCTTCCTGTACGTGCACCATCAAGGGCCTTACAGCCTACCCTGAAGACTCTGGTGTGCACTATCTTCCCTGTCCATACTGTGGCTCTAGGTGTAATCCTGTCTGTTTGCGCTTCCACAAGCACAGAAACGCTAGACAGGACCTCTTCCCAGATTCAGACCTTAAATCCCACTGTGAGAAGCTCAGACCTAGACCCAAAGCATTCCCCCTGCACACGGAGGATGTAATCTTGTTGCTTTCTCCAGCAAAATGTATCACCTGGCTTGTATATTGTTATCATATAAGCAAAGCATAATGACTCAATTTGAAAGCTTGTTTCTTCACCTGCTTTCCTCACCAAGTTAGGAGTGAGCCAGCTGCTGCCCTAGGGAAGCACAGGCCCCTTCTTGAGCTATCCCACCCAGGGCCGCACCATGCCTGCTCCTGTGCTAGCGTGGTGTCAGAGTATTTTGAATGAAGCATAACAGCTACCAAGGAGCTCATGTACTGAAAAAGTACTTTATTGTGATAATGAACAAAAACGATGGACTTATCAGAAGGTGGGAGTATAAGCAGTAATGCTATGTACTGTTCAGGATCAACTGACACTTAAAGAGTGCCAACAAACTTAATATAAACTTGAAACAAACATTAGCAATGCCAATAGGTCTGGCTTTAAAGGGACGTTGTATGATAAGGTGAAACATTACAAGTAGATAGCATGGGAATAGATATGTATATATGTGGAAGCAAAGAACTGTAGAATAATATTGGAGTAGGTTAAAACATCACACAAGAGTTGCATGGTCAAGTCAAACCTAAAAATCTGTGCAAGTTATTGAATGCCCTCCTTCCATCTCTGCTGCCACCAGAGGGAAAAAAACATAAATTATCAAGATGTACAAGACACTTTAGTAACGTTATAAAAGCATGTGTGTGTTCCTGGAAGTGCAAACTCAGGCAACTGGATAAATATAAAAAGTGATCACAGCTCCTGCCCAATTAAAACATGTACTCCTGGCTTCAACATGTGGACTGCATCTGCTGGTGTTTCTCACATAGTTGTCGGTGAGAGTTGCACTGTCAAGCCAGAGCATATCAAACATTAGCAATGGGAATGGATCTGGTTTTAAAGGAATTCTGTTAAGTAATGTGAAGCCCTAAGCGTAAACAGCATTGGAATGGATAAGTATTTGTGTGGAAGCAAAGACCTGTGGCATAATATTAAAGTAGTTTAAAAGGTCAGGTGACAGTTGCAGTGTACAAGCCAAAGCTAAACATCCAAGTAGGTTAATGACCACCATCCTCCCATCTGTGCTGCTGTCAGAGAAAAACTCCCCAAATGATTTACTTATCTAAGACACTTTTAGTTGCATTACAATGTTGTGTGTGCAGCTGAAAGTTTAAGCGAAGGCAGTGGTATAAATAATCAAAATGAACACAGCTGTGTGGAAAGCAAGCACTTTTTTGTGAAAGCACACAGCATTTGCTTAATCAAAACATGTACTCCTAGCTCACAACATGTGGCCGGAGCCAAAGCCCAACTCTACTGTTACTCACATAATTATTTTGTGAAAACTGTACTGTCAAGTCAGACCATAAAAATGAGTTACTCTAAACTTCTCAAAAGGGCGCTTTAGTGCTGCTTTCTTAGAAAGAGATGCAGACCATGGCACAGCTGCACTTAATCCTTCCAGCAGTCCAGTGTAGCTTTACTGGAGGTTATTCAAGCCCACCTCAATGTAAAACAACCATTGGCAAAGCCAATCAGTCCAGTGCTTGCTGCCAACATTTTGTCTTTGTCAATACTTGTTTTGTCGTAGTTTTGAAAACTCTTTATTGTTGTGGGAGCTACTGAGCTGTCACCAATTTAAAAAGAAACGTCTGAAAGTAAAAAAACCTTTACAGACTGAAAAAGCACACGTTGCCTTAGTTATCTCTAGCACTGACTCGAACGTAGTGTGCAGATAATATTACTCTGAACGACAAAAATGCTGTCTCTCAGAGCGAAGTTAGCCAATGGCTGAAGCGGGCTGGCCTATTGCCCCGATCAGTATGCTGGAGTGGGGGGAAGAAAAATGTGAATGACACAAGGACAGACTAATGGGTGAAGAGGGTAGATTGAAAGCCCTTAAAACTGATATATCTAATTTTATTAAAATCAAATGGTCTTGGCTAATTCTAAACCTTTTGATGGAAAGTACTTTGTCTGCAGGTGTGCTCCTTGGCCCGAGCAGAATGCCATCACTCACATTTAGGTAGGCCGAACTGGCCCGTGGAGTATGCTGTAGTGGACTGAAAAACATGGGGATGACACAACAGCAGGCAAATAGATGAAGACTGATGGCAGCAAGAACCCTATAAGCGTATAATATATGTTATTTTTGTTCGAATCAGAAGGTCTTGGATCACTCTAGACCTAAAAAGTAAATAAACAAAACCAATTCGTAGATACATTATTAAAAAACAAAACAGCAAAAGAAATTGAAACACACATTAGCTCGGTTCCTTTGGTTAAACCGTATCGCAAAATAAAAATAAAACGTTAAGATGCTAGTTCTTTGCTTAGTTGGCACATTTTCTACTTAAACTAAAGAAAGGGTTAAAGTCAACAGCGTCGACGTGGCACTTAAAATAGTTATCTAATAACTGGCAAGAGTTGCAGAGCAGCAAAAAATAACACAATTATCCAATCATCTCGTAAATTATCGGTCATCTCCATTTATGCTTAAAAAGTAGCTTAATTCCAAGGGCGTACTTTGCACCTTCTAACAAGGGGTTTTGAAAACGGGCTCGCACGTTAACAACAAAGTGAACTCTCAGCACTGACGCAAGTGTATCTAGCTCCTTCGACCTCAAGAGTAGGAATGTACTCCAATGTACTCTCTGTTTACACACCCAGGTTATCGATGTATGCATAATTAAAGCAAAACCACTATGTCCACTGTACACGAAAGGCGCCAAAGCGAAAATAACACCACTCTTTGCAGCAGGTGGATCGAAGCATTCTCTACATGATTGATTAAGGCGTTAATATCTTTAATATTTGATGGAGGAGCATATCTAGCTGCTGGATTACGGGATGTGAACGGTCCGAACCAACGCAGGGGAGAACAAATATGACTGCTAAGGAGGTGCAAATGCATCGTGTGGCAGGCTCCATATCACTTTCAATTAGTTATCAAATCAGTCTGGGCATTTAATAAGCAACAAAACAGCCTCCCAAATGGTCTCGTGATTTCAAACTAATTTATGTTCGAACCTCTCTTCATCCTCAATCTGTTATCTAGTCCCCATTGTAATTCCCTTTTTTAAATTTATCTCCATACATTTGCTACTGATGTCTGAACATGGCTAATTTTAGACACTTTCTAAAACAAATAAGTTACATCCTTGTATTGCTCCCTTTGGATCACATTAGTGTGCTTGCATGTGTTGAGGCTAAAACCGGTTTAAGGGGGACAAGTAGTAAGGGCAATGATATTTGTATCTACACAATTTTCAAACAAATTGTTTGCATCTCACTTTGCAAAATGTGGGCAATACTTCAGTCATATGAAGTTACCGAGAGACATATCTTTTGGACTTAATAATACTTGTTGGTCTATTATATCATTCAAAATCCTCAGTAGAGGCTTCTGCAGAACACATTTATCTCATGCGAACCAGCAGCACACTCGAGGCTGAGCTTCAGTGGTGCGAGTCTTAAGCAGGCAAAGACTCTGTCTACATTGCGTATAAAAAGGGCCCACTATGAATGTGACCCTAGCTATAATAGGGTTCACGTGCTCTAGCTGCAACTGTGTTCAACCCTCAACATCTTCAAGCACTCTCCTGTGGTGTTAGTACATTGGTATGCATTGCTCAGTGTGAACAGCTGGATTCGAAATCCAGTGAATCACAGCTATGATGTAGCAACAGTGGGTATTAGTACATGCTAACCACTGTTGCTACCTCATACATGCGTTCCAGGCTTCCCTGGCTGGACTCTCTGAGAGCCTGTCAGAACAGCGCTAGAAAGCAGGGGGAAGAGATTCTGGAGGAGAAGGAAGGGAAGGCACAGAAAGTAGTGGGAGCAGGTGGCAGGAGGACAGACATTTTTTAATTTTTTTTTTTACATTTGGGACTGGGAGAGAGACCATGCTATAAACAGTTCTTTCAAAATTACACAAGGGATTCCAAAAATTGCACTGCCGATAGGCCATACAACCTTAATAAAAATCTTTATATTACAATGTAATTCCTAGTGTGTGATCCAGGCACATTCTATGTCCCAGGATGTCAACATACAACCACCTTT
Source organism: Pleurodeles waltl (assembly GCF_031143425.1). Classification (NCBI taxonomy): domain Eukaryota; kingdom Metazoa; phylum Chordata; class Amphibia; order Caudata; family Salamandridae; genus Pleurodeles; species Pleurodeles waltl. Next base: position 768,269,292 of record NC_090447.1, on the reverse strand, counting down.
GCAGCTGCAGCTATTCATTACCCAACAAATAGTTCCAAAGATGCAAAACATTTTCATTGCCCTTAGATTTGCTGTTGAAACTCACATTGACTACTTTGGGTCATTCAACCAGGATACAGCCTATCAACAAATAAAAAGGATGCAGCATGCTGCAGGGTGGATAATAGTCAAGGGGTGTTTTTAGCTGAGAGTTTCTGACATCAAATGGTCAATAAGAGTGAAGCTTGAGCTGTCTATGATGTCACTCAGAACCTGTAGGTAATCCACTTTTTATCCATCTATAATTTTATGTTATGTCTGGCCTCCAACATCATCTGCCCTTGCTTTCATCTGATACACAGGGGCAGAGGTGTAATGATCAAGTCATATAAAACATGTACTGCTGATTGTTGCCAATCAAGTGCTGCAAATGATCCACAGTGACACTGCTTTCATTTTTATCATTTCTCTCCTTATTCCAAATGTATTTGCGTAATTCAAAAAGACTTGTGTCACCATCCACATAGCATTGATCAAATACATTGTTTGACATGCACGATTGAGTAAATCTCCACTGCGTTTCGGAGGAAAACAGTCCTTCATCAGGGGGTTGCACTGCTACAATTATTTTACAATTGCATAGTATAAATTTCATCAAGAAAGCAGACTTCAGTAACCAGCTTCTAGGACAAGAAGTTGGCCAATGCAAGATCAGTAAGTAGTTAAAATCCATCATTATCCACAATAATGTCTACTCTAGTTGAAGATACATCATTCAGTGTGTCATTCTGGAAGCTTGAAGTTAGAGATCAGACATATTTCATGTCATTGACCAAAATGAGTGGTAAAAAGCTCTCCAAGGCACTGAGAGTTCTGAAAAGTAAAATACTTTGCGGCAGATTCATTTTTTTTTATCATGACACAGCGTAGCATCCAAAGTTGCTGTACTGTGTGAGGGGAAAAGACCAGTACAGTGCCCTATGCACTAAAGTTGTGTGCAAGCGGTCTAGCATGAGATTTGTACTGGAAATATTCTCTTCCACTACAAAATCCTATAACAAAACACATTTGGCAAGGATTGGTATAGCATGTCTAGAAACCAGATTATAAAAGCATAACAGACCGGCAGCATCGGCTGGCGCATCCATAAAAAGTCCTTGATCCAGAACAATCCACAGGCCACTGAACTTTGGGAGCAGTGCAGGTGCATTATTACAGATAAAATTTGGTCAAAAGAAGTTTCCAATGCTCTCTGTTGTTATCAAAGACAACATCCCCAGTCGGGATGGCATTCATTTTCAATAGATAGTATCCCATCCATTCCTGCACTACCTCCAAGCACATGTGAAGGTTGATGGGTGACCCAAGAGTTCCAATATCTTTTGTGAATGAAAGGAGAATGACAGCAAGGCAACACAGGCGGTTTTCCCAACATGATCTGGGAATGTATCCTAGTATCCAATTAATACAAGGTGCTCAAGGGAAAGGGTCCGCTCCCCTACAACCCACAATTAACCCAAACAGGGGTTTAAAGTCATTGTAGTAGATAGTGCTGAGCACTCCACAATATGAAATGAATTAAATACGTCCAACAAGGAGTCGTAGTGTTTCCGATGTCTTGAACTGAATTGAATTAGCTTTATAAACCATAAATAGCAAGGCAAAATAGCAAACAGCTTAAAAAAACAGCAATAAATATCTCATGTATATTACATAAAACACCAGGAAGCCTAAAAGCAGTCTAAGTGCGCAAAAGGATACATTATGACACATAAAAGACCCCGTAAAACACTTCAGACACATAATCACTACTATTCCTCAGCCTTACAGCATCTTTCAAAAAGCTAAGTACATTGAGAATATTGTCCCCCAAGAGCATCTGCAAATACATAAGAGCCGGCCTGACCTTGAGAAAAATTTGCCCTCTTCAAGACTCTTCAGGACAAGATAGGACTTCCGGGGCACCGCATAAAAGTTACAAAACATTATGAAATTCATGGTGTCCTGTGGAGACCTATCATCGTAGCCACAAGGTGCGAATTGCAACCCCTAAACTTATCTCTGTGTTGAGCTAACAAATATGATAATAAATCTAATCAGAACCTTGTTAACAGGAATCAATCATGCCTATTCTTAACGAATAGAAGATAGGGTTTGCTAGTTCTGCATGATATGTTGACAAGCCAGAGCTTAGCTAAAGCAGACCCCTCTCTGTCCAGAGCCTTTTGTCTGAAGAAGTGAGCTTTAGCTCATGTACAGTCAAGCTTTGCAAATCCCCTCCGGAAAACTAAAATGATCACTCCTGTCTAATTTCTGAAATGAGGTGGTAAAATACTTAAGCCAGGGAACGTAAAGTGCGTGATCGAGAAACAAACAATCTTACTGGATCTCTTTACTAAGTTTGATATCAGACCTGGACCAAATGTCCAAATAAAGAGCAAGCGGACGAAAGGCCATGAGGTCTGATATATAGCCTACTCCTACTCCTATAAAGTAATTTGTTTGATAATTTACTTTGTATGGCCCTCCTAGGCAATTTGCATTTTCTGGTGCACGGTATTGATAGCACATGGCTTCTGGGTGACGGTACGTCATGATGTAGCATGAGTTGAGTGAGTTCAACAACTGTTTAATTTGTCCTCCCTTTTTCAAATATGTCTGATGATTAGGTTGGCATTATGTACTGCTTCCATAACATCTGCTCATCTCCTAGTGAGTGGGCTTGATTCTTGACACATTTACTATTCCTTTTCTTCACATATGTCTATTTGCTCATATTAGCTTCTCCAATTTTGCTCGACAACATATTAAAGTGTATTTCACAATTTCACATGTAATTCGCTTTCTGATCTCAGCACTTCTTTGGGTGATGGTGCCCTGTGTTAGGTACCTATACTTACCCTGATGTATTGGTTATTTACTATTTTAGCCCTGAGGAAGTCAAAGGTGGAATTGCCAATGCGACAAAGAACGTGTTGGTAGTATGAAGTGTTTAATCTTTGGACCTGTAACTGTTATGAAAGAAGAAGTGAAGAAAGGATTTGTGCCTCAAAGAAACAAGACATTGGAAACACTCCGACTCCGTGTTGGAAGTATTTAATTCATTTCATTCTCTGGAGTGCTCAGGACTATCTATTACACCTTTTTGTGAACCCTCTAATTTTAGTGGTCCACCCTGTAGATGAAATATGTGCACAGCCTTAGTATTTGGACAGAAAGGAACATGTATTTCCCACTCCCTCTTTGAGCTACACTACAATCATAAGGGAGTGAAGGATGTACTGAGTCGAAGTGGACCAACCACCCAACTGTGGATTTTTCTGGTCCGTAATTACTTTTTACACTTCAGGGTAGTGCTGCATCAAGACTCTGCTTCCATATACAATCACGTTTTATTTTCATAGTTAGATGCATATAAATGCACATTTAAATGGATGATGGACCACTAAAGCTGTCTATGTGATGCTCCCAGGAGATGAGTGCTACTCAGGGTATACTTCCAAAAGCAACTGCCTTCCGACATCTTCCACAAAGAAATCTGTCTGACACTGCCTCTCAGTGGAACTGTTGTC